>NW_028263387.1:11154035-11461035 GCF_051168715.1 Poecilia mexicana
ATAACTGTAGTTTGGATTTATTTTATCATTCATTTCATGTCTCTCAACAGAATGTTTTCAACATAGAGAAGGGCAAAAGGATACAACTAGAAACATTGGCTAAAAAGTTTCTAGAATTTTGTGACTACATATATTTAGAATAGAATAGAATAGAATAGAATAGAATAGAATAGAATAGAGGGGATTTCCAGTCGACCAGCTACCAGCAGTAATGTGACAGGCAAGTCAAAACATAAAAATATAAAAACAGAAAGTAAAAGCAACAGACTTTACAGTAAGGGATACATTTACAGCTTAAGAAAAATATCACATTTTTATTACAAAATAACACACTCCAGTAAAAAAAATTGCAACTGAGTGGAGTAATAAAAAAAAGTCAATATTTTTGGAGCAAACTGAGAAAATGTGGTGCAGAAGATGGGGTGAAGCTTCAGTCCCACAGGAAAGAAATATTTTATAAAGCCTTCTTTAGTGAGTTGGTCAAGTTTTTTTTTTTTTAAATGTATCATAAAATCTTTGGATGTGGAAAGCTGCCTAAAGGCCATTAGGAGGAAAAAGTAGTGTCAGTAGAAAATGGAACGCCACAAGGAAGCCTAAAAAGTCCTTTATTATTCTTAATTGTCATAAATAATATATCTAAAGATTTGTTTTTTGGGTTTTTTGAAGATGAAGGAAGCGTGTGAGAAATGTAGGTCAAATTATTGAGGAGACAATTTATAAGGTTTAGAAAAGTGTCAAAGTTTCACATTTTCTGTCAATTTAATGACAAAAAGAAATCAGGAAGCATAACGATAATGAAATAATTTATTGCGTAATATTTTGGACGTGTAGAAGCACAAAAATAAATTCCATTAATTTACAAACTTATAGAGAAGAAACAAAACGTTAACGTTGTACAGTTCTGTTTTGTTTGAATAATAAAAAAAAGACTAAATCATTTATCATTTCTCTTCCACACCACATTTATGGGTACATTTTGTTGGTTTATGACATAAAACGCCACGAAAACACATTGCAGTGACTGTGGAAGTGACAAAAGTGGAAAGATTTGTAGAACACTAATACTGTTGCAAGTATTAATACTTACAAAAGTATTAATCATGAATCCATGGTGATTCTGAAACAAACGATTCCAGGTTTTGGTTTTATCTTTTAAATTGTTTCTGCTCAATATTTCCAACGTTCTGACATTCCTGAGCAGAAATACTGTCTGTCTCCAAGAGACGGTTCTTTAAATACCTTTGGCCACATCGGCGCTGTTTAATCCCAGGCAAACAGAAGAGCTGGACTCTGTGGGCGAAGCGTTAGGTTTTTCTCCACACGGGGATCTCCGTCTGTCTGGGAGCGACGCCGCTGGAGCACGGCCCTGATATCTGGCTTGTTTTCGAACATTCAGCAAAAGTCTTCAGACACACAAAGCAGAACTTGACCTCGCATCGAGCGCAGTAGAGGTGTTTGCAGTGGTTTCGCTTGTGCTCCAGCAGTGACCCGCAGGTGGGGCAGGCCCGGATGGAGGGACACCCGCTGATTCCCCACACCGTGTCGAAGACGATTTCTGGGCAGGTCCTCAGGGTTTGCAGCGCCGTGTTGCTGCAGCCGTCGTTCTCACAGCGGTCCGAACGCGGCTTCGGACCTTTCCACTTCCTCTGACACTGCCAGCAGAATTCATACGGGCGTCCTTTCTTCTCTGTGCAGGCTGTGCAGCTGACGCAAAGGTTAAGTTCATCTTGTTTAACAACAAAAGACTTGCATCCAGGACACTGGAGGAGGAAGATGGAGATGTAGAATAAATTGTCAACTAAAGTATTTTTAACAAATAAACCTCAATGTAAGGGAGAGAAGACATACTTTTTTGCTAACAGCGGAATTGATCTTCATCATTTTCTCAAAGTTCTTCATTTCTTCAGGGGTCAGGAGAGCCATCTTGCAGACCTCCTCAAAAGGCCACGCAGCTTTACAGGAACCACATGAAAACTTGCTTTTTCCCTTTAAAACAATGAGAAAAGATTAATCAGTCAGCAGACTAAAGGCCGGCCTGAGATACAAGCAAACTATGGAGGTACTTATGCCCCCCGACAGGCCTGGGCGTCCACATAAAATTTTCAAAGGACATGTTGACATCAATATCATATCAAATCAATATCAAAATAAATGTGTGCAGAAAGCCATGGAGGAAGGGATGGCAACAAAATCAACATACTGACATCAGTGAGTTTCAAAAATGCATCTTAAATTGACAACACACTTTCACAAATACATATGCTGGCAGAAAGTAAATATTTTTGAAGTTTAACATCTTTTTAATGGGTATTAAAAACTGTAGGGAACCAAGGCACAATACTGCCTCTGATTATATGAATTAATTAAAACAAAGAATGTTTTCAATCATTTATTGTCATTATTCTAACTTTTACAACTATGACGCACATCTAATTAAAATCCTGGATTCAGTTTAGGCAATAGGAATTGTATAGAAGAGAAACAATAAAAAAATAAAATAAGAAAAGCTGTGCTTACACCTGTTGCTTTTGCACTTTTATCTAACACAGTTTTCCTTCCACTCAATTTTCTACAACTGTGGTTGGATATAACACTGTTTGAACATAGTGTTTCATACTAACTGCAAGAATCTCCTTAAAAAAGAGAAAAGAATATACTAGTTGTTAAAAAAAGGGGGGGGAATTAATTAACTTGGACAATTTAATGGGTGGAAGGTAGCAAAGTGTTGACTGTATGTTGCCCTCCAGGTTTTGTTTATGCCCCTACAGGCTGTGACTGTTACATAAAACTGAATACAAATTCCATATTATTTGTCGTTTTGTTTTTGTTTTTTTGTTTTTTACCTCTTCCAGCTGCTGCAGACACCATTTAGTGAGAGACATCGGGGTCACCGTGTGACCGCAGGACATCTGCGCTCTTCGCGATTTAAAGCCTTCGCACAAAACTATAGACAATCAAACAAAGTCACTCAGTAGAGGCATTTTAGAGTGGATTTCCGGTATTAATCCACAGATTAGCTAAAACAAGTGAAGAGCAGCAGCAGCCTACTTACAGTCCATATCATCATCTCCATCGACAAATTTCAGCGTCGAGTCTTTGGGATCGTAGCACTTCTCCTTCGATGCAGATGAGCCCATTTTCTTTCGCAGCAAAGACCTGAAGCGAAATCATACAAATGAAGTAAAAACTTTCGCTTTCCTTCTCTGGAGCACAGACTGCTTGGTATCCCGCTTTTTCATGTGCAATTAGCCCTCAATAAAAACGGAGAAAAAAAGTTAAGCTGTGTCTTTACGCAGCAGTTTAAACGCACCAGCCTTGACTTGAGCACATTCAGCATAAAAAAACGCCCCCTACAAATTAAAATACACCTCGGGGTTTCTGTGACTGAATGAAAACGCGGTTTACCTGTCCAACGCTGCGAATGGAGACGGATCGATGGACATCTTTCCTTACTGGACGCGACACGTTCACAACCCAAACAGAGACGCACTTTGAGTCAGACGTCAGCTCCGACTAAACAGGTCATGATCTGAGTTTGCGCCAACGACTCTCTATCTTTAACTTTTTTATGTTTTGTTTTGGGTTTATATATATATATATATTCAAAGTCGGAAGAATAAAGTGCAAAATGTTACATGCAGTCAGAAAAACAATACCGCCTCTTAACATACATTTTATTACGTCAATCACGGAAATTAAATAGTTCAGGACAGATTGGAATGTTTGACATCAAGCATTGTACATTGCTGCTCTGTGCTTCAATTCAACATCTTTTCTCTGTGTCTTATTAATTCAAATAAATAGCTTCTAACCGAAAATGAAAGTTAAAGTATGCAAAGCGGGGATTTCCCACAATCAAAAATGCCCCTAAAACACCAGATTTGCTGGAGAGGTGATCTGAACACCAGAGGGAGAGGCAGGAGGAGTTATCTCTTTCAGAAGAAAAAGGTGTGGATTCCCCTAAGCCAGTTACCAAAGTCTCATTAAGTCACAAGATTAATTTACTATTTCTAAAAAGAAAACGAATAGAAAACATATAGGAAATGCAAGCAAGTTTATTTGAATGAGCTATTTACCAGCCAGCATGCCTGGGCCCCATGTGGGGGAAAGGAGGGCTGATATATGGGTCCCATATGGGTTTGTCACTGACCAACTGCATGCAAATTCAGTCCATAATCAACCCAGCAGGTGAGTTATTGCATAGTCACGCAAACAAAGAACAACAACAACAAACCCTGTTGACGTCATATCAATTTTGAAGTGAAAGTAAATTTGGAGCTACGCACATAACAACCACCAGCAAGTTAAAGGAACGGTTAAAATGTACTTTTAATTTAAAACATTAATTTGTTGATTTGGTACGTCAGCATAATGATTTTCAGAGATGTAGTTATTAATAATAAAAATAAATAAATTACAAATTTGGAGCGGAACTTTGGCCCAGATATTGTGTCCCAGTATGGTTCAATGTGTAACAACGCGACTAGACATTTATTATGTTTATGATAAATGAGGTTTCTAAAAAGTACGAATGTAGTCAAAATGTGTCACTCTGTAATAATTAAAACGTTGCACTTCTTACGCATAGAAAAACACGTTCGCGGTTTGGCAGGTTGTCCCTTCCCACGTTCCGTAGCAGTATCTCCTCCCTCCCAACATGGCTGCCTTCAGGAGCGGGGTGACTCCGAGCTGCTTAGCAAGATGTTTCCTAAGACAGACTGGGAAACCGAGCCGGGGCAGTCCCGTTCTTCCAAGCATTCAGAACCAAGTATGTTCAGTTCACAGTTCTGCTGGAGAAGTTCTGTTCCTGCTTCTAAAACAGAGGCAGAACCAACAGCTTTCAGCGGCTAGCATGCTAGCCGGTTAGCCTCCTCACTGCGTTATGAGTGTGACTTTGACAGAGTCTGCAGAGACGTCAATAAAAGTCGATTAACTGCTGTAAATAATGAATTTTCCACTTTGTTATTCCAAACTTCGTTGTTGTAAGGTTTATAAACCTTATTTAAATGATTTTATCGCACTTTCAGGGTAGCTTCAGACATTATCCGTAGATTTTCAGTGTCAGAACTGCTTTGTTGACCAAAATAGTGCACACAAACCAGGAATTTGACTTCGTTTTAGCGTACAGACATAAAGTATAAATGGATGTACGTAACTTATTTTTAACTTTAAAAAAAAAGCTGTTTAACTTCTAGCAGAATTGGATGAAAACCTACCTTCCATTTTGTGCTGAATCTCTTGTTTCTGTCCGTACAGCTGTTGCTCCAGAGCTCCAGCCTCCACACACTGTTCGGCTGCAGCAGTCCTTTCAGCAGGTCTCAGATCAGCCGCAGGCACCGTGGAAAGTTCGTCTGGGTCAGCGCTGTGGCAGTCAGACAGAACAGCTCACAGGTCAGTTAACACGTGTTAGTAAATATTTAAAAACATATTGTAGCCAGTTAAAGTGGCATTGATTACCTCCATGTTTAATAAAACTGCTGTTGTAACCGGCTTCAATAGTTAGAAAGTTTGGAACTGCAGCTAAGAGTGGCATCATGGAGTCTGCAGGTTTCCATAGCAACCACTTCTTTTAAGATTTTAAAAATGTTTGATAATAAAAATCTCACATTTCTATGTCGAACTCTCTCCTGCTACACAATTGTTAATTTTTTATTCATATTTTAGTCTTTAAATAAACTCTGTTCAGTCACAGATAAGTTACATTTCTGATGGTTTCCTCCAGATCCAACCCGTTGATGTGTCGACATCAGCTGCTGTCCTGCAGTCCTCTCCACCCTCCCTCTCTGCTGACCCGGCCCCCACCCTCACACAGACAACCTCCCAGCAGGTCACTGAATAATAAAGCAGCTCTCACTTATCTTTCATCTGGATTTCCATCCTAACTCTTCATAACTCCGTCCTCCAGATCCCAGCTGAAGGTGTTTCTGCGGCCGCCTCTGTAGCGGACAGCTCTTCCTCCCTGCCCGCCGACGCCTTGCCTGTTCTGGCGCAGCAGGCGGCCGACGCCGCTCCGGTCGCAGCAGACGTCCTGCAGGCCGTGGCTGCAGAGCCCAGGCTGGCGGAGCTGGGCCTGGCCGCTCACACTCCGGTGGGTCTGATCCAGAGTCTGCTGGAGTTCATCCACATGGACCTGGGCCTGCCCTGGTGGGGCGCTATCGTCGTCGGTGAGCAAACGAAACTTTATGAATCTTGAGTTCTGCTTTCAGAATATTTAAGTTGTCTGTTCTGAAGACCTCATCCGACAATGTGTGTTTTTCTGTTTATATGTTGTTCTGTTGTTGGTTCCAGGAACGGTTCTGGCCCGTGTGGCCGTGTTTCCCGTCATCGTGAAGGGTCAGAGAGAGGCGGCCAAACTGAACAACGTCCTGCCTGAGATGACCAAGCTAACCGACAAAATGAACGAGGCCAAGCAGAGCGGAAATAAATACGAATGTACGTCTCCTCACTCTCTGCTGTGTTCGCCGTCTTTCTGCTCTTCAGTCGTCTCTCCCTCATTCTGACCTGCCGATTGATTGTTTCGCAGTCGCCAAGGCGTACTCTGATCTGAACCTGTTCCAGAAGAAACATGATGTCAATCCTCTACGAGGCTTCCTGGTTCCTCTGGTCCAGGTCAGTTTGCCTGTTTAGGTGCATCAGGATTTATTGTTTAATATTTATGTCAACATGGACCTTCCCTGGTGAACCTGAAGAATATATTAAGATTTCAGCCTGAGTTAAGGTCTGACTCAAGTATCTTCCTGAAAGCTTAGAGTGTTAGTGTTGAGTTGTAAAACATAGCTTTTTTATACATTGAGATGCAGAGATGGCTGATTTAAAATAATCAAAACTTGATTATCTGATTGTTCATTTCTAGTCTAATGTAGAAAAGAAATCAAATTGCGATTTAAATACCTCAAAATTTCCAACCTTACTAAGTATGACACACTGCAAAAACACAAAGTATTAAGTATTTTCTAGTTTCTAGTGCAAATGCCTTAGTACACTTGAAATAAGACAAAACAAACTTACAAGTAGCTTTTCTGACAGATATAGCTGCTTGTTTTGAGTCAGTAATTCCTTATTATTGATAAATAAAGCTCTAGTTGTGTTGATCTCCGCCAGGCGCCGGTCTTCATCTCGTTCTTCATCGCTCTGAGGAAGATGGCGTATCTGCCGGTGCCCAGCTTACAGACGGGAGGCGTCCTCTGGTTCACTGACCTGAGTGCAGCTGATCCGTTTTACATCCTTCCTTTCGCTGTCACCGGGACCATGTTCTTCATCCTGGAGGTGAGATGAACTTTTACTGCTCCTCAGATTCAGTTTTTCTGTCCTATCAACAGAATCAGAGCAACGTTTTCCTAAATCTCTGATTTAAATGTTTCAGCTGGGAGCAGAGTCTGGTATCGACAACCCAAACCTGCGAACCATGAAGACCGTCTTCAGAATCATGCCTTTGATCATCCTGCCTCTCACCATCAACTTCCCCACGGTTGGTGTGGATTTACCCCAGAACTCATCCCTGATGCCCCAGGAAGCCATAAAGCTCTGCTGTTTACACTCTGTGTGTGTGTGTGTGTGTGTGTGTGTGTTAAACTATCTGTTCCCAGGCGGTGTTCACCTACTGGCTCACCTCCAACTGCTTCTCCCTGGGTCAAGTGGCTCTGCTCAGGCATCCTGCAGTCAGACGGAGGTTCAACATCCCGGAGAAGGTCAAACACCCGACCGCAGTGCTGCCTCAGAGCGACGGACTTATTGAGAGCATGAAGAAGGGTCAGTGCTGCAGAAATGAACCGGTTGATGCTGAATTTGGGCAGCAGATTTACTAAAGCGTAGCTTGGTTTCATCTGGCCTCCAGGATGGAAGAACGCTCAGCTGGCTCACCAGCTGGAGGAGAGAGAGAGAAGGATAAAGAATCATCTGGACATCGCAGCTAAAGGTCTGAGCCGCTACGCTTCCATACTTTCAAAACTAACTTTCTGAGAAGGATTAGATGAACAAAAACGTTACAGGTGGATGAGAAAATTATGAAAGACACGCAAGGGCATGTTTCCTCTTATTTCTTAACAATATTTGATGAATTTGTACCCAAATATTGTTTAACTCAACAGAAAAGGAAAAAAAAAATCTGTCAATGTGTTTCTGCTTTAAAGGTAAATTAATCAAATTAAATCAGAATTTTCATAAGTAAACGAGTCTTTAACATCCTGAAGTTAAAATATAATCTATATTATATTTAATATGTCTGCAGGATTAAGCCACGCCTCCTGAATCAAAAGCAAAAGTGTAGCCTGTTCAGGATTGTGTGTGAAGATTACAGAACATTATAAAAATTGTTTTTTTTTTTAAGTTGTCAGAACAGTGGAAACCATAGTCCTGATGTAAACTTTACAGTAAATGCCTCCCTCTTGTGGTTAGTTTGACATCCTGCAGACAAATAAAAGATGTAACATCTCCAGGCTCCTGCAGATCTTCTTTCTTTTATAGCTAATATTTTACATCTAAAACTGTTGTTTTTTTCCCTTTTTGTGATACATGGTCAGTATAAAGTATCTTTTAAAAATTGTCCTGCTTTTAGTGGTCAGCACTGTATAAATGTAGTCAATTCATAATTCTCGTATAATCCAAATAAATTAACCCAATAAGTTGAGTTTTAGCAAGAAACATTTCAGGTGCAACATTCTGAAATCATTTTGGAACAAAGTTGTACATTTCAGCTCCTTGATGAACTGATTCCTGTCATTCTGCTCATGACTATATGGACTTGAAAACGTTGAACGATTCGTTTGAAGATGTTGTATTAAGGAGATGCTTTACTTTGTGTTATTTTTTCTGATCTTTTATCATCTTTGTCAACAGCAGACCTAAGAGTTAGGAATTTTTCAAGCATAGATGTTTTTCTCCAAGTATTTCTAAACCTTTTTTTTTTTTGGCCTTGCAGGTCCACTGAGGCAGACTTTTACCCACAATCCTCTGCAGCAGACACCTCAAGCCGCTAAGCAACAGGAAATCAAAGCAAAGCCGTGGAAGGACACGATCGGATGAATCCAGCCGGGTTTTTGCTCCTCTGTAGAGAATTATGTACATATTTATAGAGAGAATAGAGGGATGAAATGTTGGGATGTGATTATGTGTTTTAAGCAAATATAAACTCTGCTTTAAAACTTCACAGTGTTTGATAATGTTTTATTGTGCTCACAAACAAATCTCTGCTTATTACGTACAAACCTGAGTCGTTTAAAGTTTTAAAGTCATTTTTATTATAAATAGACTTTTGCAGCTGAACATGATCAAACTCTACAGTTTTTATGTAAAAATAGCCCTTGGCAGACCTCACAGCTGACAATATAAAACATTTTCACAAACATAAAGTCGCACACTTTATTTCATTTCTCTTCCTTCTGTGTGCAAATAACATTGAGGCTGTTTGTACGGTCAGCAG
Source organism: Poecilia mexicana (assembly GCF_051168715.1). Lineage (NCBI taxonomy): Eukaryota > Metazoa > Chordata > Actinopteri > Cyprinodontiformes > Poeciliidae > Poecilia > Poecilia mexicana. The sequence goes on from NW_028263387.1 coordinate 11,163,454, forward strand.
TGCTTTCAGTTTCAAAAATCCTAACTATAAAACAAATTCGTCAATAATTTGTAGCCTTTTAAGTAAAAGGAAAAAAACATTTCCATGATTTCACACAAAATACTTGGTCAAGTTAAATGTTTCTTCACTGAGATGCTCAGGCGCATGCGGACTTCTTCTGGAGTTCACATCAGAGTTCTTCCTGAAGTTGCTCCGGCCACCGTGAGAAACGAATAACGAATAACGTGAAGATGACTGACGAGGCAGAGCGCTGTGTCCAGCTCAGGCCCAGATGTTTGTCCTGCGGGGCCTTTCAGCAGCAGCAGAGTTCAGAGGTCAGACTCCGTCTTCAGTCTGTCAGGGTGTGGAAAGCAAACGTCTCTACTCTGATTTGTCGTCCATCTCGGTCAAAACTGAGTAGCACACTTTCTGAATCAGGATGCCACACTTAGCTGAAAGAAACACACGAGAGGAAGATTTAAGATTTAACATCCAATTGGGAAGGTTTGGTCAGTATGAACTACAAATATGGCTGACAAGAAAATGATCCATTCAGATAGTTTTACCAAACTATTAAGTGGAGAACTACTGGGTATAAATTTGATAAACGTGGCACATTAAATACGGGAAGTTGGGAAAACCAACACCACACATCAACCTGAACACACCATCCTCACAATTCATGACAAAAACTTCCTGCAATCCTTCGATTTATGATTGAATTGTTCTTAATTCAATCTGGGTTTGCCTTACCGATGAAGCTGCGCAGCCACAGCGGCCTCTTGGTGGCCGGAGTGTAGCAGCAGAGGAAGTAGACAGGAACTCCTGAGAGGGCGATGCCGATGCCGATCAGAGAGTTGATGGTGTCGCTGTAGAGGGGCACCACCACCAGGAAGATGGTGAGGAGGCAGAAAATGATGGGGTAGATCAGGCTGAGCTGTGAGAGGGAAAGACGAGAGATCAAGACTCGAGTCTGGAAACCGAAACTACGTCTGGACTGGGGCTGATCTACCTTTAGCGGCCTCTCTCTGTCGGGCTGCTTCCAGCGAAGGTAGAGCTGCCCTAAGATGGACAAGCCAACGAAGAACCAGTAGCTGAAGCTGTAGTAGTTGATCAGCCTGAAGACGTCTTCCACGCACAGGTAGATGAGAGCCATAAAGCCCTGGAGGAGGGAGAAATGAAACCTGGTTAGATCAGGAAGCCTGGTGATAAACAGATATTAACATAGGTATCTGTCCTGATATTGAAAAAAATTCTAGGTGACAAGCCTGATCCATGAAGACAGATCTATTCAATCTAATTCTATGGTTTGTGCTCTGAGCAACGTCATGCTTTATTATATTTATAATGCCTAATTGCACTTTCTGAACCATTTGAAAGAAAGTTTGTAGCGTTTTTTCATACAAGTAGTCAACCTGTTTTAGCCAGTTTCTGTTTCTTTATTATTTATTTTACATCAGCTGTTAGACTCCTAAGTTGTGCTGTTTTTATATATTTGACCAAACTTGTGAAGCTAGTGGTGTATTTAAATGTGATGTTCTGGTACAGAGTTATCAGATAAATTTATAATTCAGTTCAGTTCATGTATGCGTTCCAAAAAAACCAAAGTTTTAAATCAATTCAATACTGTTTTTCTGTATTGGACTGGTCAAATCTCAGATATCAGATATTGGTATCCGAAGTGATTAAGTGGATCGGTGCATCCCTAGTGGTAAATTTAAAATTAGGTGAAAAGATCTTGTAGATGACTGACGTTGAAGAGGAGGGCAGGAATGGGTGTGTAGCGATGGACGTGGATCATGCACAGGAAGTCAGGCAGGTGTCCCTCTCTGGAGCCCACGAAGAACAACCTGTTCATGAAAGGACACAGAAAGTGGGTTAGTATGAGTTTGCTTCATGACTCCTACTGACGTCCTGTTGATCTGAACGCCTCACCTGGACGCCGCCACGATGGAGGCGTTCAGCCCGCCGAAGCAGGAGAGAGCCACCGCTAGGGGAATGGTCCAGTTCATCACGCCAAACACCTGATCTGCGAAGGTCTGCAGCGAAACAACAGCAGGTTTTAAACCACAGTCCCTCCGTCACAAAGGTCAAGACTTACCGAAAACATCCAGGAACTCACCACGGCGACGGCATCGCTGTCTAAGATGGCGTTGATGGGGAGGACGGTGTAGTAAGCCACGTTGGTCAGGATGTAGATCACCGTGACGATGGGCATGGAGATGGCGATGGCCAGGGGAAGATTCCTGCAGTTCACAGAGACGACCAGCAGGGGGAAGCAAAGCAGAAGAGATGCACATCAAGTTCAGCTCAGAGAGAGAGAGAGAGAAAGAGAGAGAGAAGAGCTGAGATGAGGATGTTTGACACCTAATCTGCCTGGGAGAGTCTGGAGATCCAGACGTAATCAGGCTGGCCTTTGTCCGAATTAAAGCAACGACTCTCTTGTGACAGGTTTCTTTGAATTTGATTTAAAAGCCTGGCTCTTCTTCACAAATGTTAAACAAAACAGAGGAAAAGATTTAGATTAAAAGCATCAGTGCAGAACAAAGTACTATTAATGGGGCACTAGATCAATGCATTTAGGACCTTATGAGAGAAACAAAGGTAAAAATGATTTAGTATCAGCAGGTATTGATTTGAATGTTTAAATTAGATTTACTGACTGTATGTGACTTTCTTTATTCAGTCAATAATTTAACAATGTACTGATTTAGACTAAGAAGTTAACTCTTCCTGAGTTCATGCAGCCTTACTCCATGTCAAATCCGCCACCAAGACGACTTCCAACACGACAAAAGGCAAAACCTGAAAACCCCATTTCGCTCCACAGCTCAAAGCTTTTTTGATGCTATTAAGAAACTCAATTAATCTGACTGAGAACAGTTTGAAAATGATCAGTTTACTAGTTTGCTAATCAGGAAAGTTAATTGAAATATCATCAAAACTGGAATTGACATTGATAAGGTCCTGACCTAAACCTGATTGAATCATCTATGTTTATTAGGGTGAGTCTAATCTTATCTAAACTGGCTCTTGTAGTTCGGTCAGGAGGAGGGGTCAACACTTCCGTAAAAGCTGCTTGTTACATGTGCATAATAAACCATTTGGGGTGCTACAGAGGGGGTTTTCCTGGCCTGCCCACCTCTCTGGGTTTTTGATCTCCTCTGTGACGAAGTTGAGCGTGTCCCATCCGGAGTAGGAGAACAGAGCGGAGTACAGAGCCAGAGCGATGTGTCCTGGGTCCTGAGAGGAGCCGTCAAACATGCCATCAAAGTTCTGGGTGTAACCTGGAAGATGAAAATATATTTAAAAAAAAACACTTTCAGTAATCATTAAGCTGTTTTTAATGAGAAAACAGCAGAGTATCCTGCCAATCATCTAATCATTGACGTTTAGTGTCGGCTTGGCGACTCGGTGAGCTGACCTTGTCCAATCTTCACCAGGCCGGTGATGATGACGGCGATGAGGGCGATGACCTTGGCGTAGGTGAAGAAGTCCTGCACCCTGGTGCCCCACTTCACGTAGGCGCAGTTCACAAAGGTCAGCAGACCTGTGAGGGGAGCCGCCAGACAGACAGACAGTCAGAGAGAGCAGAGGAGTCCGTGGAGACGTGTGGTCTGCAAACTCCAGCGTGCGCCAGCATGTTTCCGTGTGGCTGATCTAAGGAAACGCTGCTGCTGACTCAAGCGGAGCGGCCTGTTGTTTGTCAGGCGAGGAAACAGCTGAGAGCAGCACATACAGGCGGACGCTCACACACTGAGACACACACACAGAGAGACACACACACGCAGGTACAGCGCCTTGCCCGTGGATTCAGGACCTTAAACCTTCTCGCGTTCTGTCACACTGCCACTACAAACTTCAGTGGATTTAGTTGGGATTTTAAGTGTAGAACTGATGCAGGGTTTCACATTTTGTATGAGACACATCTGAAAAGTGCGGCTCGAATTTGAATTTACAATACGACTTAAGCTGAGTCAGCTTGAATTGAAAGCATCTGTGAACCTCAAGATTAATATTTTTGTACATATTGTAAACTGGATGTAGATCTGGACTTTGACTGGACCACTAATGAATGTACATACTTTGATCTAAACAAATCTTCTGGAGCTCTCGCTCTATTTTCAGACTGTTTCTGACCAAGTCATAAGTCTTTTTGTAGCTTGCAGCAGTTAAATGTCTGGCATTATAAATATTCATGTTAACTGTCCCCAGTTTCCCTGTCACAGCTGGGGAAAAAAGCATTCCCATTGCATAATGCTGCAACCACCATGCATCACCCTGGGAATTTTATGTTCAGAAGGACACGCATAATGAATGAGTCACAGACAGAACAGAAAGTTTCCTTTTGCTAACATCTGACCAGAGCATCTTTGCCACACTTTAGCCACTTCCCCAACATGGTTTGAGTCAAACAGAAAACTAAATTCTGCTTTCTTTGAACATCAGCTTTCTTCCATTAAAGCCAGATTTGTGGATGCCACAGCTATTTTATTTTATTTTGATTTTGATAAACATGTTTTGCTCGGACCTCAGCCGTGCCAAACACCTCAACTTTTTCACTTAATGAATTCAACATTTTCCTTTTTGTGAGATGTTGATGCCGTTTCATTACTGTTCCCTAACAGACACCTGAGGGTTTCACAGAGCTACACTGAGATTAAACTAAACACAGTTCTGTTTGTAATTCACATTACAATGTGTTGAAAGTTGAATAACACGGCAAAATGTGACAAGATTCAACGGGATTGGACACTGTTGCGAAGGCGAGTTTCAAAAGGTCAAGAGGAAGATTTGTAATCCCAAACTGACCTCGTGAGTTTACACTTGAGCTCAGTATTTAAATTTGTAACTATTTACGCTCCTAACAAACCAGCGACAGAAGAAATTGATCTGAGCTGCTTTCCTTTGACATATTGTCCACCTTCACCTTGAGCAGCGTCACAGTGTTTATCTTCTTATCAGCAGCTAATCCATAAAGACAGAAACTTGAAGATCTCCACATAGCTGCACTTTTTGCAAATGTCCTTTTTTATCTGACTCCCTCCCCAGAGGGAGTATTAGTCGTTGTGCAAGTTTTATGAATGCTGATAGAATTAGTTGCCCTCCAAAGCAGCTGACATAGCAGGCTGAGTCTTAGCATTTTCACTTACCACGGTTCAACGATTGCGTAAAGTGTTTTAGGACGAGTCTGAGACATTGTTTAAATCTGGTTTAACAAACTTATTAGGAAAAATTTTGTTTTTTAAACACTTGGAGGATCACACCATGTCTGAGATAAACACAATAAAAAAACAAGCATCACATATTTGTGAGTCAGGTTTAAGTGTATGCTTAAAAGTCAGGATCCTGAAAACATTGTAGGGTTTTGATATTTAGAAAAAATCTAAAACAATCAGATATAAACTACGTAAAATGAACACAAATAAGAATATTATTTGTTCAGTTTGATTAAAATGTATCAAAAGGTTTAGAAGAAATAAATATTTAACTTTCTAGACATGTGATGAAGGACTGCAACTAAAGATTACTTCAATAATCGAAAATGATGATTAATCGATTAATCTAAAAAAAATTCTGGCTTATTATACAGATTTTTCTTAAGCTTTTATTACACAATATTAGAAACATATTAATAAATGCAAATAAACAATTATTTTTAAAAAATACAACAGCGTAGGATCCCTATAGTCTGGAGATTATTTTCTGGATCAACTAATTAATAATTCTGGACAGCAAAAGCTGCATAATAGGAGATTTTTTTTGTTACTGAATTTGATAACGGTGAAGCTAAAACAACTTGAGAAGTTCTGGATGGAGCATGTTTACAGACAAAGTTTTTATTTGATCTTAAATGTAAAATGTGTATATTTTTGTACAGATTTAGCTTAATGTATGATCTGAGTGTGTTGATCTTTCACCAAATGGCCTTCTTTTGAGCCTGTGTACTCTAGTTAATTAAATCAATTGCTGACTTAATTATTTCAATAATCGATTCATCACGATTATTCGTTTCAGTCCTAATCTTATGCTAACTTTGCCTTTATCATTAAGAGACTCAAGCCACTGCCAGCTCTTGGTGCTGAAGGCCCCGACGTCGGCCCTCTGTCTGATATGAAAGACCTTCAGATTATTGGATTCAGGTGCTTCAGTTCACAGCAGGCAGAAGCCACAGGAAGGGATTCAAGGCCAAGTGAGGAGGAGTCGTATGGCGGTGGACGGAGGAGCTTCCCACAAGTATCCAAGGAGACGGGTGAAACTGAGATACGGACAGAAAGCAACTCTATAAAAGGCATCAACAGATTCTCCCTCTGCTCAGAGACTCTGCTCTCACTTTCTCATGTTTCTCTGTAACCCCTCCTTATATGTCAATCACTCATATTCACTCATATAAAAGCTTGGAGGACTAATGTTGCTCAGGAGTTTTTAGTTTTGCAAAACAGTTTTTGTTTGGGGAATTTTAATATAACATTTCGAGGCTGGGCTTCTCTTCTATTAGAGGATTTCCAGGATGTGAAGAAAGGATTTTTTTTTTAGGATGTACTTTTGGTTTGGAAATGAGAACCTGTAACTGCTTTTTGCTTGAATAAATCTTCTTTCATTTTTCTTTGTATTATCACAAATCCTTGCATCTGAGAGTTTTTGTTTGGGAAGTGTCCTGCAATTTATAATGCAAGTTTCTGCTTCCTGAATGGGTAATTACTAAAGAGCACTTGCTGAGGTTTTACAGTGATTCAGTTTAACCCCGTTAAACTGGTGTGACTGCAGAGAGACAGTCAGGAAACTCCTAAATACTTAGATATAAAGGTCAATTTACTAGAGTTAAAATGAGCTCTTTTAAGGCCTCTTGTCATTTTAAATCCAAATGAGCTGCTGCTGGCCATGAACCTCCACTTCAATGTTTACACTGGCACGTAAAAATGCGCTATTTATAATTACTAGGTGACATCAATGAAAAGCAGAAGTGGAACCTCCTGCGGAACCAATAAGAATGCTAACTGGTTTCTGGATGGTAAGTCAACAACATCAAAAGCAAAACTTTCTTCTTCTTTTTTTTTTCAGCAGCCATTGTACAGCATATCCCGCAGTAAAACCAGCTGACCAAACGTGCTGGAGCTCAGCTTGGGTTGCTGGGTGACAAGCTGGACTTCGCTGGGGTTGCTAGGTAACAGCACAGTGCCCGTCGAATGTCCCTTCACAATAGGCTGGTTTTTGAAACGGCTCATTTTCCAGACACCAAAAAACATTAACTTATTGACTAGGTGGGTGTTTTTTAAGCACTTGGGATGTTTTTTATAAACAGTTGAGACTCAGATGGTCAAGTCCCATTTAATGGCACTTGACCAAATTCCTCACACTTCACACATGTCAAACTTCTTAACCCAGTTTCAGTAGTTTCAGCAATCCCTTTAGATGTGTTTTTTGCATGACTGCATATCATCATCTTTTCCATGGTTATGGTATCTGCCTTCCAACATGACTGTTTAAGAAATGAGAAACAATTAACTGGATCAGTTAGGGTTAAATATAATTTGCTGCCAGCAGAAACAGTAATTATCCAATGGGAGGCCCTTATGTATTTGCTTAGTTAAATCCCGGTAAGAAACTTTCTAAACCCAGTGGCAAAATGAAAAGCAATATGTTTGAGGCTAACTGGAAAAGACTGGATAGATTTCAAGTATCTGATTTAAAAGAATCTGAGTTTTAGCAGGTTGAAAACATCAATTACTCATCATCAATAGAACCAGATTATATTGTTTGTAAAAAAAAATAGTGTGGAGTTAAATTAAAACTGAGAATCATCTGTTTCATAACAGACTAAGTTGATACAGCTGATCTACGCAACCCACAATCAGCTGCATAAGTCAAAATTATTTCCACTTTAAATGTGACATAAATCCTGTACTAGTCAACTGAAAAATAAACAAAAATATCTGCAACTTTAACCCAATCCTTCACTGAAGCAAACATTAATAAACATTTATGTAGCTGCATCTAAATACAGTTTTCAAATACTGGTTGGCTTCAGTATCATCCTGTCGTACAAGGACAGCTGAACATTTTTCATCTACCAGAGTTGCTACGTGTTGGAGGTTGTAGGCTGAAGAAGGCTGAATATTAAAATTAACCAATAAGTTTAATTTTAAAGAAAACACAAGCTTTACAACTGTTTTTGTTTTTCCAGTTGAATTCTGCAAGATATATGTCACACTAAAGGTGTTTTTAAAAGGATTTTTTTTTTATTACAGGCTGATCATAAAACCTGGCATTTAACCCGGGGTGTGAATACTTTGTGGATGCCCAGAGTTGATCATGTTGTTTTTGGCGGAACCAACAGGAAGTGGATTTTTATGGTTTGCTGTTGTGCTGAGCTGTCAGCTGCCTGTTAGCCTCTCAGGTCAGAGTCTCCCTGCAGCGAGGACTTTACCTCGCCGCTATCGGCTCCGCCTTTAAGTGCTGCTTATTGCTGAATGGACCGTGTGTGTGTGTGTGTGTGTGTGTGTGTGTGTGTGCGTGCGTGCGTGCGTGCGTGCGTGCGTGCGTGCGTGTGTGTGTGTGTGTGTGTGCGTGCGTGCGTGTGTGTGTGTGTGTGTGTGCGTGTGTGTGTGTGTTTGTGCTCGTATTTAAAGTGTGCGTTTGTTAATGCATTCCTTCCAGGGAGGAAGGAGTAAGTCCTACAGCTATCGAGCACAATGTGAACGCATTTTATCTTGAATCCAACGTCTTATCTGTCAGGCAATGTTTTAATAAGCTCTGAGTCCAGTTCCCTCTCTACTAATCCTCCCAGGTGAGCAGTCTGATGAGTTATTGATCGTTTTATTAACTCTTTGGCTCTAGTTACCTGAACAAACATCTGTGAGGAACCTCGCAGTGTTTCCGACTTGGTAAAAAAGGCCCACCTGTGAACGCGGTTTCTAAGTTTCTTAAATTGAGTAAAATAACTTTTCCCCTGGCTGGTTACTCCTGACTGAGGTTTCAGGGCGGCTCAGTTCCCCTTTTCATCTATACTCAGCGATTATTTCTGCTGGAGACTTGCTGACTGCAGCCGTGGTGTCACCATCTTTCACTTCTCCACTCCCTAAAGTTCACATGACTTCTCTCCGATGTGCAACCACAGTAATAAAATCAAAACTTTATACTCCTGCTCGAGTCTACTTACATATACAGGCGGCAGCCAGGAGCCTGTTGGCCACGTACGGCGCGATGCAGGTGGGGAAGATGGGCTGCACCATGTAGTTGGAGAATGTGATGGCGATCACGGCCTGGCTGGTCGGCTCGATGATCAGCAGGGACGTCCACAGCCGGATGAAGGCCAGGAACCCACCGAAGGCCTCCAGGATGTAGGCGTAGGAGGCCCCTGACTTGGTGATGGTGGTCCCCAGCTCGGCGTAGCACAGGGCCCCGAAGACGGAGAAGATCCCCCCAATGGTCCACACCACCAGGGAGAGGCCGTAGGAGGCGCTGTGGATGAGGACGCCCTTGGGCGAGACGAAGATCCCCGAGCCGATCATGTTCCCCACGATGAGGCAGACCCCGTTCAGGAGGGAGATCTCCTTCTTCAGCTTCATGGACTCCTCGGAGCTCTCAGATTTAGCAGACATTGGGCCGCCGTTGGTCCCTTCCTCCGTGGGAGATGGGGTGTAGGACGCCATTGTTCAAGTTCAAGCTAGCAGTTTTTTTTTAGGTTGGTGTTGGAGTCCCAGAGGTAATGTTTTGTCGCCCAAAAATGGGGTTGAAGATGAAATTACTCCCCTCGGTTATCTTCGTTTATCTCCCACCATCTGCGAAGGAAACACACAAGAAGGTATCAGTGAGGATGCAACCATGGAAACTGATTCCCGGCAACAAAAACACCCAACAAACTCTAAAACCTCACAAAGGCTCGTGAGGTAAAAACATATTTCCCACACCTGGGGATGCCAAACAAAGAACAAACATACATGAAAACATATTACACCACCGCTGTGGACACTGCTGGATTGGAGAGCAGTTTTGTGGATTGGAGAGCCATTAGGGGCCCGCTGCAAATGGCCTTTTAAGGTTGAGTGTATTTACAGAGAGACGGGGAGGGGAAGCAAACACGCTCCTCGTTGGTAACCAAAAGCTGAGGAAGGAAAACTGACCGAGACGCACGTTTGAGCCTCAGAGCCGCCCACGCACTGAGAGTGTCGGCACAGGGGACACAGGTCACATGATTTCCAAAGTTCATCATCCTCAGCAGGCAAAGTCTGATGATGATAATGATGATGAGGCGCAAGAAGCAAATCCTTTCACGTTTCTGATTGGGTAATCACCTCTGACCTCCAACAAGTGATTAGCTTTATACGTTTGATTGATGAAAGAAGTGAAAGAAACAGGGTAAATACATTTGCATTCAGCCTCTTTTAAGCCAATACTCCTTAATATAATCCAGAGAGAACATCCTCCTTCCGATGTAGTCCATGTGTGTATTTTATCTCGGTATATATGCAGCTGCACTGTGAAGTCTCACCAATGTTAGAGGACATTGATGAGCAAAACAGCATCACAAAGACCAAATAACCCAGCAGACGGGACAGGGGAGAAAGTTGTGGAGAAGTTGGATTGTAAAACATTCACCTTCAGTTTGATCGTCTCACAGAGCTGCGTTGCATTCATAACCAGAAAATGTTAATACTACAGTTCAGACGTGTGACCAGCCTTCAGACAATGGCTGGATGGACTGAAGGATTATGGGTACAACTGCAAACCTAGCCAAACATGGCCACCCAAACTGGGCAAGCGGAACATTAATCAGAGAAGCAGAAAAGAGGCCCTATGAAATTCTGGAGGAGCTGCAGATATCCACAGGTGGAAAAATTAATTAATTAAAGCTATTACTAGAGTACTTTTTAAATTTGTTCGTAATGGAACATTGGAAAGAAAATTCTTTTGAGTATGAAAGGGACACAGAAAAAAAGTGTTCAGGTCAAAACTGAACTTTGTGGCATGGAAAACTAACACTTCACTGTACCCAGAAAAAAACATCCCCACTATGAGACACGGTGGAGGCAGCATTATCCTGTGGTGATGCTTTTCTCCTGTGGGGACACAGAAGCTCTTCAAAGCTCCTTGGCAAATGGATGAAGATAAATATAGGGCCAGCGCTGAAAGACAATGTGTTAGAAGCTGCACAGGCTTGAGTATGGAGCTTCCAGCAGGTCAGTGACCCCTAAGACACAACCAGAGCAACAAGGGAACGGCTTACATCAAAGCATATCCATGTGGTACAATGGTTCAGTCAGCCTACATCTAAATCCCACTGGGAATCTGTGGCAACACTTGAAAATAGTCATTTACAGATGCTCTTCATTCAGTCGTTAACTCAGCTTAAGATGTTTTGCAAAGAATAATAGGCAAAAATGTAGGTATCTAGATTAGAGCTGGTAGAGACGTATAACGACATGCTGTGCCAGGTGGTTCCACAAAGTGTTGACACAGACTCAGACCAGGTTTTATTCTAAGTTTCGAAAACATCATTTTCCTTCCACTTCACAATCAAATGCTTTTTGCTGGTCTACCTCACAAAATCCCATTAAAATACATTTAAGTTTGCAGTTACAAAGTGATCAAATTTGGAAACAGTCAACACTTTGGTAGGGCACTACATGTCTGGAATTTGATCACTTCTTATCCACATTTTAGCCTTTATTTCCTCTTGGTGAAAAGAATCAATAGAAAAGAGTTCCTCAAATGGACAGATTAAGGTTTAAAGATTCATTCAAATACAATAAACACAAAATAAGGAAATCATTTGACAAAACACTGAAGAGGGTAATCAGACCTGGTTTGAGATACCTCAGTAGATATACCTTAATCGACACCAGAAACTGAGAGTGAAAATGAAAAACAGCTGAAAGAGAATCTCAGTAGGAGACAGTAAAAGCCTTGGACGGCTCGGATACCTCGAGGGAGCAGCAGACCAGCAGCACGTGGCTTCGTGAAGGAGTCCCTGCGAAGAAGGACAGTGCACTGAGTGCCCATTCATGTGCCAAAGACACAGAGAGGTGAGGCTCTCACAGAAACAGAGAGCAAGGTCCAAAAGCTGCTGATAAGTATGTGAAGGTTACATCCTGGATCCAGAATAATTCCTCTCCACTCAACCATTCACCAGCAAATCAAAAACAAACCGTAGATCGGTTGCACTGACATTATGTTATTATCATCCCTTTATTTCCTACATGGCAGCTCAGCTGTGACAGATGGACCTGAGGTAGCAACACACAACACCTGGTTGTCCGAATCCAACAAATCTGCACATCTCAAGTCTTTACACCTTAAAAACAACACAAATCCAAGCACAATCCCTTTCATTCTTAGCAACACATGCAGAAAACAATCAAACATGTGTGCAATGAATGACACTACAAGTTAATAAATGATGGGCTAAATGGAGCCAGTGCTGTAATCTACTATCCTCTATCAGCTTCTCCTGTTTGAATCATTAGGAAAACGGTTCGATATGTCAGATTGCAGGCAGCTGTTAGAGGAGGACTCACCTTGTGCCTTTAGGACCAGTCCTGCTGATGTCCTGGAGGCTGTGGGGCAGCAGCGTGGCTACAAATGAGGTGAAGTCCTGCTTCTGTTCAGTAATGGGAGCCAGCTTGAGATATCATTGTTCCTCCCCGGTGTTACAGTCAATAATAAGCCCCCCTCCTGTGTGTTCCTCCTCTCTTCTGCCTTTGTGCTGCTGTTTCCTCTTGTTTTGACTCTGCTCAGAGCCGCTCCTCTGCCCAGCTGATGATGCACTTGTGGCTTTTTATTTGCGCTTCTGCTTTCTGACGTGTTAGCAGGAGGAAGACTGAGACACTGTGTCTTGTTTCAGTGAGTTTCGGTCGGATATTAAAAGACCTGCAATGAGATCATTATTATTTAATACAAGTGTTTTAATTAAAATCAGGGAGGAAACTTATCAACGAAAGCCAAGTTAGCAAGGTGCTACGTCAGGTGAACGGCTGGTACACTCCGGCGGGGTCCCTTTAATAATGACGACCTGAGATTTAAAACAAAGAAAAGGTTTAAGAAACTATTGGAGACGTTTTTAAAGAAGACATCTTATAAATTACTTTAGAAAGAGAAACCTACCATAGAAACTCTAAAATAGCCCTAATATTAACTAAAAGTATGTTAAATACTGGACAGTAGGCCTGTACGAAAATGACAAAAACCAGAATATAAGCCTCAAAATATGTGTTGTTTAATCTGGGTTCATAAAAATAACACAATTCAAAAGTTTTTACCCACTGACAGTAAATTTTATGACGTAACCAAAGTGGCGTCACGTTTTACTCAAACTTTTCCCTGTTATAGCAAAAGGACCAAAACAGTTGGTGTACTATGGCTCCCTCTTGTGGCTTTAAAGTGAAGCTGAATATCTTGACACTACGCCTAGTTCTTTTGGTAATAGTGTAGATACAGAATATTTATTTTATTTTCTAACATAACATGGTGTTCAAGCTTTTACTGTACATTTATTCACGGGATAAATACCAAGATTTCCAAGTTCCATGACATAATATAAATCAGCAGAGTGAAGGGATTTGGACCTATTCCAGACTGACTAAGTCAAAGTAAATAAATAAACTAAATATTTGTCAAATAGCACTGCATGACTGGTCAAGGGATAATGTGTAACTATGTATCTTATAGGTATTGTAAAGATGGAATTTCTTGGTTTGAAATAGCAAAAATGACAAGAAGTCAGAAACTGAGATGCTGATTTGGAGAGGAGGATTTTCTCACTAACCCAGATGCCAGAATCCAAGATGGCAGCATTGCATCTTAAACCATGTCTTTTTACAGCCTGCTTTAGTTGCCACAGAGTTTGAAAGTAGCAGGGATGGAAATAAGTACATTGCCATTAGCTTGTATGGCCAATAAGAGTTAATTTTGTTATTGGACGTATCAGTTAGTGGTTTTGAATTTAAACATGGAGAATGGTTATGCTGGGTTAGGTGTTATTCTCACATCACAAAACTTCAGAGGTAAATAGATAACAGGAAAAGTCTTCCTGAGGCATGACTTCAGTTAATGCTGGAAGTTTGTTAATATTTTTCAACTTCACTCTTGAGAACCTTTGAAGCAAAGATCAAGACTCAAATAGGTGAAAACATTAGCTGAAGTAGTTCCTCTTTGTCCATAATGCGTGATCCTTTTGTGGTTTACAATAGTATGCAGTAGCGCTAAGTGACAGAAATTTTGCTTCAACATCTGGAGCTCCATTTTTTTCTCAATAAATAGAGCACTCACCCTCTTCCTTATCTGCAACTGATCTAAGGGTGTGCTCAAGTCTTGCTTGAATGGCAGCTTTAATTACTGTAATCAAATGAATTAGAGGCCAATGAAGAGATAGCAGCCGCTTTGTCTTCTAAATTGGGGTTGATTCATCATTAATGGGCTCTACATGTGTCCTTAAAGACCTTTAATAAGTTATTACGGTGAATGGCTGATGGCCGATGGCCACAGGCCGGTGATTAATGTGTGCTGATGAGTAACGGCCAGGTCACATGTGATCAAAGCTGGGACACCAGAGGGCCTTCATGGTCACCTTCTCCGGGATTCTCAAAACCTCTGACTTTCTCACTCTTTGCCGTTTGATTGAGACACGTCTCTTGTCACTCATGAACGCATGTGGACAAACTTCTCACACATGGCTCCTTTCACAGCTTTTGTCCTTCTCTCTGCTCTTGGCCATTCTTTCCCCCTGGTTACCGGTCGTCATGGTTTCTGGATCCCCTACAGGATCAAAAAAAGAAGAAGGAAAAAAAAAAGCTATGGAGGGGGTTGGCGGATTAAAGGCAGCCATTTTGGGGACAGCTGGACCAGGTTGGTCCCTGTTGCCCCCTGTCCCGTTTCCAGTCACTTTTTTTTTGATGGGGGAGAGGGGGAGGCATTGTGAGAGGATTAGAGCTTCCTGTGTGTCAGCTCATTACATGGGGTGGGAAGGAGGGGATGATGGGGTGAATGCAGAGAGCGATGGAGGGAAATGAAAGAGAAAATGAAAGAGACTGCGTATGAAAGAGAGAATGACACGGGGAGAGGGAGGGAGGGAGGTGGCTGCCTCTACAGCTGCACCCTCAATAACACTCATACAGGCTCTGATTATTCTTTTCACACACACGCACACACACACACACGCACACACAGCGCTGGGGAACTGAAACATATTATAAGACATTGAGGGCTTAAAAGACAGAATTAGGAGACAGCCAGCCCAGCTCCTCAGACAAAGGAGACCCCCTCAACCAGCCTCCCTCCTCCAATCCAGACACACAGAGAACTGGAACAAACAAGAGAAAACTGACCAACAGAGTGCATACAGGCTCACAGAGAACAAGAGTCATGCAACCAGAATGCTTAAACAGATAAATGAATTCACAGAGACAGAGGCTTAAACACGAACATACAAAAACAAAAAAAAGCAACAAACCAGTCTCCACTTCACATTGGCATTGTTTTATTTACTTTTTTTTTAACATCACATGGGAAGCGTGGGAACACATTCTGTCATTGCTACAAGAAAGAGAGAGAGGGTGGGGGTAGCAGGGAGAAGGCAACGCATACAAATACTAAACTGAGCAAAGCAGAGAATCCAGTGAGTGCGTACGATTTGCGAAGCAGTGAAGCACCCTCAAGTGCGCTGAGAGAGAGCAGCGGATCGAGTGGAGGGAGCAGTAAGAGGATGGGGCTCATCCTCGTTGGAGGTTTCAGAATTGCAGATAGCACCAGGGGGAAAAAAGTAAAGAAAAGAAAAGAAAAAAACAGGGAAGACATTCACCATCATCACAAAAGGTTTTACTGTAACCACCCGGAGTTGATAATACAATCATCGTGGTTACAGCCATTGCAGGGGTGAGTTTGTTCAGCAGATGTTTCGGCAGCGTGGGACACAGTGCAACTCACAGTGCAACTCAGTACATCAGAAAACACTCATTAAGCAGCATTAAAACAAAGGAAAGGAAACAGTAGCAATAAAAAAAAGGCAACTGCAGTTTTTATGTACAGTTCAGTGGCCATTATAAACATGGCCTGTTTTGGTATGAAACTTCTGGACACTTCTTTTCAAAACAAACAAACAAAAAATAATCAACGTATACTACTTGTAAGAAAGATATTATACAGTACGTGCTGAAATGTGTCAGCAAAGTACAAGTGGACAATGCGTTGAAGGGCGTAGGATAAGGCCTCACTGTGGTCTTTGAAGTACAAAAATAGACAGCAGAAATACTACATTCAACTTTTTTTTTTGTCATAGTACTAAAAATAAACTATACCTATTTTTCTTTTTCAAATACTAATTATGAGTTAGAATTACAGACTCTACAAAACAATTATCGTTCTATTAAAAATACATTCCCTTTGTCAGGATCTATTGAAACACATCCTATGTTGTAGTGTCCATGGTGTCAGTGGTCACAGCCGAGCCACCACTGGTTGGGAGCAGATCTGCGCTGTCACCTTTCTCAGGGGCCAGTCCCTGCTTTTCCTCCTGCTGTGCGGAGATTTTATTTGAAGTACCGCGGTCCTCTGTAGGGTCACTTTCATTGGTTTGAGCCTTGCTAGGGGTAGTCATCAACACTCCAGGGTGCATTTTCATGTGACCCTGTTGATGAGAAGAAACACAACAACTAGTTACCAATAGGCTTGAATGTGTTACTTTAAAGGCATTTCAGCAAATGTTTATTTGTTTAACTATACCTTAAGTCCACTTCGGCTGGCATACGCCTTTCCACAGTGGGAGCAGCTGTAGGGCTTGTCGGGTCGAGCAGGTTGGGCGTGTGGTGTTGATGCCCCTGCAGGAGTCTCTGGGTTATCCGACAGCTTCTTCAGGGCAGCTGAATCCTCCTTCACTGGTGCTTCCTTACCCAGTTCTGGCTCAGACATAGGAAGAGGCTCTCTGGATGTAGTAGCATCTCTTTTCCCTTTACTACTGGAAGTGTTTCTTCCTCGCAACTCCTGTTTAACACCACTACCAGTCTCCTCTGCCTCTAGGGTAGCTCCAGGGCTGGTGGGCGGTGAAAGTGAAGGTACAGGATCCACAGATGGGGGGTCTGCAGTGTGACTGGGACTCAGTGCGCGCTCATTTGGGGAACGTTGTACATCACTGTTGACTAGTCTGGGTGTAGTATTATCAACACCAGGCTTTGAAACACATAGGGAGAGAGGAGTATCATCAGAAACAGATTCTATCTTGTCTACAACTGAATGAGAGCTAGGTAAGGGTGCTTTGAAAGGACTGGCAGAGCCTAGGTCAGTCTGGGTTTTCTCCTCTGTGGGGCTTTCAGCTGAGGCAATTACTGCAAGCTGCAGAGTTTTATCAGCTCCTGCTGAGGGGGGATTACAGCTTAAAGGTGGACTAACACTTGGAGTTGAACGCTCCAATTCCTCATTCTTGACAGAATCTGAATCAGTAGCTTTGGACTGCTTAAAACTGGATCCTGAGCAGAGGGCATCCACTGGAGACTTGGACCCTGTTGTTAAGGCAAGTGGAAGGATTTGCACTTTTGATAGGGAGCTAATAGGCTCACCGTGACTGTCTTTAAAGGTAGCGCCTTCTGTTTCTGCTCCATCATCGGGAGGAATTTCCTCATCAGGTGGTATTTGCCCTCCAAGGTGCAAACGAATGTGGTGTTGTAGAACTAAGGCATTAGTGAACTTGCGAGGACAGAGTGGGCAAGAATTCAGGGCACGGGCATTCGGGGGCCTGGCACGATGAGTGGCCAGGTGTGCCCTGAGGCTGCCCTTTGTGGAGAAAGAACGGCCGCAAAGCTTACAAGGAAATGGGCGCTCTCCCAGATGTGTGGCCTGGTGCAACCGAAGAGCTCTGGGGCAGCTGAGAACACGCATGCACACTCCACACTGATTAGCAATGGGGGCTGTGGGCAGGGCTGAAGTGGTAGTTGTAGGACCTGAACCTGAGACTCCCTGACCAGTCACTGCAGCACTGACACTTGGGCTCAGTCCAAGAGCAGCCAACATCTCTCTGCGATAGGCACTTGAGGTGGTAGTCAGATCACGTACATTTGTATCACCATTAACATCGGCAGAGGTTTGTGAGGAGGTGGAAGGAGAGGAGGCAGAAGGGCAGGAGGAAGCAGTGCCTTGTGGCTGCTTTTCTAGCTTCTGCACCAGCCGCTGCAACTTGGAAGTGTCTGAGGTCTGGGTGGAGGTGGTGGGTGAGGAGGAGGAGGGGGAAGAGGTGGGCGGTTTTGGGAAAGGAGGGAATGGGAATGGTAGCTGATGAGATAAGGAGAGGTGGGAAGTGGATGGGTGACCTGGAGGCCTGAGAAGTGCAAGGTGGTGGGGGGATGCACCTCCCGGAAAAAGTATCTTGGGGAGGTGGGCAAGTTGGGAGTATGGGGAAGTTGTGTGGAGAGTAGAGTGAGGAGGAGTGTTTTCATCAAACCGCTGTTGTTTAGCTCCTTTATACTGACTAGAAGTAGAAGAGGAAGATGGAGATGATGAAGGCAGAGCAGTGCTAGATGTGCTAGAAACAGCTGCTGATGCTCTGTTTAACTGTAGCAGTGAATGGGCTGTGGACAGAAGAGCCATATCCACTGAGGGAGGCAGAGGTAGAGAGGAAGGCGAGGGCCTAGTCGAACCACCAGACAATAATCCTAAAGCCATGCTCTCTGTTATACTGGGAACACTTCCTTTCACTCCATTATATGCTTCGTCATCATCAGCCCGTCGTTTTCTTCTCCTTTGAACTGAACCTGGGGCCGATCCACTCTGTGTTTGCTCTGAAAGTGCAGGGGGTAGCAGAGAAAGGGACAGCTCTGGGTTCTGCTCTCTGTGTCTCAGGAAATGGGCTTTGAGGTTTCCTCTGGTTGTAAAACGGCTCAGGCACACCGGACACTGATAGGGCCTTTCACCTGTATGTGACCTCAGATGAATCTGGAGGGATGAATCACTGCTCAAGACTTTCCCACAGAACCTGCAGACATGTTGAGGGCGTCCTGACGGGGAGGCAGAGATAAGAGATGAGCTTGACTGAATATCTTGTGAGTGGCTGGTCGTGGGAAGGGAAGGAGTTTGGAAACTGATGCCATTGCTGTGACCAAACGAAGAGGTGTTGGATGATTTCTCGTGGAGGTAGCGTGGTGACAGGCCCAGGGACAAGGACAGAGGGTGCAGGGAGGCCACAGATGAATTGATGCTGGAAGAAATAGCTAAGGAGGAGGATGAAAATGAGCTAGAAGTTGAGGAGGATTGGGATCTATCTCCATTGATTAGTGAAGTACCTGATTTGGAGATGGCTGGCTGAGGAAAGAGGGAAGAAGGAAGTCCACTCAAAAGGGATGAAGCTGTGGTTACTGGAGTATTGGTTGAAGGATGTGTAGGTGATGAAGATGCTGTTCCAGTGGACTTCTGGTTGCAGTCTGCACCGCTAGCTTGTGCATTGTTATCTTGGCCAAAGACAGCTCCTCCAAGCCTGAGGACGTGCCGACAGATCTCTTCTGTAATCTGCATCTGGTGGATTTGCCGCTGCTGCAGGACCCGCAGTTCTTCTAAAAGCACCGCCAGGGTCTGAGGCACCTGGATCTGCCCCTGCTCCCCTGATGAGGTGGAAGACTGCTGCTGACCAGGACTGGAGCTGTCTGGTTGAGGTTGCTGAGCGGAGGAGGAAGAAGATGAGGAAGAGGTAGTAGTGGTGGCAGAGCTGCCCATTGGGGGAGAGGTCATGACGGAGAGAGTGTTAACTTGGTGGTTCAGGCTGTGGGTACCAGAGGATTGATCCAGGGGAGGAGGTGAGTGTGTCTGGGAAGACAATGATGGGTGAGGAAAGTCAGGGGAGAGGGAGGAGTGGGTGTTGGGGAGAGAGGTGGTAAAGGGAGCGATGTGACTGGGCCAGTGGGGAGGAGGTGAGCTCTCACTGGGCAAAGAAGGCGCGTGGAGCCCTCCAGGAGACGGGCGAGTGGCCAGGGGCGGCTGGCAGTCTTGTAGTGAGGTGGGAGATGAGGAGGAAGAACCTGATGAGGTTAGGTCTGATCCCAGAGATGTGGATGGTGACTTTAAGCTCAGGTGGTCATCTGAGGATCGGTTAGAAAGAAATAACACTTATTAAAAAACCAGAAAATGGGAATTTGTTCACAAGGAACAACTGTGTAAAACTCTGTTCCCAATATCAACCCACATATCCAGTTACGTTCCAAGACTGTTTATCTCAGTGACTTTAGTTATTGTTTACAAAATTTAGTTTGCAAACTTGTCTGCATACCACAAGATACAGTTACAGCTTCAAAAGAAAACGCTCGCCTGGAAATGACCTCCAACAAGCAAATAAACAAGTGGAAGAAACTCACAGTCCACCAGTCTTTGAAATGTCTTGTCTCAATCTGTGCTCCCTGGAGCAAAACTCTTCAAACATCTTGCGCACACAAAAAAGCTCACAGACCACCTTGTTGCTATGGCAGCACATTTTAAAGGACAATGGACATCACCTAGACAACCCATAACCCCTCTTAACCCAGCCCCCCTCCCTGCGGCAGTTACGTCTTTCATCTCCTCATTCACCCTCCCCCCTTACGTCACAGTGGAGGTCGAGGGTCAGGCCATGCTAAGGGTTCTGGGTACTGTCCACATGCTCTGATTGGTCAACTAATCTGACCTCTGCCGCCCAGGGGTCAAATTCTTTCAGAATCTTGAGCACAGAGTGAGAAAGAGTAAAAAAAAAAAAAAAAGAAGGGGGAGGGTAACAACAAAGGAGAGACAAACTAACTACTCCCTCCTGGAGAGGTATAGTGATGGAATGAAAGACTGTACCTCGCAGAAATTCCCTCCTTGTTATTTAGAAACAAACCTGCACCTGCTGGAAACCTATCACAAACTATAAATCTAAACTTGCACTTCTGATTTCTAAAGTTTTACCTGAAAAGCATTGTGTGCGCGCGAGGTATAAATTAACTTGGCAATAATGCGTGAAACCTTTTCTTATCCATCTCAACCCCCCAGCTGTGCAGAAGTATACAGTCAATAGAGCTGGGAAAGAAAAGGGGACGGAGGAGGCATTGTGAGGGTTGAAAATGGGAAAAGAGGGGTGCATGAGGAAGAAAAGTATAGATGGACTGCAAAGAATGAAGACAATTCAGGAGTGGAAGATTAATCTTTACCTCAAAAAAAAAAAAAAAAAAAAAAAAAAAGCACTGCCTTCCCTTCCCCCTGACCACGCAGGTTATTGTGAGTGCTTCATGCTAATAAAAGAGCTCCAGCAGTCAGCCTTAAGTAGCCTGTTAGTTTCCTAAAGGATGGGCAGCTCGTGAAAATGACCACAGATGTACGTTGGCTAATCCTGCTCTATTCACTTCACAGAGAGGAAATTTGTAGGCATCCACCAAAGTGACTCTGGCTTCTTTTAGTGGGAGTTGGTGCACTAAATAATTAGACAGTCTGCCTAATTTAAACCTAAGACAAACATGTAAACTTTTCTTGGACCATCAACTCAGATGGATTGTTTGTAATATGATCACGCGAACATCGGTGCTCTTCCATTTTTTGTTGCCAACTCTAAAAGTGAATCGCTCACCTAGCTTCATTTTCTCTGAAATAAAACATTTAAACGACCAAAAGAAAGATAAAGGTAGTCTCTCACCTTGCAGCAACTTCGGGCCCCCCGGATCTGAATTGACGAGTTGCTGGGGTCTCTTCTGTTTCCGGCGTGACATGATTCACGGCGAGTCAGACAGAGAGGGGGGCATCAGTCGCTCGAATGGCACCAGACACGTTTCGTTGTTTTTTTTTTTTTCCTCTTTTTGCGCACTTGAACGAGCTCCTGCGCGCATTCAATCTCCCAAATGAGCACAGTTCTCACAAATTCTTAAGTAAAAACTCAAAGGAGGAAAAAGGAGAAATCTCTGCATAGAAGAAAGTTCAAGACAACAACAACAACAAAAAAAAGAGTTGCTGTATGGAAATCCGCCTGGCCGCACCGTGTCATATGGAGCTGCGGTGTGTGTGTGGCTGTTTTCTAAAGTCCCTTCTCTTCCCCCCCACCACCCCACCCCAGCTTCAAAAAGAAAAAAAAAACTTGTCCAATTTGTGCCCCTCCTCTCCTACTGCTGCTCCGCTGCATGCATACATACACACACACACACACACACATACACACACTGAACCACTCCTTGTTCTATGATATTTGCATTTCAATAGCGTGTAACTCACAACCTCCCTGGGTTCTCTCTTCCCTTCCCTCTCAGCTTTATTTATTTATTTATTTATTTTTTGCCCTTTTTTTGCACTCACACCGAACCAATAAACTATAAATAAAAAGTGACCCCTGGACTACTGGACGCCGTAAAAAAATGAATAAATAAAATAAAAATAATTAAGAGGGCATAAGTGCTGACTTTTTAACTGGGGGGCAGGGGGGAGGGCGCTGTGATTATTCTATAATGGTAATTATCTAATATTTGATCAAACTACAATAAACAGTAAAACAAATCTAACAGGTGACTCCTGGCTTCCGCAGTTATTAAAGAAAGTGAGTCTCGTTATAAACAAGGCAGGTTGCCTGATAACCTGATCTCTATGAAATTCTGACTTTGTAGTGTTGTTATTGTGCCACGGTCAATATTTCTAACCTTTTGATTTCCATAGGGCCAATTATCAACAGCAGCGTTGTGCGCAAAGTGGGGCCATTCCACATCCACGTATGTAATTCGTGTGTTATCACCGAGTCCATAATACAACTACCCCACCCCCCTACCCCCTCCAACCACCACTACTACAAAAAAGCCCGCATCTTACACTGGAGCTCTATTTAAAAGGAAGAGAATAGACGGGGAATCATCGACAATGGCGAGCTGGACACAGTTGAGTGAGCATCTCCCCTCTCTCACTATGAACCCCCGGATCCACTGCTGCACAGCACAATGCCCCTCTTTCACCCCCTGCCTTTACTCCTGTACCACGTGGAGAGATGGATAAAAAAGCTACAGAGGGGGGAGAGAGAAGAGGAGGAGGAGGAGGAGGTGGAGGCACCATGTTTTAAGTAACATTTAAAACACACAGAGCAATTATTACAGTGTAACCTGGCCTTTACTTCAAAACACAACTGCAGATTTAGTTATGTAATTCAGTTCCAAAAGGGAAGTCCCTCTAAATTATCACCAGGTATTTACAGCATTTAAGAGAAACAACAGGTATTTCTCTCATTGACTATTAAACCAGACTAAACCTTTCATGTTTAGGTCTATTAGAATTGCCAGAATTATTTTTTTTCCCTGAATGCCATCAAAAGAGAGAGAAAGAGATTGTTATTACTCTTCAAAGTCAAGATTACAATACCCTGTACAATTTGGGAAACTGCAGACAATTATGCCAGCTTATCACAATTAGTTGAGTTAATTGGAGACAGGTCTGTGGATCTAACGCATTAAAACAAGTTGCTTCCTAAACCACGTTGAAATCATGGAACATCAAATTAAATCAGGCTACTTATCAGGAAGGGGATTGTGAACCTCAATGAGTTTGTGACACCTTCTAGCATTTTGAACAATTATGTGAATAAACATCATGGGAATGTCGAGCCATTATACCGTTCATGAAGAAGATGGATTCTGTGCCCCAGACATGAACAGATTTTGGTGCAAAACGTGAAAATCAATCCCAGAACAAAAGCAAAAGACCTTGTGACGAATTTGGATGAAGCTGGTAAGAAATTGTCATTATCCACTCAGAGACGAAGAAGCCAAAGCAATATAGAAAAGTCCAACTAACTAACTAACTTTCTTATATATTTATATTTTAAACGTCTTCACTGAGAGCAAAGTTATAACAATTTGAAATGTCCTATTTGTGTACACAAACCTGTCGAATAAGGTTGATATATAGTCGTCAGAAGAATGTCATTTTCTTCGTCCACCAAGAATATTTACATAAATTCTGTACAGCTTAAAATGACCCTGCTGTAGGTCAGTAACTTATACAAAGGGCTCCCAAACGTTTCCATGCATGACCAAACAACAAACAGCATTAACGTCTGGGTGGAAACCCCCTACAGGCAAAATCACAGGCAATGCTACAAAATAAGTAAAAAACATCAAATTTTAGAATGTTTTTTTTTCTCATTTTCAATCACTGTTGAATAATTATTACCTTCATTTAGCATAAACTCTGCCTCATACCTTCTGATTTTAGTTGGCCATAAGTTCTTCAGTCTTTCTTGTCAGAAACATGTCCATTTCACACTTGCTACATTAGCTTGAGGAGCAAAGTAGCTTAATAAATTTGACTGGCAGACAATCAGAAAGATGAGCATGGTAAATAACATTTCAATAAATTACTTTAACTTAGATTTGATTAATTATTAAAAAACAGATTTTATTTTATGATTAAAAAATATAATGAATTATTATTATTATTATTATTTTATTTTTGCTTTCATTTTTCATTCAGCTTTTTCTGGCCCCCCTTACTCCCTCTGGTGGCCCTCCATGGGCCGCGGCACCTACTTTGAAAGCCACTGATTCACACTATTAATTCTTGTAATTAATAATAGGTTACATAGTCCGACTTGCTTATGGTAGATAAGATCAACGTTAGTCGTTTGAAGGTTGTAATACTGAGGTATATTAGTTATATTTATATAACTATATATTTATATAACTAATATAATCTTTAGTATTATTAACAGTCAGATTCAATCTTTAGTGTAGCGCCACTTGATGCTAACAGCTAGAGGAAGAATTAACTGGTAAGAGTTAGCCGTTGGATGATAAAACATAAGTTTTATGCCTGTTTTATGTTTTTATTTTAGTATTTTAATGTAAAGCGCTGTAAGAGGTTGTTTTGAAAATATGAATAATAAATAAATAGTAGGAAACGCCTTTAATAAACACAGAAGTGACACGACAAAAACCAACCCTAATTAGCTGTAGTTAGTGGGCAAGCTAAACCACAATTAGCTCTCTAGCTAATTTTAGCATTTAATTGCTGGAAACATAGCTTAATTTTAAATGTATAAATATCGTTATTTACTTTATAAAAATATAATGTAAATTTATATTGTAGGTTTCCTGCCTTAAAAAATTAAAAGTTGGTAAAAAGAAGCAGAAAATGTAATAACTTACAAAGTTAGCATTAGCAGCCAAAGTAGTAGTTGAAACGTAGTCTAAGCACTCAAGGGTCATTATTATTTGATGTGAAATACTGTGGAAAAAGTACTTCATAAGAAAAGTTTTAATACTTTATAAATTACGTACTAACTGAAAGTAAATTATTTTCACTTTAAATTTCTTTTTTAAATTTGAAAGCAGCAGACATTTTGGCCAATTTGGAAGAATTGGCAGGGTTGTTATATATTTTTTTAACAGGGCAAAATTGAGACAACTCGTTTTTCAAAAGACTCTACATATTGATACTGATGACATACCAAAAAAATATTAAAATCTACATTTGATTTCTTCAATAAATTCTGAACTTGTTGATATTGAGCTGTCAACTTTCATGTACTGCCCAGAATGTTTTGGCTTACCCACTATAGATGTATTTTCCCAGTATTAATATTTTGGACTCTAAGAAAGTTTGCTCTTTTTTTTCCCCAGAATGATGGCCATGTCTCTCGGTGACGACACACTGCTGTGCAATTACCCAAAGTGTCGGGCAAAGCTGAGCGGCTTCGCCTGGGTCACATCCTGCTCCCACGTGTTCTGTGATCAGCACGGGTCCGGTGAGTTCAGCCGCTCTCCTGCCATCTGCCCGGCGTGCTCCACTGCCCTGTCCGGGAAGCTGGACATTGTGAGGACAGAGCTGTCGCCCTGTGAGGAGTATAAAGCCATGGTGCTGGCAGGTCTGAGACCAGACATAGTCCTGGACATCAGTTCTCGTGCTCTTGCCTTCTGGAGCTACCAGGTCAAGTATCTCATTATTTGCACGTAAAACCTGCTCCGTTTTCTCCCTTAAAGCAAAGCCTAACTAGTCAAATTTTGTGTGTGCAGGTCCATCAGGAGCGTATGTACCAAGAATACAGTCTCTCCCGTGCTGACACACAGCTGAAGCAGATGGAGAAAGTTCTGAACCAGCAGAACCAGAGCAGAGAAATAGAACTCACCGCCATGAGGGGGGAGATCGCCTCGCTGAAGAAAGTAAGCTGCAAATCTAGCTGCAACTTACTTTAAGAAACAACATATTCATCACATCCTCCAATTTCTAATTGAAAAAAATAAAATAAAATACAGTACTTGTGTGATGCAGTTTGCACAAAATGCTCAGAGATCGATAGAGATCATTGTTATATATCCAACTCAGCTTTGAACTTTTGTAAATGATACAACTCTTTAATGTTTTTTTTTTTCTCAGGTGATGGAGGAGTACAAGAGGAAGTACAGCGAGGTGTCAGAGAGGCTGATGGAGAGGAACAGGCAATACCAGAAGCTACAGGGCTTGTACGACTCCCTGAGGCTGCGTAACATGGTGGTGGGAGCCGGGGAGCGAGAGACGCCGCTGCTCTATGGAAATCGAGACTTGAGCATTGGTATTGCAAACACACCATCCTGTTTTTCAAGTTTTTAAACCAGGTTCCCTAAATGATAGTTTGTAAGTACCTGTGGGGAAAAAAAACAACAAAAAAACAAAGATATTAGTCACTATATCACCAGGTAAAACTGGAATCAGCATTTCCAGACGATGTGGTTTGCGTGTGTGAGTGTGTAGAGTTTTACCTGAACGTAGTTTCAGATCCTTCCTGGCGTCATGCAGTGATGCCCATCAAAGTGCGCTGCTTCCAGACCATTAGGCCAGAGCCAATGAATTAAATGTTTTTAGCCCCTTTAAAGAATAATCTATGAAAATAACACCTTACCATTATGTGCTACAGGTGTTAATTCACCCAAATCTTGAGTAATTCTGATGATTGTGCATAGTGTTAAAGTTATCTTTATTTTTTTCTCCAGAACAGAACAGAAGTAGCATGTTTTTGACAGCTTTTGCTCTATAATACCCAAGCGGTTTATTTATGCCATTAGATGCAGGGTCAGAGGTGAAACACCTTTAAGCAAAAGAAGCTATAACAAAATAACCTCATAATGCAAGGCAGTGTTGAGAAGGCACATTTATAAACTCTGTTGTTTAATACAAGTTGTCTTCGTTCATCGGAGCAACTATAAAAGCCATCCGTCTGTTTCCTGGGTTTCACTTAGCGATGGCCCGGCAGGCGACCCCTCAGAGAAGCCCTCAGTTCCTCTCTGCTGCCCCCCTCGGCGATTCTCGTTTCTTCTCCTGCCTGGAGGCCGACGGAGCCAAGACCTTCTTCCAGTTCAGCTCTCCGGCCAGAGACAAGAACCAGTCCTTCATCAATAAGCACTGAAAGCAAATCTTTACTTTTATGCTTGCTGTCAAATTTACAGATGTTTTTTTTCTGGTGTGTTCTGATGACTTATGAATGCTATAAGTGTATTTCTTGCATTAATTGACTATATCATATGCTTATGTAATAGATTTTTTGTTATTGGTGACTTTTATTTTCCATCTGTGTAGATCATCTAGTTCACATTGACTAAGATAATTCAGTAGTTATTATTGATATTTTTTATGTTTATTTAACTGATAGTCTTATTATTGAAGGTATAAATTGTAAACACGTTTACCAGTGCACCGTAATAAACAACCAAAGCTGGTGGTTATGTGAAATCCAGGCTGGGACTGAAAGTTTGAGAATATTAAATAAAATGTTCTGGAAATAGTTTTACAAAACGAAACATGAATTGCACTTAGTTTTATAACTTATTTACCTATTGAAAATCTGCAAACGGCTGTGCCACATGTAGAGCTGTCTTTAAAATGTCCGGCTTTGCGCCGATTCAACCATAAGGATTATTTTTTAAGATACCACACAGACAAAAACTTCACAGAAAAAAAATGTATTCTTTACGTCAAGTAAACAGAATTCAGGACTCCACATTACAAGCTTATTCATTTATAAAATAACCCTGTTTTGGAAAAAAACTAAGTAGGATCATAAATATAAACAACCAAAAAAGTGAGGGGTATTTACAGAAAAAAAGGTGAAAAATCAGGCACGGAATTGGAAAATTTGAAAAACCTAACCGATCGACTCACTCCAGCCAAAGGTTTCAGTGGTAGCTGACAGAGACCGGGATCTGACTTTGGGCGTTCTGTAACTTCCCGTTGACGATGAGGAGCAGCGGAGAATCCACGCGTATGCTTTTAAAGTCGTACGACTGTCGCAAAGAAGACACGAGGAGGTTAGACCCACAGACCCTAAATTGAAATCTGACAAAAAGACGCAGGAAATGCTGACCTTGTCTTTATGTGTGATGCTGTGACGCTTGACGTTGGGTTCGGGGACGACAACGGAGTCGCCGATCAGGACGCCCCAGTTGTCCGCCGTGTTGTAAACCATCACCACCAAACACGTCTCCTCGCTGTCGACCATCCCAAACGTACTGCAGGGAAAGAACAAGGTGGTAACAAAAACCAGAGTCTCACAAAGTGTAACAGCAGTGGATCTCATTTCTAAGTACATCTTGATTAGACAGCACTCAGGAAAGTATTGACTGAGAGATCAAACTATAAAGCCTAAAGTTGGAGAGTAGTTGCACTTACAAGGCCATGCGACCCTGAGAGGCCAGGCTGAACACCACCTTCCCCAGGGCGGCCACACCGCCATTGTGGCCATGCGTGAGAGAGGAGAGGGGCCGCGGCTCGAGACTGCCCACTCGGCCGGACGGAGCGCGGAACTGCGGGGACGAGCACGGCCCCAGAGCGGACGTATTGAGGTTTGACAACATCGTCTTCAGCCGACGGGTTTTCACCTTGCCCTGCACACACACACACACACAAAAAGTCTTGGGCAAAGAAGGGATAAAAAAGAACAACCATAGCTGCAATTTGCTGCCACCTTGTGGTCAAAACAGGGATTGTACACTTTTTCCACAGTAAAATTCAAGCACTTTTCAAGCATTCTCAATGTAAATTTTCATATAAAAATACAACCAAACTAAAGAAGACAGGTTCAACTCAGTATAGTATTACATCATTTATTAATGTTAATGTTTTATGATTGCATTCTACATAGCAAACTTTCTTATATTTTAGAAAAATAACTTGAAAACAACACTATGGAGCAACTTAAAGCTCTTTGTTGTAGAACTACTGAACTGTCCTAAAGAAATGACAACAACAACAACAAAACATAGGGTAGTGGTGGGAAAGAGAAGCATGTTCGCCACACCTTGTTCTGGATGAGTTCTGTCACTTTCTCCAGATACTCCAGCAGCTGCTTCTCCTTCTCCAGCGGCTCCTCCCAGTTTGGGTCCAGCGCCGCCGCTCGGCTGTAGCCTTCAAGCGCGCAGCCGAACATCTCCTCATAGTAGAAGAGGTTGGCTCTGTTGAAGTGCAGATCTGGCATACTGCTGGCAATCTTGTCCGCCGCCTCCATCGGAAGGAAACCATATTAGCGAATTTTTCAGTTTTAACAGCGGGAATAACGAGGGTATCCTTGTGTAAACTCACAGATTTTGCATAGGCGCTCAGAGCTTGTTGGGAGAATTGTGGGTTCTGACCGCAGTTGAAAAACAGAGACAAGTAGGCGTTTCCAAGAATGCCTGAAAAACATGAAACAATGAATTAAAAGTAAAGTGTTTAAAGAAGCACCTAGAGATTACTCGCTATTATTCTACTCACACCATGAAGTCCCATCACCGGGATCCAGCTGCACCGCTTCCCGGGCCAGGTCCACACTCTCCAGCACATGCTTCCCATGTTGATCTTTGTTGGGTGTTGGCAGCTGCCTCAGCACCATGGAGAGGTTGCGTAGTGATACCTTATTCTTCTCCTACAATAAGTAAAAGGATAAAGAAGTGATTAGGTGATTAGATTACAGAGAAAACAATCACTGCTCCTTGTCTAAGTGACGTACATGCTGCAGGGCACCAGTGAAGCAGTTCTTGGATGCAACCAGGTCTCCCTTTTTCCAGTACTGGTCCCCCAGTATGTTCCAGGCCTCGACCAGGCAGGGATCCAGCTTCACCGCTCGGGACAAGCACTCCTCGGCTGCAGCGCTGAAGTCCGGGGTCACGTTCAGACACCTGCCTTTTTGCAGCAGAAACTCTGCGTTGTGTTTTAAGATGTCTGACAGAAACAAACAAACAAACAAAAAAATTAATTTGCGAATAATATTTTACAGTATTAATGTTATGAACATTTTGATTATGAAAATCTAGAGCCACCTTCTTTCTCCTCCAGCCTCATCAGTGTTTCCTCCATCTTCTGTTTGACGTCACCGTCTCTCCGACCGGCCTCCTCCACGCCGTGCGTCTCAAAGTAGCAGTCTCTGAAGTTATGCAGCTCGTCCACCAGCTCCTGTGTTGGTAGAGGACAAGTGGTGAGAGCAATTCAGACCACTGATATAAAAAACATACAATGACAGAAAAACCAAAACAAGACAAAACCTTTGAGGACACAATCAATGTGACTAAAGATAGTCATTTAATCCCGGAAATGTTCTGCAGGTGATAGAAGGCTGGCTTTGTAACTGTCTTTATATGTCTGAGGAAGTCTGAGAGAAACACCCTATCCTGATTTCAGGCCTGATCATTAGTTCCTAGCTGTAATAACTGAAGCTGTGTGCTAACTCTAGATAATAGATAGCAACATCTGATTTGTTTCTGTTCACCTGAAGAAAACTATGGCACAACCATGAACGAATTGTTCTATGGATCTGCTCAACATTTTAACAGATTCATAGTTACCTGGTGACATTGTTTCAAAAATCTCTTTCTTTGCATTTTTTAAGCGAACACCAGCGACATAAAAAGTAGAAAAAACGGCATGAAATAGAGCTCTAAATTGAGTGTGACTTACTTGATGATAAAGCTGTCTCTTATGATGCCTACAATTATACTAGCCTTTAGAGTTCACTTTACCTTTCCGCAATTCAAGACTTTATGAATGTTATTTAAGCGTGTATTTGAAGAAAGCAACAGTGAGACAGTATAACAACAGCTGACTGAAAATAAACTATGACTCCATATCATACCAATGACCTGCAGTGGTCAGAGGCTATGTTTGCTTATATCAAACTGGGTGATGGTGATCCAGGATAACCTACCTTGATGATCTGCAGCTCAGTTTTGGCTTCTCCAGCTCCACTACTCTCCTCTTTCTCCGCCATCTTTGCTACGGTTTCGCTTGAAAAACAGCTTCGGAGGAACCCAACGAGTAACGGAAAAAAAAAAAATTCTCAGATGTTTTTTGAACTAGTTCTACATTTAAACATAAAACCTGGCTGTATGGACAGCTGCTAATGTTTCTTTATTATTATTATTTTAATACTGCAGAGCAATTTTTCCACAAAGGAAAAGGGCTTTTACTTTTAGGGACACCGGAAGTTGTCTTTGATAAGTTTCTTCTTCTTGCTTGTCTGCAGATGGTTGGCAGACAGCATTTGGTGCATTACCGCCACCAACCTAGAAGGAGTGTAAATCAGGACATCCAATCTAAAAGTGTTTTATCTTAAGCATAACTGTTATATATTTAATGAATGCTAATAAAGAAAAGTTATTCTTAGAATTACAAATAAAATTACAAAATAACAACCCGTGATGTTCGGAATTAGGAGCCTTTTTTGACAAAACGGAATGTTTCTTTGTCAAACAGTATTTCATTCCGGCGCTTTTTTTCCCTGTGCACCACTCATACTTCTCTGTCTGGAGCGCGTATTATTTTCACCCTGTGTTTTGGTCCACTGTGACCAATTTCTGTGATCGCACAGCTCGGTGATCGAGCTCATCATGTCGGACACATGGAGTAACATTCAGGCCCATAAGAAGCAGCTGGACTCGCTGCGGGAAAGGCTGAAGCGACGGCGGAAGGACCCGGCGCAGCTGTCCGGGACGGGTACGTGAAGTTCGGGATGTGCACGGCGGCGGGAGCGGGGTCTGCAGCTTGCGGACATCGTTGCTGTTCCGGTTATTACTATGTTAAAATAATAGAAACGATCACTGGAAAGCTTGATTAAAGTGAGATCGCCTGCGCGCAAGGGTTAATTGAAAGCATCAGATATTCAAAGAGCCTTTTCTTTTATTATGTGTCTGTTAAAATATTTGTTACTGCCATATAACTAATGTACACCTTCTACATTTTGAATATTTTAAAATTATGCAACCCGTTTAGGAGTCCACTGATCCGATGGCTGACTTTGTATTAAGATAATAAATTTGATATGAACCACCGATGATAAAACGGGCAATTAAAATATTATTAGGATCTCACATTTATTAGAGATAATATGTAAAACGAAAACTAACCAAAAAGTAACCTTTTGTTTTAACATATGACGATCAAATCCATTCATCAATCGAAGCATGAAGTCACTGTTCATTGCTCAGTTGTCCATCCATTACGTATCGATCCTCGATCAGCCGATCATCCACCATTCTACTATCCACGTATCCAACGATCTCCATCCAGATTTTGTATTACAAAATACCGACCTACAAAACACTGGCCAACACAGTAGGCAAAAATGTACATTTAGATTCAAATATTTCCATTCAAACATAGCAAATAGTTATGCAGTAAATATGAATCAAAGTTATGGAATAAACCCAATGCCCTGGGTGTTCTCCCTGTGATTCCTTTCCTACAAATTTCATCAGTCTTGTTCTCCACTCAGACGGCGGGCTCAGCGCTGAGGGTTCCACAGCCAGGAGCGACAGCCCAGCTCCATCAGCTCCCTCTACTTCTCAGGGGGAGACGGAGCAGCCACCGGACCCTGAGCTGGAGAAGAGGCTGCTGGGATATCTCTCCGATCTGAGCCTCTCGCTGCCCACAGACTCGCTGGCCATCACAAATCAGCTCAACAGTGTAAGTCTCCCAACAGCGACGTAAGGCTATTTAACTGCATCTTCCGTCCCTTTATTTAGCGTTTCCATGTTGCGTTCCATCAACACAGGCGGAAGGTACGGTTACTCACGGATGCATCCAGAGTCTGCTGCTCAAGTTCTCCGCCCAGGAGCTCATCGAGGTCCGGCAGCCTACCTCCATCTCCTCCTCTTCCACAACTTCTTCTCCGCCGACCACCGTCGTCGTGGCTGTGGACCACACAAAACTGTGGGCCATGATCGGCTCTGTGTCCGGAGCCCAAAGAGCCGGGGTCAAGAGAAAAGCCGAAGACCAGACCCTCGGCGGCTTTTCGCCTAAACTTCAGAGCTCCGCGTCTCCTCCTCACGCGTCCTCCTCCTCCATTACGCCGGCTTCTTCGCTGCAGCTGGCGGGATCTTCGGCGGCAGGAAGCGGAGCCGAGAAGAAGGGCCGCAGCAGCAAGAGCCAGTCGTCTCACGTGGACATGGAGATCGAGAGTCTCCTGAACCAGCAGTCCACCAAGGAGCAGCAGAGCAAGAAGGTTACGAGATGTTTTAGATATTTCAGGAAGCACCTGAATAGGCAGGAGAGTGACCAGAGGAGTCTCATTGTCAGTGCTTTTATTTTATTTTTGTCTTAAAGATGAGTCAGGAGATCCTGGAGCTCCTTAATGCCAGCACAGCCAAGGAGCAGTCCATCGTGGAGAAGTTCAGGTCTCGTGGTCGAGCTCAGGTCCAGGAGTTCTGTGATCATGGGACAAAAGAGGAGTGCGTCCGCTCTGGGGACACACCGCAGCCCTGCACGAAGCTCCATTTCCGGTAGGTTATTTATGCCTTCTGCTTAACAAACATTTTAATTTATTAACGGTTTTCCAACTTGTTTAATTATTTTATTCTGAATATATTGAATTTCTCTTACAACATTTAGCGCAAACATATATGTATTTTCCGGACTATAGACCGCACCATACTATAAGCCACACTTACAAAAAAAAAAAAACTGGAAACGTGCATATATAAGCGGCACCTGGGTATAAGCCACTGATATCTCCGCCGCTCTCAAGGACACAGCAGAGGGCTGCGTCCTTAATAAACCTGCTATTAAAGACGCAGCCCTGCATCTCCAACACTGAACCATGGATTAGTTCACGCTTGATCGAAGCGGCCTTCAACTTAAAAGCTGCATCATATGAGTTTGAATAAATTTCTCCGTCATGCCTGCTGCTAGCATGTGCTTGTTCTAAATGAAAATTAGCACTTCTTTTATTTCCAATTTTGACTTCCAAGGATTCACTTCCTTCTATAGAGCCCCCTGGTGGTTAAAGAAAAATCCACAGAAAAGCCGCACCGGGCCATAAGCCGAGTGGGAAAAAGTAGCGCTCATAGTCCGAAAAATACGGTGTATGCTTTTAAAAAGTATATGGAAATAAGAGACTAAACACCACATCTTCACAGTGCAATATAAATGCAAAATGCCCTTTTCAGTCAGAAGATGGAGCTTTAATTGCTCTTTAAATATATATTTATTCTACACCAGCATCAGAACGACCAGTGTACATTTTCACTCAGTTATTGAGGTAGGAGAACGTTTTTGCTGTCAAACATCTGTGTAAGCAATCTTTAGCTGCTTAAAAATCTTCATTTGAAAAGTTTTGTGGTTTAAAAAAATTATAATAAATTTACAGCACCAAGAGTTTTGTCAACCAGCTTCCAACTTCTGTCTTTCAGCCGCATCATCAACAAGCACACGGACGAGAGCCTCGGCGACTGCTCCTTCCTCAACACCTGTTTCCACATGGACACCTGCAAGTACGTGCACTACGAGATCGACAGCCCCCCCGAGGCCGAGAGCAGCCTGATGGGGCCCCAGTCGGGGACCCCGGAGATCGGGCTGCACGCCGAAGACGCCGACAGCAACGTGGGCAAACTCTTCCCATCGCAGGTGAGAGAAACGAGGAAAAACCCACCGCCGAGAAGGATGAGGGGATTTCTTTTTTCCTCCACGGGTTGTAAAGCTGCTGTTTGGTCCTCAGTGGATCTGCTGCGACATCCGCTACCTGGACATGTCCATCCTGGGGAAGTTCTCCGTGGTGATGGCCGACCCTCCCTGGGACATCCACATGGAGCTGCCGTACGGGACGCTGACCGACGACGAGATGAGGAAACTCAGCATTCCCGCCCTGCAGGATGACGGTTTCCTCTTCCTCTGGGTCACTGGGAGGTAAACAAAGCAACCCTCAACGCTCAGTTTACCAGTAAACACACTCTGTCCGTCGTAAGACTGCTCCTCCATTGATACCCATCAAATCTATATTTAATCTCAATTTAAGGCAAGTTAATTCATGCCAAATTAAACAGATGGATCTTGTCCTTTCACAGGGCCATGGAGCTGGGCCGGGAGTGTCTCAGCCAATGGGGGTAAGTGCTGCTTGTTTGTCATGTGTTACCCGCTCTTTATTCTTCCCCTCCTCATTGTTTCAACATGGCGTCCCCTCAGCTACGAGCGCGTCGACGAGATCATTTGGGTGAAAACCAACCAGCTACAGCGAATCATTCGCACCGGCAGGACGGGCCACTGGCTGAACCACGGGAAGGAGCACTGTCTGGTAAATCAAAGTCCAATCAGTCGTTCTTCCTGCCGCTGCAGAAGGCGAACGCCTGAAAACCACGTGGGCGTCATGTTTTGGTTTGTCTTCAGGTGGGGGTGAAGGGAAGCACGCAGGGGTTCAACCGAGGTTTGGACTGCGACGTCATCGTGGCCGAAGTAAAGCTCCAGTCATCTTCAGACACAGGTTATTATTTCCAGTTCCTGTCCGCTCGTAATCGTCTGCGCTCTCTGACTCAGGTCCGCTCCACCAGCCACAAACCAGATGAGATCTACGGCATGATCGAGCGGCTGTCGCCCGGCACCAGGAAGATCGAGCTCTTCGGACGACCTCACAACGTCCAGCCCAACTGGTAACCCTTTACTTGTTTAGGAGGAAACAGTTTATCTGTTTATCAAAGTTCATCGTCTTTGTCGCCGAGTGTCTCCAGTCAGAGGTTTCTTCAAATTCACTGTGATGCAGACTGCTGCTGGAGATCTTTCCTGCCCACTGCCATCACCATGTATAATAACTCTTTGAGGAATGTTGAATTAATATGAGTTACGTCAACATTTAGGTTCCCTGTGGGATCGATAATGTTTTGAATTTGAATTTCTTGTTGCATCACCTAACGGATTCTGATCTGAATCTGGAAAAATGAAGATTCTGTTTTTAGATTGATTCAAGTCTTTTTTTAAAAAAATTTTCTTGCTCTTGGTTTTTTTGTCGTCTCACCAATAATTTTTATGTCTCGTTTCACAGATCTTTTTTATTTTACTGAAAGAATCTACGGATAAATATAATCTTAAACCGGGACCATTTTACTCTATGCTACCTTAAATCAGGGTTTAAATCAAGACATTAAACTTTTATGCTCACTTTTTATGAAAAAAAAAGAAGATAAAAAATTACTAACGACGCTGCACAGAATCCTTAGATGTTTTAAATGTTAAAATAAATCTTGTAAAAGTCAGTCCAGAGGCCTTAACATAACCTCTCGCCTGATCAGACTCGAGTTTCATTGTGGTTTCTGGTAAATATTTTCCACTCAAAGGTCAAGAATGCTCCAAAAAATATGAGGAAATGTGAGTGTGGAATTTTGAAATGTCAATCTTAAACCTGTTTTGAGGACTAAATGTTGGCGTTCTCGCGCTCTGTCCAGGATAACCTTGGGGAACCAGCTGGACGGCATTCATCTTTTGGACCCAGAGGTCGTGGCCCGCTTTAAGGAGCGATACCCAGACGGAGTCATCTCCAAGCCACACACACAGTGAGGATGTCACTGTGTGTGTGTGGAGTTTGATTTAGGACTGATTTCTTTTTTAATTTTAATTTTTTTTTATAACTGTGAATACTCTTTAATAAATATTTCAGGACAAGATGCCTCGTCTGTGTTGTGTTTTAGATGAATGTGGAGAGAGAACCTTTTGCTACTTGGTTGGAAAATTTTATATTCATTCTGGGTTATTTAATGACAGATTTGAGTCTATTTTACACTGCGGAACGATTTGGCAACAAACAACTCTGGGGAATTCTAAAAGCAAGACTTGGTAGGACAAGATTAAATTTATTTTGGATTTTTCTCTAATCCACGCAAGACGAAAGTGATCCACAAAAGCCCAAGTGTATACATACACACTCTTTTAAGATGTGTTCATTTGTTCCTCACCAAATCACACATCAGTTTGTGTCATTTGTGTCCATCAATAATCTTTTGTCTTAGTTCTGGTTGGATACTTGAACTCTGTTTGTGGCTTAATTTGTTGCTCTTTCCCAGGAGTTTATTTTCAGTTTTTCCATTTCCTTGTTCAGGTGAGAAACAGAGAAATTGATTTTGACCACTTTTTTAGTCAATTTCTTAATATTAAGTCCTCACTTAATAATAATAAAAAAAAGAAAAATAAATCAACAATATTATTGCTGTGATGAGTGATTGTAAATTTCTAACTGAAAATGTAAAATAAAGCAAGACTTCAGAGTCACTTGATATAAAAACAGGTTTTATTACAAATTTTGTTAGCAGACCACTGCAGCTCAGAATATATTAGTTTAGGTTGTCAGTGAGGAAATCATCCCCACATATGTCAACATGTTATTGTAGGTAAGCACATTAGCATTAAAACATTTCATATTTCAGAGTTTGGATAAGAGTGAAAATTAAATAACAGCAGAGAAATGGAAAAGTCGCAGTATGGCTCAGTTTACTTTGTCCTTTTCAAAACATTACATAAAACAGCTGGAGTGACGTTTTCGTGTGTGAATTCTGGGATATTTGACCTTTGTAACAAAAGATATTAAAAATCATGTTTTGCTTTTTAGTAATTCACTACAAGCTTGTGAATTTAGAAAGTCAAACATACTGGAACAAGTTAATAGTTCTGTGCTTCAGATTGAGTTAGTCATAATAAATCTCTACAACAAAAAAAAGGTCAATTTAAAATCAGCCGTGATGATCTGATGAACAAAGCGAAAACAAGAATTTTTATTATATCACAAATATCAAAACACAAAGAGCAGAATAGAAAACTTGCAAAATTAAAAAAAAAGTAATGCACTTGTTGGTGAAGAAAGCTGTAAACGACCGTCCCATCAGTTTCTATAATGAGTCCTCTTTTTTTCCTTTTTCCTTTTTTCTTTTTCTTTTTTTTTTTTTTAGAGCTGAACTGACACATCCAGTCTGTTTTCCTCAGGGTAAAGGCAAAGCTCACGCTTGAAGACTCCCAGTCCGTTTGCCTCCCCTGCAGTTCTCCGCTCTGCTCAGTAGGTGGCGTCCACGGCGTTGATGTTGCTGTCCAGCTGGTGTCTGAAGGACAGCCGGGCCTTGGTGGAGAAGTAGATCTGGGATCCCCGGCTGAGGCTCCCCGCCCCTTCGCCCTCGCTGCCCCAGGACGTCGTGGAGGACAGACGAGGCTTCGTCTCCTCTGTGGGAACTGTGAGCGAAAAGCACAAAACAGTTAAGCTAACTTTACTCTAAATTTTTTCTTAATGTAAAATACAAAACAATTAAGCTAACTTTACTCTAAATTTTTTCTTAATGTAAAATACAAAACAATTAAGCTAACTTTACTCTAAATTTTTTCTTAATGTAAAATACAAAACAATTAAGCTAACTTTACTCTAAATTTTTTTCTTAGTGTAAAACACAAAACAGTTAAGCTAACTTTACTCTAAATTTTTTCTTAATGTAAAATACAAAACAATTAAGCTAACTTTACTCTAAATTTTTTCTTAATGTAAAATACAAAACAATTAAGCTAACTTTACTCTAAATTTTTTCTTAATGTAAAATACAAAACAATTAAGCTAACTTTACTCTAAATTTTTTTCTTAGTGTAAAACACAAAACAGTTAAGCTAACTTTACTCTAAATTTTTTCTTAATGTAAAATACAAAACAATTAAGCTAACTTTACTCTAAATTTTTTCTTAATGTAAAATACAAAACAATTAAGCTAACTTTACTCTAAATTTTTTCTTAATGTAAAATACAAAACAATTAAGCTAACTTTACTCTAAATTTTTTTCTTAGTGTAAAACACAAAACAGTTAAGCTAACTTTACTCTAAATTTTTTCTTAGTGTAAAATACAAAACAATTAAGCTAACTTTACTCTCATTTTTGTTTTCATACTCGTATAGTGTTTTGTTTGGGCACCTTGCACTGACATTGCCTTTCAAAAGTATTCATACGTTTTAATTTTTGTTTTTGTTGTTTACATTTGCTCATTTTACAGCCGCTGACTTTATTGTTTTCCATTGGAATTGTCCATATGTGACAAAAAAAATGCTACAATGCTTTGAAACGACTCTATCAATGATTTGAAAAGCGTTGCACACATTTTTATACTTTGTAGAAGCGCCTCTGTCTTAGAGACGGAAACGTTTGCCCGTTCCTAGCGAAATAGCTGAAGCTCAGTCAAACTGAATGGACAACACCAGTGATCATTTTTCAAATATTTTCACGTTTTTTTTTTTTGACTGAGGTCTGAACTTCAACCGGCCCATTTTAATCCATTAATATGTTTTTAATAGGCATGTAAGCCCATTCTACTGTAGCTCTTTCTCAGCTAAAAAAATGTCTTTGTTTATAAGTCTTTTACTGCTTCTAATAGGATTGTCCTCATTCATCTCCTGGTCAACTCTGGCTAGCTTTCGTTTCCCTGCTCATGGTAATCATCCCCATTTCATGATGGGGGTGAAATGGTGTATGAAATTGTAAATGGTGTAGATACCATTTACAATTTAGCAGTAAATGGCATCTACACAATTCCCTGAAAAAGTTGCAATAAATAATTCTTATCTTCACTCTTATAGTCATCACAATAGTACCACAAAATATTGCAATAAAACTTAAAGTCCATATCCTCGCCCCTACTTATTAACACTACTATTTAACTTGTGGTAGCCATGTGAAATCCTTACAAAGAAGTTTGCATTAACCTGACAAAACGTGAACAGTGTTCCCACCTGCTGCCGGGGGGGCCTCCCTGCTCTTGCATCGCTCTTTGCACCGTCTGTAGAAAGGAAAACACTGCAGCATCTTCACACCCATGACCGCGCCGTCTGAAGGCAGAGAGGAATGAACAAACGTAAATATATAAAATGAATTTACCAGAACTCAACAGTGACTTTCATTTCCTCTCCAGCTCTCGATAAAGCAGGTTTATCCGCCTGCAGCTCGGCT
Organism: Poecilia mexicana; assembly: GCF_051168715.1. NCBI lineage: Eukaryota > Metazoa > Chordata > Actinopteri > Cyprinodontiformes > Poeciliidae > Poecilia > Poecilia mexicana. Next base: position 11,203,540 of record NW_028263387.1, read on the forward strand.
CGCAGTTCCCCCCGTCTCGTCACCTGGTCACAGTTTAATGGGATTATGATGCTGCACTTCAGAGCCACGGCAGCTTAATGTGGGCTGACAGTATCACTGAATGGCAGTGTGGCCCAGCAACCCGCCACTCAGTCGCTGTTTACTGTGCCATCACCACCGCCGTCCCTCCCGCTCCCTAATCCTGGCCAAGGGACGTCAGCGCTCTAATGCACTTCAAGGAACGGATCAGCTACCCAGTAACAGTCGGCCGTGGATTTACACCGAGGTGACGTGATGCCAACCAGCATATTTTACAGGCGAACAGGTCCAGATATCTGCAGGGAAACACATTTCTTCCCAACCAGCATATTTTATTCATACAAGCTTTTTTTTTTTTTTTTTTAGCATTTAGTTTTACACCATTCAGTCGGGATAGTTTCTTTTCCAGACAAAACAAGTCAGACCAAATCTGAACAATTCATCTGACCGAAGACGATGGGGTCCTTCGCTAGGAGACACAAAGTGTCTTTTTTTAATTTGAGTCTAATTAGGTTAACAAATGGGTCATTAAAAATGGAGCGCAGGGACCAGAGAGACTATAATAGTTTCTTTTTACGGTCTGCAAGGACTGGATGATTGTCAGAGTTCTGAGTACTCTTCTGATAAATCACTGTTAACTGTTTGATGATGGTAAAAAGCTGCAAGTGTTTGATACAGAACGTGTCCTAGTGATCCATAACTTAAATACAAACAGATCCAGTCTATATTTTTAGATTTATTTTTCTAGGAGCTCCTATGACGTATTTTTCCAAATGATTTCATGTGGTTGTATGTGATATTTATGAGCAGTCAGCATCCTAAAAAGCCCAGAGTACTGTATTATTTTTAACATTGGCAGAGTGCCTTACCTACAAACTCATCATCCCTGTTCAAAACACTAATTTTCAGCTATTGCTTACTATTTCACCAATATTAAAAGTTCAGCTTATTAACAACAAAGGAGCCCAATCTGAGTACCGGAGACATAAGGTAACAAAGGCGTTAAGGAAGTTGTGTAATTATGTCCTTTTGTAGTGTGAGCGACGCTTCTAGGTTACAGGTTGCAAAAATCAAAAGCGACACTTCCTGAAGTTTTCTCATCAACTCCAAACTCAAAAATCCAACGAGGACTCAAAGTGCATAAAACATCTTGAAAGACACGGTTTGTTTGTGTTTCTGATGGTTTTTGTCTGATTTAATCTTTCTGCACTCATATTTTCCACATTTATTAACAGAGTCGCCTCTCTGGAAGGGTCCATTGGTTGCCATATTGCTGCCAACAATGTGACGTTCTCCTGAGACGATGCACTCGGTCCCAGTTTTTATCCTACTGCTTGTTCCACTGCCTCATAGTTTAACCGTTTAGCTGCTCCACCGACGAAGCTACTGCTGCTGTCAACCATGTGGACACAGAAAGGTGTTTGTGTGTCTCTCTTCTTCCTGTTGAAGGATGAACTTGCCTTCACATGGCTGCTCTGTACGAGGAATTGCGGCAAAGTCAAAGACTCCCTGCAATCAGCTAACTTTTACCCATTTAACTTCTAACTCAGATCAATCTGAGATCTGAATTTCAATCTGTCTTTGAAATGTGTTAGACTATCGTAGACGATTATATGTTACTAATCCGAACTGCGTGTTTGACATGAGGTTTTTTTTTGTGAACTGTTGCTGCTGTTTACAATCAATGTAGGCGAATCATGTTGATTTTCCGACTTAAAGCAGGAATGCGATTCAGAGAGTTGTGTTGCCAAGGTGCGATTTCTTAAGACATTTCACACCACAGACACCTCGTGATCTAGGAGAATTGCAAATAAAGCCTTCACGTCTTTTTAAAGTCACAAAACATTTTAGAAAGCATAAAGGTGGATGCAGATGCCTGGAGGATTCATTCGAGCTCTCCCAGGCCTCGCTGAAATAAAATGCCCTCCGTGGCGCCGTTCTGTGGGAAAACCTTCGAGTGTGTTAATCCCCTGAGCCCCATTGTTCACAGAGGGACAGATTTGGATATCTAATGACAAACACTAAAGTGTGATTGCAACATGAAGGAGAGCGGTGTGCTTTTTTTTTTTGCTGGTGCTTGACTCAGTGAGGCGGTTCCATTGGAGACTTGACAGCGTACACAGACTCTGCTGCTGCTGGGACATTACAGACTTTTTTCCAATAAACATAAGAAACTTATGTAATCTTCAGCTGTAAAAAGCTGCATTTCGTCCTCACTTCCTCGTCCCTCCTCTCTGTTTCACACAGGTGTGGCTCTGTAACGTTAGACGTCTTACGGACAGTGAGTCCATTTGTTTAGCTGGATTTATACATCCTACCCGAGAAACAAGGGGCTCAGAAAGTATAGCACTCGTTTTAAAAGATGAAAGAAAGCAAAAAAAAAAGTAGGGGTAATACTGAGTTTGTATTTTTCTGCACACAAACACCCAGAACTTTAAGGCCCTGGTCAGTGGTGAGGAATTTTTGGGTGCAGATCCGGATTGGCTGTCAGGGTCTGGCAGCAAACGCAGAGCTGGGATGTTGGAGGGGAAAAACAACCTCAGATGGCAAACACGTAGACCTACACACTGGCTGCAAAGGGGAAGGGGGAAAAGAAAAGTTTTGAAGAAAACACAAAAGAGGCCAGTGGTGCAGGATCGGAGATGAAGAATATTAATGCTTAGACTTGAAATGTTGTTTTACGTTTTCATTCAACGCTCGATGCCGGAGGCCCGATTATGATCTGTGCCAATGTATCGTAACAGGTCTTCATCGTTTTAATGACATGTTTATGCACGTCTGTGGAGGTATTCACTTTTCAGTTCAACCTGTCTGCAACAATTGCCGTCCAACCATTTCAAAATGTCTGCGTGAACACCGAGGGGTGTGTCTGTTCAAAGATATTCCTATTAAATTTCGATCTCTGTTGTTTTTTATATCTTAACGATAAGATCGTAGTCAATTTTGATTTCCCTTTAACAACTACAAGGAAATAAAGATATAACTTAATTCAAAGTATGTATTTAAAACCTTTTTGCTGTTAGCATGAATTATTTAGCTTATTTTCTGAAAGACACTCAGAAACTGAAAAACTGAATACATTCAGTCTTTTGGCTATGTGCTTGGAAGTGTTGCTCTCTCTCACTCTTTTGCAACCAAAGCAAACCATGTGGAGAAATACCTTCAGTTCTTCCTCTGACTGCGTTTTGATACAGTCGAAGTTTGATAAATTAGAGTCTTTTTCAACTTGTGACCAGCGAGTGCTGTTCTTCACGGCACTTTTACTATAAATTACCCAAGCTTAATCATAAGAGCTTTGTGCCTTAAATACATGCTCAGTTAACTAGTGAGTCCTTAAATTCACATTAAATTCAAAGCACTAAACAGAAATTGCGGATATAAAAAGTTGTGTTGCAGGTATCAATTATCTGCAGCTAAAATGAGAAAAAGGTCCACACTTTTCTATTCTTTTATGACTGTATTGTTCATAAAAGCAATAGCCTGCGGTATAAGTGACCAATATGTTACTGTTTTAATATATTTTATATATTGGAGGCCTCAGGCAGAACCTTTATTTGCTTCTGCTTCAGACCAACTGTCCTGGTTTCTTAGTTATTTACATCAATATCATCTAGAGACCATATAAACTATCATTTCCATCATTGTTTAAAAGAAGTACATTTTGAACAAGAGATTTGTCAATTGTTTTGTAAGTGAAAGAAAGTATTTGATGAATATATAAAAATGCCTAGATGGAGCACACCTTTCTGACATAGTCAAAAGAAGGAAATTATTCCTCTTTCCAAGTCCCTCCTTTCTAATCTGCATACAGTTTCCTTTAGTAAGTACTTACTCATAGTGATGTAACCCATGTACTTAAGCAACACAAGTAAAACAGCAACAAAGCGTCTTAAGTTGCATCAAGAATCACCTTCTCAAACATTTAAGGTCGTCTTTAATGAAATCATTCTGGTCCATTTTGATGGACTTTAAGAGGCCGTTCTCTGCTCTGGGTAAAACTTGGGAGAGTGTGAGCTCTCGTTCATCAAGCAATGTTTCAGTAATCTCGTCATCTGCGTGAATAAACACTGTGTTTGCATTTTCAGCTTTCATGTTTGCTTGTCTAAGAGAGAGAGAGGTGCTGCCTCAGTGTGACAGCGGAGGGAGGGCTGAACATCTATGAAAAAGGTCAGTATTGCCTGCGGACAGTTAACTGTAATAATAAGTGACTGATTCAGGCGTAAAGAATGAAGCTTGACAAGACAGTTTTCGATGAAAGAGTTCCCAAGCGGCTCTCGCTGTCAGATCAAACACCAGGAACGTCTTACTGACACACCTCCTTTTTTCCTAGAAACTAATCAATGTATAACTTCATATTGCAGCAAACACAACATTGGTTTTGTAACAATCAACGCCACTACTATTGTACTTATTTTACTTTTTTCATTTCAAATCCAAAGAAAGTTGCTTTTCCTACCTGGCCTGTTTAATGTGTGGAGGAAAAAAAGCGTAAGTATTTGGTGGTTTTCCAGCCGAAGCGCCTCTGCTCAGTCCGTCTCCTCTGCTGCTTCCTTGTCGCTGCACACTCTAAATTAAAAACCCTCCAAGCAGCTCTGCCTCGTCCTGCACGTCCCGGGGATCTGCCTCCTGTCCTCTCAACATGGGGGGAAGCGTCTGTGGCGCTGAACTTTAAATAGGCTTCTGTAATCCCCGGAGCATGCTGAATGGGCACGCCTGCTTTCTCTCCCTCCCTCCTTCCCTCCATTCAGCTTTCGCCGTGTGCTGCCGACCTGCATGCTTCCTCCTGCATGCTCCGCATTGTTTTGCCTTCATGTGATCTGAAATAGCATTATAAATAGCTACAACTGTGTGAACTTTCCTATAGTTTTTTTTTTTTTCATAAATATCCAGACATGTTGTTTTGAAGAGCTTGATTATCAAAGTTGAACCTGGTGATCATTTAGTGAGGTCAAAGGTCTAAATTAAGTGCAATAACTTGACCCTGATCAGGTTTTTAACGTGTGGAAGCTCTGAAATAAAGCAGGGCAGCAAATCAGGTAGATATTTAAACATTTTTCACAAACCTGATAATAATGAAATATATGAAGAAGATGTCTATAAGAATCAGTGGAAGCCCAACCTCCTTAGGATGACGCTTTCAGTGCTGCAAAGTTTTTTTTTTGTTTCTTTTCTATTTAACCACAAACAGAACGTCAGCATGACTGTCATTGTAACGATTAACTACTGGTCTGAACCATGGTGTGTGTCCATAACACATATTGTGCATTATATATTTACAATCAACCTGTTGATTACAGGAGAATAAGGTTTCTGACTTTATATAAACATATTTCTCGTCAATATGCAAAACTTACTAAAGTTGAACCAGGAGGTTAGTCTGGTACTTATTGTCGCTGAAGGGGAAACTGGTTTTAAGTTTCACAAAAAGGTAGGAGCACGTTGTGAACTTTACGGTTTCAAGAAATAAATTAGTCAGATCCTGCTTCTCTGAATCTCGTCAGAACAGCCCAGCAGGTTACTACCGAGTACAAGCAGGAGGAGCTGTGTGAAATTATGCAAACTGCCTCAGCATCAACTTTCTGTGGATTCGCTGAAGCTCCTGAATGTGGGCTGACGGATGCGGGTCATTTTACTCTGTCTGTGTTCTGTGCTTCAGCTGCTTTTTTGTTTGCTTCCCGCCGGTCTGTTTTGGGTAGGAAATGACAGCAAATTATTCAATCCCGCTTTGCATAATCTATTTAAAGTCGACTAGAACCGACTGTGAGATTCCAGCAAATTATAAGAGATACATTGGTTTGTAAAGTTGCAGCGAAAGAAAATGTAAAACGTCTTCAGAAAGTGTCATAAAGTTCAAATGTAAAAGAGGTTTATTTAATTTGCACAATAATGAATTTTTATTTGCAACTAAAGTTATTATAATTGTCATAATATCAGCAGAAATAAAATGAAATAGGTACAAAAACAACCAATTAGTGAAAGAAAAGCGATCCTTAATGTGTGCGAACCAGAGTTTGAACAGTAAACAAGTGCAGGCGTTGAAGGAGAAGGATTTTAAGTAACCTGCCATCGATCATCAAGAGGCAACAGGGAGGCGGAGAGGAGGGCAGAGTGTTAGGAGACGAGCGTCAGCAGACACTTCTGATTAAAGCATGGCTGCCATTGTGAATATTTCTGTCATGGTTATTCTTTAAAAGACCATAGAAACTATCAAGAGACACCAGACTCTGAGGAACCGTTTACTCGAACTTGAGTTGAACATCAGCAGCAAATGTCCAAGTTGTTCCGTTTTGATTTGCCTGATGTTATAACCTTACATAGACAAATCTGTTTCTATACCTATCTACTTCAACCAATACTGTAGAGTCACTATCGGCCACAGCAAAGGGTCTGCAACCTGTCAAAGTGGCTCTTAATAACTTTAGGTAAAAAAAAAAGAAAAAGCTAATGTTTTAAATATAGATATAACAAATGAAGTTCTTTCCTGGAATATTTACATTAAATTTCCTTAACTAAATTATACTAAATAACCAGAAAAAAATTTTAAGTTGTCTTTTTTTAAAATGTCATGTTTGTATCCTTGAGCAAGTTTTAGCGTATTTAGCTGAACAGAGGGCAAAAATGACTCCCTGGATTATACAAATCAATAAAATGAAACCAGACGTTTGCATACACCGGATAAAAAGATGAGAACACATTTTATTTTCAGCGTCTGAAGTTAAATCAGACCAAACCTTTCTTGTTTTAGCTTAGTTAGAATTATGAAAATTATTTCTATTTGCTAAATGACAGAAAACTTGGTGAGAACATTTTTTCATTTTTTTTTTCTTTATTTTTTCCACAAATTCAAAAGTTTACATGCAGTCAGTATGTAAATTGTATTTTAAACTTTAAGACTGTCAAAATATGAACTCATAGATTAGGACAACATGTAGCCTAAATATAATAACCCACCATGTTATATATTTGTCTGTTTTTTATATATAATTTCACATGTGACAATATTTTACAATAAATGACAATGAACTGAAGTGTGGGGAATGCATTATATTAGATTTCCATGTGGATGAAATGGAAATTAAAAGAATCATTCAAATAATAGCACAGTCTTAGTTATTGTGTACCATATAAGGAAACCAAAACTTTTCAGTAAAATCCTTTTTTTCCCCTTTTTTTTATATGTGAAATCAAGAGAAATCGCCAGCAGAAGCTCATCTCTAGCACAGTCAGTGGTCTCGGCTCAAGGCTTAACATTTGATTGAAACTTATTGATCTCTTCAAAAAAAAAAACTCTACTAAGTTTTCTAATTAGGAACCCTAATGTCATTCTGCTGTTGCTGATTAGGACAAAGTGTTTTTTTTTGTTTTTTTTTGCATCTATTGAGTCTTTCTGTGACAAGCACAGACAGCCCAGTGGCCTGTATTAGAAAAATATTGAGGGCAGGCGAGTTAGTAGTTCAGTCCAGTGGAAATTTACCCGAATGATGTCTGAGACAGAGTCTGATCCCGCTGGTCTGAAATCACAGGAATCGGTTTGAGAGAAAGCAGGCAGAAAGTGCGACCTGAAAAAGCTTTTAATCCGTGTGTAGACGTTCGTTTTCACAGATTTGTTCACCCCGACCCAAACATGTTCACATAGATATTGGGTAATTACAACAAGGACTCCTATTTGGAAAACAGTGTGATGAGAGCGTGTTGTAACAAAGAGCTTTTATTCTCAAAATCACAAAAACTCTTAAATCATTATTTTTCATTTGTTCAACATTTATTCTGCTTTGTTGTTGTCTTGTGTATGATTATAGTTGATTATTGTTTTTTTTATTTAGTCAAAAAATAACAGTATTAAGGCAGGAATTTGTCAGATTTAAAGTACATTAAAAAAAACTAAATCTGTAATTTGGGATAACAGCGATATAGCGCCTTGCTAAATTGTTTACGTTTCATGAAACTTTTTCACGTTAAATCCCGAATGATGTCTGAGATGACGTTAAATCCAAAAGCTTCAGCACATTCAATCAGGATTTTATGTGCTGGAACAACACATATATCTGAGCTTTGACTAGGACATTCTAACACAGATATGCTTTGATCCATCCTCCTTCCAGTTGACTAACAAGAAAAACAACGTGCTCTTTTCCTTCACATCACAATCATGTCTATTCCATAAAATCCCACTAAATATGCAGAAATGTCAGTTTTATGTAAGGACATGTCAGAGAAGGCACACGTTGTGTTTGGAGATCGTGGTGAACGTGTGTGTTACTGATTATGCGTTGCGTCTCCAGATGGATGTTTTACCTCTCCACCCTCCAGACCTACAGCTGTGGGTGAAGGACAGGCGCGCTCCAGTGGAATATTGTTTCTAATTTTAAATCTGCTGTCTGATGATTAACTGCAGGCCGGTCAGGATTCAAAATTAGCTAAACTCATCATGACCTCTAAAAATAAAAAGCTAAAATTATTAGACAATCTCAAATAAATGCTTAAATCACCAACTAAAATCAAGGATTTTCTCTTCTTTTCATTCGTCGTCGTTCACATTGTCACCAAGATTTTGACCAGGTGATTTCCTAGTAACTTTGCTTCCTTGATGCATTCATGCGGCTCCTTCCTGTCCTTCTAAGGTGATACGTGCTGCTGCCGGAGGCCGAGGTATTGCTGTGAGGCAGCAGCATGTAGCTTCACGAGAGTCGACAGTTCAGGTATCAGGATCTAATAAAGCCTGAACCACTGGCCTCGAGCGTCCTGGTGATATCAGACACTCTGAGCTAAAAGTGGAAACTAGCATTGTCACATTTCTGGGCCCACAACCTGAGGGAGTTATTGGCCCTCTGCTAATTAAATCTCCATGGCTCCTGCTCAGCTGACAAAGAGGCTGGAATATAAGACATAAGTTTAAATATCAATCAAAACAGCTCATACCAAGATGAAACAGTTCAGGTAAATTGAATATTTAATCGTTATAACCCTTATTATCACCTTTTTATGCACTAAATGCACATGAATAGTGTCAGTTTTGGACAAAAACATTTGATGTAATTATGAAGTAATAATAATAATCAGTCACCTCTAGTGTTGTTTGTGCAGCTGAAGGTGTTCCCCAGGGATCAGTTCTGGGGCTCCTCTTTGTATTTTCTACGTCAGCGGTCTTAATATGCGCCAGTTTCCATCTTTATGCTGACGATATTGTTAGATCTGCTCCTTATGCTTCAACAACTCCAGCATTTTAATAATGTTCAGCAGACTTTGTGCTATTCTAAGCTAGTTTTGAATGATAAAGAGCAAAAATAACGCTGTTTTTCAAGTCAGAATCAAAACTGGTGCTTCAGAGATTGAGTTGGTGTTTACACAGAAATAGGAATGGTCAGTGAGCAGCTAGTAGAAATACACTGATTGATTATATTTGATCTTATCGTCATTTTGTGACTCATTACAGCGTCTTTCATGTCTTTGCTTGGATATGGATTTATAACGTATATGAATGGCTGTTTATTGTGCTTAAATACATCTCAGTGATCTCTACTGTAGAACTTGAAGATTTATCAAAACATTCAAACTAATTCCTGACTACAACACTCAATGATCCGCTTGGTTTGAGTAAAGATTGAACCACTTTATGAAGCCATTCTTGACATTCTACCTCCATTTCTAACATCAAAAATAACATAAACTTACAAAATGCCTTAATGCCACCCGCTTATACCAAGATAAGTGTAAACAAACATTTAAATATTTTTGCTCTGCATTCTTGAAAGTGGCACCAAACTTGTTCTATTGGGTGAGTTTAAGCCTGTTTCAAACATTTAAACATCTGGATTTAAATGTTTTGATTGATGATTTTGCTCAGACGTTTTCCAACCACATCGCCACATCTGACTGTTCAGGTTTATTGCTTACGCTATCAGTCGCCCTTTATGTTTTTCACTGTGTGTGTGTATCTGTGTCGGTGTCATCCTGGCCAGGTGACTCTCGTCATTTAGAGAGGCTTACATTTAAAAAAAAAAATAGAACATTTAGTTAATATGCAGCCACCCTGTGAGTTTAAATTCAAATCAGAAATAAATTAAAATGTCACCCAGATGAATTATTTTGAGGATCAGGATGAGGCCGGTCTTTTCTGCCTGCAGCCGTACATCCTCCTCTCTCCCTCCTCCTCTCAGTTTGTTCCCACGCTCACAGCCTGCTGTTGTTCATGAAGCTGGGACCAACTGGTTGAGGCTCGCTCACTGCTGGTTCCCTCAGTACATTGTGTCAAATATCTGGGACGTGGCGTACGTTAGCAGCCTGTTTATGTAATTATTATCATAGTGTCTAATCATGACCGCATAAATACGGTGAAAATGAGATGTAATGTTGAGTGTGGAGGTCTGTATTTCTCATTTTAATTTCTCAGATGCTTTTAATCCAGATAGTTTGGGATTTATTAGGCGATTATGATTTTGCATAAAATAAAGTTATGGGATGTGCCTGAAGCTTTTTCTGTTTAGTTTGTTTCTGATGAGCTTTCAGCTTCTGCAACCTGATCTGGTCACACAGAAACATTGAACTTCCTTTAACCCTTTCATGCATAGTGGTCACTACAGTGGACAGCAATCTAAAAGCCATTTTCTTGTGCTTCTTGTGGATTTTTATTGTTATAAATGCACACAGACCACTGAAGTGGACACTAATGCATCATAAAATACACTATCAACTACTGGCCATCAGCTGCAAATGCAATAAATTATTTTTGTTAAATCCAATATGGCCGACAGACAAAAAAGTGACAAATTATAAATAACATTTTCAGTAAGCGTTATTTTTTGTTTTGCTGCCGGTCAGGATAAGGCTGCTGTGGCTGCTTTAGACTTTTCAGAAATATGTTTACAGATTTAAATCACCACCAAAGAAAGAAAAAAAAAAGTGAACAGATTATAACTATTATTATCCTTTTATATATACATATAATGGACTATGTGACGTAGAGTTAGCTACATAGTTTGTTTTGTGACCTGCTGCTCTCCTACTTAATCTAACTTTAACTTTATAACGTCAACAAAGAGGCCGATGTAATAATGATGCATTTTTCAGACAAGAGTACAGATAAAAATAACAGCGAACTGGCCTGACGCACAATAAATCTGTGACACGTACATTTGTCTTAAATCATTCTGCTGTTTAATTTCATTGTGTAACTACAAACATTGGTGTACTTTAAAACATTGAAGAGTTTTTAAGTAATAAATTTGATCCGTTATTCATGACTTTATGATTAAAATGGTCTCAGGACGAAGCCACACAATGATAAAGACTGAAGAGCTGAAAGAAAGTCTTACTTTGTAAGAGTAAATCAGTCTTTCAGTTCAAGTCTTAAAATCAACTATCTAGTATTGTCTGAAAATGTGCATTTAAAAAGGAACCTTCTGTATCTTGTCTTCAGGTTCAGATGACGTCTGCAAACACACAGACTCTCCAGCTCTATTCCTCACGTCGGCCTGGCTGGTGATGGTACCAACATCCGTGGAGAACAAAGTTGGTTATCTTTGTCCACAGTAAGTTATCTCACACTTTCTCCACATCTTAATATCTACAAAAAAAGCGCAAACCATCCATTTTAGCGTGTGCTAAGTCACACTTTGGCCAAACTCTTGCATAATCTGAGACCGAATGAATTTGTTTTGGTCATCGGGTCGCTTCTGCGGCTCAAGTCTGAGTCACTCGGCACGAGGCTGAAAACAAATTACTGGGTGGTTGACGCTGCTGAGCCATCAGATGTGAGTGTTTTGGTCAAAATGTGAGTAAAGCCGCAGGTGACAGCATGACTGAGCCGTGACATTTCATCCAAAACACAAAAAGGGGGGAACTCAATGAGCATTAGGTGAATTAAAGTTCATATTTTCCCTTTTTTGAAGTCATCCAGCCCAAATGTTTTGTTTTTACTTCTCTGGTTCGAACCAGTCGCTTCTTCACCGGCTTTTCATTCAGGCCTGAAAAGAAATGCCGTCCCCATTTTAGCCTCTTTTGTCCCTCTGTTCTTTTATTCCAGATTCTTCACACTTCCTCCTTTCTCGCTTTGTGTGCCACATTATATAAGAGGACTGCACAGCATTGGCTCATCAGCAAAGGAAAACCAATCACACCGTTTAACTCTTACTGTGTAAAACAGGACATAACGTGATGTTTTAAAGTTTAACCTACTATTAGTGAGGCTGCATGTAAATACAGCATGTGATGCATAATTTAGACTCTTTGGATAAGTTCATCCAAACACGTCCACCTGTCTCTTGTTTTTGTTTCTCCAATATTTCCCTCAATTCTGCCTTTTTAAACTTAATATTATAGGATAATCGTCTCTCCTTAACACCTGCAACACACGTGGGTCTCGTTTTGATCAAGTCTGAATAAACGTAATTCGAAAACAATTTCGATGAAGCAGCTCCAGGTTGAGGGAAGCGTTCACCTAGGCGTCTCCTACTTTCTGAGAGCTTTGGGTTATTCGGCCTCTCGGCAGACCCGGTCTATATTTACCTCGGCTTTATAACAGGGTTTTAACTTGAAAGTTAGGTAACAATTACCAAGAAGCGGCTCCATGGCAACAAAAGATTATGAGCTTAACCTGCACCTAAACTAACAGGAACTGCCTGTGCAGATACAGCTGCAGCGTTCACCGTGGCCGCAGGAGGCGCTCCGACCTTTTGACCCCTGTCTCATCGGTAATCCTGTTAGAGCTGGCTGCCTAACTGCAGGGGCCACAGCGATGGGGCGGGGGGAGTAATTGACAGAGATTCCTCTGAGGGAAGGAGCAGAACGTCCCAGACGGGATAATCACAGCGAGGGGACAGGACAGACGATTCATAGCTGCATCTCTGATTGTGTTTACAAACGTGTGTGTGTGTGTGTGTGCGCGCGCACGTTTGTCCTGGCACAATGTCACGTGGATTAATCTGCACACGATGCACGCAGCAAGGTCCAAACCCAGTTAATGGAGCTTGGAGAGAAAGAATGGGTCAAAAATAAAATAAAATAAAAACTGGGTTAAATTTGGCATTTATTTCACAGTAAACATTTCTGCACACAAATAAAAAACATGCAAGTGATTTTTAATATTGCTTTGTTTTACTTGCACCAGTTTTCTCACAATAAAAGATCAGCAAACTAACGAGAAAATCTGAATCTGAATTTTATTTTAATTCTCTGTTTCAGTATTTTTGATATTTAGCAAATAAAAAGCGTGTTTTTGGTAGACCAGACATTTTTAGTGACAGTGAAAGGAAACAAACGTTTTATACGGCGTGTGCGTATAAATATCTGGTTACCAGCCGGTAAAAATAAACTGATACACTATGGTTAAGTACCAATGACTTCGGAGGAGGAAATTGTTGTTTATAGCTACGAAGTGACACGTGAGCGTTAAGTTATGTTATGATCTGGGCTTAGCAGGACATCAGACATGAACTTTAAGAAAAAAAAAGGTTTTATACAGAACTCAGGAAACCCAAATGAGGTCAAAGCTCATTAAATGAAGAGGAAAAGTTCAGGGTGATGATGACAAGTGAGATTTCATGAAAGAGACTCAAATTGAACAGATTGTTCTTTAAAGTAGATGAATAGTTTAAAACATGCTCATAAAACTCACAAAGCTTTTTCAATCAATCAGTGGATCTTAACGCTAAAACTGAAGGCGTCCTGAACAAAAGTAATCATAAACAAAATCTTCTCAGAAAGGCTGAAGATGAGTCAGCTTTGTATTTAAATACCTGCCATGTTGGGTTTTACGTTACTTGTGCAAAGGTTTAATTTAGGATTATTTTTGTCAACATTAGACAGCAGTTTAGAAACCAAAAAATGACTCAGTTTAGACTTAAACTTTTCTTTTAGGGCAGAAATAATGAGTTGAAGATCCATAAAAAATAAATAAATAAATATCAACCCAGAAACACAGGATTTACGTTTTCTTAGCTCAGTTTGGGAACCATAGATCAGGATATTGCACCTTTGTTCACATTATAAATATTAACTGTGAACAGGTTGAAATTGATTTAATCAAAAATGTATCCTTCTGTTTGAGTAAAGACTTGGTGGATTTCATTGTTCTGTTCGCTGTAAAATATATTTGTTTCTATTGAATACAGTCCCAAAATTTTAGACGTGTTTCACTGGATTTTGTCCTTGTTGTTTCATGTCTGTTTACGTTGTGCATTATAGATCCATCAGCAGGATGATCAAATGAAACATTAAAAAAAGTTCATGGCTTTTCATTTGTTGAGGAATTATTTCAGCGTTTACGCTAACTAGTTTGTTCCATAACGTCTTAGTTGGAAATAACAAGATAATCACAAACAATTAAGTTATTACAGTATTATTTCTCCCCAAACAATTTACAGCTCTGGGGAAAAAAATTAAAAGACCACTGCAAAATTATCAGTTTCTCTGATTTTATTCTTTATAGGTTTATATTTGAGTTAAATGAACTTTGTTCTTTTATTCTATGAACTACTGACAACGTGTCTCTGAAGTTAAAAGCAAAAATGTAGTATTTATGTTGCAGAAAATGAGAAATGGTCAAAATAATGAAAAAGATGCTTTCAGACCTCAAATAATGGAAAGAAAACAAGTTCATGTTCATTTAGAAACAACAATACTGATGTTTCTAAATGTTTCTATTGTTTTGACTCAGGAAGAGTTCAGAAACCAATATTTGGTGGAAGAACCAGGAGGTTCAGTGGAGTGGGCTCTTCATTTTTCCCAGAGTTGCATGTTATGCTTTCCAAAATTTGCTTATTTTTTATTTTTGAAAAAAAACCTACACAGACATCTAAGGAGCATCCTTTCGGTGTGGAGAAGCAGTGACTCTACTCTTACCTCCCTGATGAAGGAGCTCCTCACTCAGTTTTAAGGTAAAACAGGGTAACTTGAAGAGAAAGCTCATTTTTGTTGGCTAAATGTCTTAAAATATAGCTTATCTTTTGGAAAGAAAATTCTGAATTATGATCTAAATGAGTCATTTAAGTTTTCAAGCCTATGAATCCTTATCCGGTCATTTTCAGCTGATAAACATTGAGGTATGAAGCCAAACCCAACAGTGTGCGGAAACGGTTTCATGCTAACGTGTGGAGTTTTTATTGGGCTCAGTAAAATTATCTGTTACCAAAACACATGAGCAAAATAAAACATACAAAATGGAGTAAAAGGGTGGACATTTATACAGAGTAAAACAAATTAGAAGAAAAGAAAAATATTATACGTTATTCAGCAAAAAATTTGAACCAAAGGTCACATTCCCAGAGGTGATGGATGGTCTCTGCAGGATTCTCTTCTTCTTCACCTTTATAATCCACTTTCACTCTGCAATGGCACAAAAGTCACATGTTTCTACATTTTTCTTTCCGTTGACAGGCAGTTCAGGTCGTGAGCTGTTAATAAGTGTGAGCTCGGTGTTAATATGTGCCATTTCGGCGGCACAGTTCACTCATGAATGTTTTGACAGCTCACAGACATGCAGCCGCCGCTGGACGTCTCTGCGTGACGTTTCAGACTCTAATGTCGGATCTGAAGGGTAACTGTTAATCTCGAAGCAGCGCAGACAGGTTTCTCTCAATATTTGACTCGTACGGAAAGAAATCCTTCTCAGTATGTTTGTTTTTGTCAGTATTTAAAGTACCATAAATTGAAATAGGACAATTTCATTCATATTTCTGAATTTGAAATTTGCTTTTCAAAAATGTTACTACCTTTATTAATGATTGACACATCTGGAAGATGTGCCTTTTCACAATATTTTGCAATTTCAGACCTATTCTTTCCTCCGTTAATACACACAGGAACAACTCGTACAGCAAAAACACATAAATTTTAAATATTGATATCTCTGTAAAGCTTTATTTCTTACACAAAAGACTAACCTCTTCCTTCCCGTGTACTTATTATTAGGTCATTTTGATGAATACAGGAATAAGCAATCATAATAAATATCATTGATATTGATTACGAATTTTGTTGGTTCTGATCCTTTATGGACTGGTTGATTGTAGTAGTTGTGGTGGTTTGCACAATTGCTTTTTGCAACAATGTGAACGCATCGTGTGCATGCATGATTACAGATAAAAGACACATTAAATCAATTATGTTTCATTCGTGTTGTCATCAAACAATCGCATGCATTTAAATTTCAGTTCAGAAGTGATTAAGAATCATGCTGACATGCTTGATTGCGATACAGAAAATGAAACTGGACGAAAATACGAGACATTTCTCGCCGGCTTAATGTTTAATTTTGTTTGCTTTTATTGAAATTTGCAACTAATTGATTTGTTGACATGGATTGTTACTCGTGAGACTTACCTGACAGGATGAAGCATGCTTTCAAAGCTTCATAAAGTTTGTTTATTTTTTTCCCTGTGTAAAATATGGCAATAAATGAGAGCAGGTCAGGTAACTGTTTCCTGTTTAGTGGAACAATTGCTGCCAATTCACATGCAAAATTAAGACTCAATTAAGACTCATGCATCTATTTTTTTCCCTCTGATAAGAACTGAAAACTGTGACAACAAAAGTAAGAAATACACACTTTGCTGACCGGTGAGCTTTTTTTTAAGCTTTCACCATCTCAGAAATATTCTTAGTAAAGAACTCATTCCCATTCTTTCAGTTTTGTTTCGTTTGAGTGCAGATTTAATCGACTCACATCGCTGTCGTCCTGGCAGTCGCCACAGATGCATCCTAAGCAGCCGTTGATCACCTGGACGCCACAGAGTATGAGCTGCAGCAAGCCCATCCCCAGCAGGATGGAGAACAGCACGATGTGCCACAGAACTATGTTTTCAGGCTTCTTGCAATCTGACCACAAGTCCTGGTTCCAAAGATAGCTGCTGTTACCCCTGAGGAAGAGAAGAGCGGAGGATTGGTCAGCATGCACAACACTGATGCAAGTATGTGCTTAACAGGTAAGAAGGCAGGATCTTTTGGTCTTTTTTTCTCCTTTTGGCAGAGGAAAAAGAGGGGAATGATTGAGTTTTACTTTAATTAAACAAAAAGAAATGTATGTAGAGGAAAAGTAAGAAATTAGCATAGCATAAGTTGCTCCAATCTGAGTTAAACCACCGTTTTCGTTGGCACTTAGAAAGACTTTAAAATGACAACTCCTTACTGTGTTTTCCATCTTGACCACATTATTGGAAAATAATTTATGTTAAAGAATATTTTGAAAGAGAAGTATCAAAATGTTTTTTACTTAGAGTGAAATCCTAAAGAAGTTCTTGTCAGATCACCACGTTCTTACTGAAGTTCAGTCAGGATTTATATCATCCAAGCATTTCCATTACCTCAGAAATGCCAGTAATGAATTACTTTATGAACCCATAAACAGAAAACAGCACGGTGACGTGTTATTACTTTATTCAGCCAAATTATCTGACTCGATGTTGAAACCTCTTGATTCTGTAACAAGTATTGAAATTCTTGTAAAAAACATAATTATTTGACCGACAGGACCGAGTGTTACTGCAGAAAACAATATATTACCTCCACTTACGGTATTTAAGCGGAGGCTCGTTGCTCAGTTTAGATGTATCCTGTGCATCTTTAACAGGATTCTTAGATAGTAAAGGATCTTATCTTTATGTAAAGATAAGGTCAATACAAATGTTATCAGTTTAAGATACAATCATGTGTGGTCTAGCACGGAGCGCAGGGGTGAGTTTTCTCATAGTCATCCTTATCCACGACCCACCTGGAGTGTTTGCTGCTAAGAGGCTCAGTGGCAACGGACCAAAGCACATTCAGTGTTCACTGGTTTTTCTGTTGGAAGTAAATTTGACAAAAATCTGGCCATTTATGGATTTTTTTGTGCACCGTATCCAAATATTCTAAAGAAAAACCTACTTGAGAAGCTGAGACACTGAGGTATAATGCTGTTTGCAAATAAGTCTATCCAATAATGCCAATTGTTTTTCTAGTCCCCGATTGGCTGTAGTCCCCAAGAACTGAAGTGAGGAAGTAGGGCTGAAACGATTCCTCGAGTGATTCGAGTACCTCAATTATTAAAATTCCTCGAGGAAAATTTGCCTGCCTCGAAGCTTCGTTAATTTATGTTTTATTAGTTAGCGCACCGTGTTCCGGCTGCAGCGCTCTCATCGATCAATCGATAGATTACTCGATTACTAAAATATTCATTTACAACAGCCTTATAAGGAAGATTGTAGCTTATGTAGCATCTATAGATGTTAGCTACAGTTAGCTAACATCTATAGCCTGTAAAATAACTACAGCTATTACTACAGGTAACTGTAAATGTTAGCTACAGGTAACTACAGTTACCTTTACAGTTAAAGGTAACTGTAAATGTTAGCTACAGGTAACTACAGCTAAAGGTAACTGTAAATGTTAGCTACAGTTATCTGTAGCTAACATCTACCTGTAAATGTTAGCTACAGGTAACTACAGCTAAAGGTAACTGTAAATGTTAGTTACAAGTAACTACAGCGAAAGGTAACTGTAAATGTTAGCTACAGGTAACTACAGCTAAAGGTAACTGTAAATGTTAGTTACAAGTAACTACAGCGAAAGGTAACTGTAAATGTTAGCTACAGGTAACTACAGCTAAAGGTAACTGTAAATGTTAGCTACAAGTAACTACAGCTAAAGGTAACTGTAAATGTTAGCTACAGTTATCTGTAGCTAACATTTACAGTTACCTTTAGCTAGCATCTACCTGTAAATGTTAGCTAACATCTACAGTTATGTGTATTTGTTAGCTAACCATAGCTAGCATCTATAGTTAGCTAACATCTAACTGTAGTAGCTGTTAACCACCAAGATGGTTTACATGGTGCTTATTAATGCATATAAAAGTAAATTTATTGCTTGAACTATAAAGATAGCCAATTATAAGCATTTTTATAAGGGCTTTAGGTATTAGCTACTATATCCCATGTGAACACTGAGGTTCCACTAAGTTAAAGGCCTAGTAAAGTGTGTGATAGTAGGACTTAAAAGACTTTTTCCTTATACTCCTAAGCAACCAGTTTGCATTCAGATGACGTCTGATGGTTTTTTTGGAGACTTGGAGACTCTTTTGTAAATGTTGAACTTCGGCCATTTTTCTCCCTCTCCTGACGCTGTGCGAGGCATCAAGGTAAACATGTTCCTCTTTGCCCAGCTTTCTTACATTTCCAACTCCTTAATTATTGCTCTGGTTGTACATCTGTTCAACTTTATACACGCAGCGATTTCTGTTTAGTCATTTCCTGACTCGTAAAGATCAACACAAAGTTGATTTACTTGAATGGCATGTTTTCTTCGCCGTAAGATATTGAAAAGTTATCTGAGTAACAACTAATGATCATTAGTTGTTACTAATGATAACAACTTATCTTTAGAAGTATGCGTAATAAAAAGTTATGCATACTTCAAAAGATACTTTGGTTGCATCTGTTTTGTATCAGTGGTTAGATTGGGTATCAGTGATTTTGGTCAAATTCGTTATTTATGTTTAATTTTATATTCCTCATTGAATAAATGTACTGAAATTACAAGTTATATTTTTCTAAGAATTTCACTGTCAGATTATGCTGCTGAGTTAAAACATAAATTCATTTTAACACACACAATGTTGCAAAGAAACGTGGAGAGTGTCTAAAACCAAACTACACCAGTTATCTGCAAACAAACGATTATATCTTGTGATCAGAAGGACTCAGTTCTTGTTTTGTCATGTTGTCCTTTTTGGTTTGAGGGAAGCGCAGGGCCACTGCTGTGAGCGCTGCCGAGGATCCTGTGCTGGCTAAACCAAAAACAAAGGAAGAGGAAACTGGGGTTTTCTGAAGCAAGCACAAGTGGAGGCTAAATTATAACACCCTTCCATAAATTGCGTAATAAAAAGTTAGTTTCCTCCCTGTAAACAGTGATGGCTTTTAAACAGCTGGCAGCCTCCATTCATATTTATTGCACCGTCATTTTTGCTGGACAGCTTTAATCTCCCGATCAGGTGTGTTAAATCATATCTGCTCGTGAAATTAACCACTGACGCCAATCAGGTTATTACTGGGTGGATCTTGTATTAACTCATTCTTTATTGGCCTTCTGAGAAGCAAAGATAAACAGTATTAAGATTATGCTTTTTCATTTCATATTTGTGGATGTATTGAGCACAACACGTGCATTTAAATACTGTTTGTTTGGCATTTTGAGCGTTTTGAATAGAAGCTTTCCACTTAGAAAAGAAATCATTGGCTCGGTGCGCCTCCTGCTGGATGCAAACAGTATTGCATTTATAAACAGTTTCCAAGAAGAACTCAAACTGTTCTTTGTCTGATATAAGAGTAATATAACTGATCAGACAACTGATATAGCAGAACAATCAATAACCGCACATGGAAATATGCAGCTATCTCTCCTCTAGGTCCCAAAGTTGCAGCAGTTATCGTGGTTAGTGGAAATGACACGTCAGGATGGGAGAAACACTCACGCGCCCAAGTCCTCAAAGGGGTATTTCCATTGGCCATCATCAATCTGACACTTAGGTCCCACCGCCAACGCAGCTATGGCCACACATGAGCAGTAAACTGCCCCCAGCAGGCCGAAGACAGAAGAAAAGACTGAGCTCAGCATCTGAAAGAGACATGAGATATCCATAGAAACTATATTTATGATTTGAAAGATGATTTTGTTGTTGGTAAATTAAGATAGCAAGTGGAATCTGGGAGTGAAATGTTAGATTTAACAGAGGGTATACTTCCTTTTTTTTCTTATGAATGTTGTTCTATGTGATTTAATTTTCACACCAAAGGTTAGCTGGAATTGGAAAGATTTTTTTTTTATTCATCTTTGATTTGAACACGGTATTTTACATGGGCAACATTTCAGTCTGCAGAACAAGAAACAAACAAACTTATAGTTAAAATAATCAGGATGTTACAAACCAAGAGGTCCTGTTTCAGACTGCTGCTAACCTTTCAGACTGATGGGCTCCAGTGCTTTATTTAAGAGAGCGATTGATTCAAATTCTTTCTGCGCTCATTTATAGGTTATTTATTGATTAATATATTGTATGTGTTTATTTATTTGTTTATATCTAGTCATTTTGAACTTTTCACTCTTAGGTACATATATATATATATATATATATATATATATATATATATATATATATATATATATATATATATATATATATATATATATATATATATATATATATATATATATATATTACAAACTTTGCATTTGTTACCTAAGATGCAGTAGCTTTCAACAAATAAGCAATTTCCCCTTGGGGATCAATAAAGTCTATTCTATTCTATTCTAATTCTAATTCTTGATAAATGAGAAGAAGTGCTGTAAAATTTAATGAATCAGTATCGGTTCTTGAATAATATATTTAGTAAAAGATAACACCTGAAGAAAACGATGTGAAAGGTGAAGTATTCCTCTAAGGATGCAGCTGAATGTTTCTTTCTTATGTTGCATAATTTTGCCGTTATCAGACCAATCCCCACCACAACACCCACTGCGTTTCTTTTTCAAACGGCTCCACTCACCCTGCAGCGATTGCCACAGCAGCCTTGTCCACAGCAGCCCTTGCCCCCGGCCCTGATAGCTGAGGAACTCGGGCACAGCATCTGTAAACGCACAAAAAGCAAAAAGATCATCAGTGTTATTGAATTGAAGATGAGACTCATGACAAAAATAAAAGCTGTTCAGTGTGTCTTGCAATACTTATGTTGCCTCCCAAATGCTAGACTCTACACCTTCAAGGTTCTGTTTTTTGATTAAAACTCATTTTTAGGTTTAAGTTTACATCACAAATAGGGCTTAATGTTCGCTTGTGATGATAAAAGCTTAAACTACGAGATTAAAATGTATGACAACATCAAACAGGCCCCAGTAAATTCATAAGACTGTATTCTTATCTCCGTTGGCAAATATTTGTGAATCCTGAAGCCAGTTGTGTCTAACTGGGCCCAACGTCCACACAGCTAGAGGTAGGAAAGGAAAAGGGATTGAACTTCCTGGTCTTTGTCTCACGTGTTTTCATCATGTGGGAAAAACAGCAGCTAGACGTGGCACTCATCGCTTTACTAGATTAAATATGTATGAATTATCTAGATAACCTCTGAATCTTGAGATAATGTCCATAAATATTCACAGATTGACGCTTTTCTGTGGGTATTTTTCAGTTTTCTATAAGGAGATTCATTAGGAACACTGACATTCAACGACTTTATAATAACTAAGCTTTACGTTCAAAACTCACAACAACTGAAGTTTTCCATCAGAAGAAACTTCTGGAACAATTTGTGGCTGTTGAGACCAAAGTTCAGCCAATGTTATGGTCATAATGCAAAACTTTGTTTCTGGAGGCAACCAAACACTATTATATTATATTATATTATATTATATTATATTATATTATATTATATTATATTATATTATATTATATTATAATGTATTATATTATATTTATTATATTAAGTGGACAAAACTATAGTTGTGATTGCGTAATACTTTTGTTACTTTTGCATGAACTTGTTCAAATGAAACTGAACTAAAATGAAATTGAAAAGTTCACATTTGTGAAAAAACGAATAAATTATTAAGTTTATCTTAGTTTTCCCCTTACATTCAGACTTAAAACCTGTAACCTCTTTTCTTCAACAGTAATTTATATTTACTGTTCCTAATTTATGTAATGTCAATATATTTGTAACACTCCAATGAAAAAACACTTAAAAAATGCAGGGCGTTTTGTTGATTTTTTACAAAAAAATTTAGAAAGACTTGTAATGTTTTCTGAATCTTTTCTGTCATAAATCTCAGAGATTTGGCTTTTTCATTTCACATGAAAAGTAACTTTTGTAAACAGATAATAATGGCCAAATAAATATAAAAATGTTGATACTCAAACATTGATAAACTACAATAAATCCCACATTTTGAATTTGGCTTCAACCAATTCTTCATATGAGAATGTTTTCCTTTTTGATTGAGGTTCCGCTTGCTTAATGATCTTGTTTAAATAGTGTTTCTGCTTGTTTCTTTCTTTAAAGGCTTTTGGATGTTTTTCATATTTTCAAGCTAAGGTATTTGACAGTACAAGTACGTATTAGATTACGATTTTCCTAAAACGAAACCTAAATGTGGCAACGATCAGAAAGGTTTTAAAACAAAAAATTACCACAAATTACAAAAAAAACTGAAAACAGGATTAAGGGACTAAAATGATCATCTACTTAGAGGAATAAAGCCTCATTATTCTATCAGTCTCCTCAGTAAAACTCCATAAAAGCAGGACATTTGAATTTACAAGTTTACACAAGAGCAAGTTAAAGACCCAATAAAAAAACGTTAACAACTGTATATAAAACGAAAACACACTGATACTCACAAAGAGACCTCCGCCGATGATGCCCCCCATGAGCCAGACCTGCAGGGTGATCTGGTTGGTTTGCAGCTTCTCCCCATTGGGGAAGAAAAGCAGCAAGTTGGAGATCATGCAGATGAAGGCCGACGGCAGCAGGATCAGGCCCACCACGCGGGCACACTGTCCAGTACAACACATCCTGTCAGGATTATCCTCCTCAGCCTAACAAACTGTCCGCTCTCTCTTCTCTGACCGCCTCTTCAAGCCGAATGCGAGCGAAGGAAAAGCGACTTGGACCATAAAAGGCTGTGAACGAGACAGGAGGATCGCCGCCGACTCTGACGAGCCGAAAGTCAAACACAGCGAGTGACGGTTACAGCAGGAAGGGAACAAAGGCCAAGAGTCAGTGCAGCTACCCCCAATCTAATCAGATATGTTCACCTGCCTGACCGTTGATAACGCAAAAATAAACATGAATATACTCAGAGGAGGTTGGATGAACATGAAGAACAACTCGTTACGTTGCTACTGCTGAACTCCCTTTGCTACACGCTGAGCTTATCGCTCAGGTGTTCGATCCGTGTGTCGATACACACCCACATGTGGGTTTGGTGCCTTAATAAGTGATTGTTTTCTAAAGATGGTACCCAACAAAACCCAAAAACTGAGCTTTTCAATAAAGAAATGTAAAATATTTCATTAATGAAGAATTTGGACAGATGCAAACATTTAGTTAGGAGTGCAACAAGGTGATCATAACTGATTTAACGCTTAATGTGTGACTTTAAAGGAAGTTGTTAAGTGTTCATATGTTGATATGGTTTGCAGCCACTTATATAATCTTGTGGTATTTTTGCCCTTTAACACATCAAGTGTTCAGCTCTGTTGGGATATGTCACATATTTATGGCTTTTATACCTTTTATAGGATATTAAACTCTTCCTAAATTATAAATCTTCCAACAAACACAAATGGAGAATTCAATAACCTCACGCTCTTCAAAAGCAACAATTGGCCAATTGTTTTCAATTGGCGACAAACATCAAACGGATAATGATTTACGCGACGTAAGCGAGTCCAGATGTTTTGACGTTACACCCTCTGCTGGTTAAAGCCTGGTGCTGTGATCAGCTCTGCTGTGTGTCATAAACGCTCCAGTGAGTTCTGGGTCTCTTCCCAGTGGGACGGGTCCAGGTGAGGCGATCAGGGAGAATCCTGATCAGCTGCCAGAATCATCTCGACTGACTCGTTTCTGGAGTTTTAGCCAAAAATAGTACTGAAGTAAGAACTCCTACATATTTTTACTCAAGTAAAAGTAAAAAGTAGCCATCCAAGAAATTATTGTTATTATTCACATCAACCATTTAATGATTAAAAATGACATAGTCAGACGGACCAAAATATGAAGTTTTGTGAAAATGTTGCTATTTTAGAGCCCAAAATGAAAATAACTCATATAAATAACACAATTTCAAAATAACAAAATCAGGCAAAAGACAAAAAAAAAATTAAAATAAAAAATTCCAAATCAATTTATTTCAATATAAAACTTAATGAAGTATCTACAGAACAGTATGGACACCACCCAATAATTATAGAAGCTAAGCTGGTCTCTCAATAAATCTCTATTTGCTAATCAGGATGTGTCTGATCCATTTGAGGCATTTATTTATTCCCCATCCAAAGATGGCAGCGCCTCCCATTGAGGACCATTGCTTTAGACTTGGTGCCAGTATCCTTAATGTAACTAGTTATTCTGTCTACAGAGCTCATGAACAGAATTGGGAACAAAGAGCCAATCCTGTAAGAGTTCAAAAGTCACTATGAATTAATCTCTTATTACTGTAATGCCAGGATGCCGAACCAAACTTTCTCTCTGATTGGTTGTTCACTGACCAAACAGCTTTTTGTTGAGGCATCAAAGTGGCGAGGAACAACAATTCAATCTATTTGTTTACTCCTTAATGGATGACGTCCGTTCAAATGTTGGACGCCTGGAAATTCTCAGGAAATATTTTTACTTTTACTTTCTCTTTTTTTCCATTTTCATTGTTTGCCAGCCTGTCGAAAGAGAAATAAAACCAAGCAGAAAAAAAACACAGCTGATGTAGGAAATCCCCATTTGTTCTTGGCAGTTTTTATGTGTATAACGTAAATCATTGAGCAGTCTGACTCAGAGGAAAGACGTGTTGTCGGAACAAATGGCAGGTAAGTGAAATATTCAGAAATATCGAACAGATACAGAGGAATCATTCCTTCAGGACTGAACGTGGCCATAGCAGGGTGTTTGATGTGTGAAGGTTTTTCAGGTAAACTGGAACTGAGATCTATAGGTAGAGTATTAGTTTCTGCATTGTGGTATTGTTTGGCATATTTCACTTTATTCTGTGTAAGAATGTTACTTTATATTCAAGTAGACATAAAAAAAAGCCAAGTCATGCTATTTAATGAAATCAGGGCCCCATTCCAACAATAACTACGTCCGTCCTTAGCGCCATCTACAGGCCATCCGGTGACGGTCACTGTTGGAACCGCGTGGACGCTTCAGCTGGTCCGTCCACCACAAACACCTCCGAGACTCTCAGGTGAGCAGAGAGTCACAGTTTATGAGCCGAGGCTTCAACAAAAATATCCCTGAGCTGCCTTCTAATTATGTTTAAGGATATGACCTTGGATGTGTAACACATGTTTTTGTTTTGCTGTGAATCTGCTTGCGCAACAGGATTTTTTTTTTTTTTTTTTTTTTCGAAACATTTTTGTCCTCAAGCGCCCCGTACATTTCTGGTTAGTCTGCCTAGTAACCTCTGCATGCTCGAAACAATCTGGCTAGAAATGAAACTGCTTTCACTTCACAGAAGGGAGTTTATCCGAAAAAGATTGAAAATGAGTTTTATTCAACCAAGAAGCTTGTTTAAATGGGACAAGCAATTTAATTCAGTTGGATTTTGAAAAACAAGAATGATGTGCTTTTATTTGTATGCTAAAAGTAATTTCTGCCTTCCTCAATCTTTATTTGCATTACTGCCATCTAATTATTTCTGACCAGCTTTTTGTATTTCTTGCTAGTATTTTCACAACTACGAAGACATAAATATTAATTCAGTTCAACAGAAATACCTAATCCGAATTTTTAGATTACTTGTCCCCTCACTTATTTTTTTGTTATTTCTGTTATTAACAGTATTGTCATAGAGGTATCTCCCACTACGTGAAAAATAATGTTCTGACTCTCACAGTTACAGTTGCAGTGATATGGACCGTCCTCACCGTGGCTCGAGTGATCTTCGGTTGGTAAACTCCTTCTTCTTCTTCTGCAGCATTCAGTCTTGTTCCTTGGTCTTCGATCGTCACTTTCTGAACTCACCATCTGCCCACAGGTCTTGCGTATTTCCAGGATTGTCCTCAGCAGCCGAACATCCCTAAATATCTCTTAGGGATGGCTCTGTTCCCCCTCCTGGCCACGCTTGTGACGAAAGATGCTGCCCGACCACAAGAGCATCCCAGTTGCCTCAAAGCCTGTTTGCAGTTTTTTCTGTGCCTGTTCATGTTTGCTTGGCTCCTATTAGGTACTGAGAAAAAGAAAAACATAGAAATGTTCCTTAAACACTTTACAGTTTATTTCAAAATGTTCTGTTTTGCTCTGGGCTGTCATGACATGTTGAGGTCTGGTTAAATATGGAGTTCCTCAGGGATCCATGTCACCTCCATCCTGTTCTTCTTTTACATGTTGCCCCTTGCAGTCTTTCCATAATGAACTTAGGATTTCATACGAATATATCTGGGATTAAAATTGAGTTGTGACATAAATAAATCAAATGTGTAGTACCTACTCACTCTGTAGAAAGCCAGCTTACTCTATGAGCCAGTACTCTATGCTATTTTTTTTTTTTTTGCTACTTCTTTTTATTTGTTCTATACTATTTTGGTCCAACTTGTCTGATTTAAAAAGGTGCTGTATGGATACGATAAACCTGACATGCTACTGGATCTAACTTTATGATTTTGTCTCATGTTCCCGCCTCTAGGTGCCGTGTGGGTTTTCACCGTCTACCAGCCAAACTACGACCCCTCCGCTGCTGATGGCCTTTACTGTAATAAAACGCTGTACACCTTTGCTTTCTGGAATGCCGTACTGGAGACTTTTGGGTTTGTCGTCATCCTGGCTAAACTCTGCAAAGGACTGGTGTGTTACGTGAACTTAAGTCCTGTGGATGCAGAATTTTACAGGAATGTCTGAGGTTCTGTGTGATCGCTTGCAAAGAGACTGTAAAATGTTATTCATATTTTTAAAAAGTCTAAAATATGCTGAAGTAAAAATGGTTGTACAACTTTGACTGACGAAGAAAAGAATATTCTTGCTTTTAGTCTTTTGTGATTATTTTATTTATCTATTGAGTAAAGAACAGAAAACATGACAAAAATGCTTTTTTTATTTCTTTAAAGAAAACTGTATTGCTGTCACATGTTCTCACATGCTGCATCCTGACATGGGATGTTGTAAAATTCAGTATCTGCAGCCAGATGACAAATACAGAGTTGATCTTGTTTCTCGTTATAAAGATCCTCCCTGTATTTTTTAGCAACCCGTAATTTTATAATATTTGTAACTGTCTGTTACATCCGTACTCTACATATGCAGGTCAGTAGAATCTCTTAAATAATCAATGTAACCTTTATTGAACAATTGAAATATTAAAGGAGTTTGATAAATCTTTCTTATTGAAGGTTTTGACTTTCAATGCCATCCATCCATCCATCAGGTCATTTTCTCTGTACCTGTTGATTCCTAATAATTCAAAACTGAGCGTTTTTGGAACTGTGTTGGATTTTTAGCTGAACATTTTTCTATTTTAAATAAAAACAAACAGTGGATTAAAACTAAAGTATGAGTGTGAAATGCTTTTTGAATGTTAGCAAGAGGTCTAGCAGCTCAGTTTCTGTTGGGTCCCATAAATCGTGTGACCGGCGACACTTCTGATCAGCCATTTATGTGGAGGCTAAATTGTGCCGCTGTCACCTTGTAAACCAACTCGGCTGCCACATAGCCGTCAGTTCTCTGCATATCATTTACTCTGCTTGAGTAAATAAGATTGACAACATTAACGGGTTAGCAGTTAAATTTCTATTACGACATTAAGTACATCCATGGTACCGACTCAAGAACTCCTTGAATGTTCTTACTACAGACGTGGCTAAATCAAAATATAATCCTTTGTTTCAGTAAAGATTAATGCTGTACGCTTTGCTCAGATAAACTACCTCTAGCAAACAATTTAAACATGTTGGAGTGTGTCTAGTTTAGAGTATACGTGCCATAAAATATCAAGTAAAACTAAATATTTGTTTACATTCATTTCATGTGGACTATAAAGTTTTAGGTCTATATATTTTGTGGAGGATTCATCATTATACTAAAAGTATATGAGCTTCTCTACAGTAGTTAATGGCTTTTTATGAAAGACGTCTGAGTAAATATTCAACCTCTCAATAAAACTGCAGGCTCAGACTGCATTGTTTTGATTTTACTTTCTCTTTCTACTTTTAATGCCATCTCAACTTGTTGAAGATTCCTTTCTCTTTTCTTTTTTTTTCCAAACTGGCTTGTCAAGTTACGGTAAACAAACACGAGCAGCTCATCGAAGAATTCCCCGTTTGTTTTTGACAGGACTCGAGCGCAACTTAAACTACCTGAGCAGCCAGATTTGGAGAAAGGAAGTCCTCTCCAGGCAAATGGCAGGTAAGAGGATCATGTTACAGTTTCATAAAAATATGTTGAGATGTGAGGTCGGGCAGAAGAGATGCATCTGTAGTGGGAGTGATATGTGGGACAAGCATGTTTTAATGTTGTAGTTGTTAGCTTGTACAGTTAAAAATGACACAAGGTATTTTGTTTAAAGCCAAGGCTCTCGATGGATAGACTTCCAACAATGGACATGTTTTATAGCTGACCTGTGCTTAAATGTCAATTATTTTTACACTACATTCCCACCTACTAGAATTGAGTTGAATAGAAAAAAGCTTAGCTTCATGCGTTATTTATTTGGGTAGAGACACTTTTTGATGATCTTTAATTCAACCGAACATTAATACGGAAAAAAACCTGTTGTTTAGCTCCATCTGCAGGCCGTCCAGTGACAGTAACTGTTGGAACCGTTTGGAAGCTTCAGTTGAACCCGTCACCGCCAGCGCCCATCAGACTGTCAGGTGATCGATCAATTATCAGTTATTTATCCGACTTCCCCAGGATAGTTCAATACAGCAGCTGCACATTTACACGTCTCTTTTAAAGCAGTAAGGATGGGACACTGTGTAGTTACTATATCCATCAGTCGGTGTTCAGAGGCTACTTATCGATTCAGAGTCCTGGTGGGTGGGGTGCTGCTCCAGTGAACCACACCCACCGGTTCTCCAGTGGGTGTTAGATGGTTGTGCTTCAGACAGGTGGCCAATCTGCCATTTGTTCCGACTCCAACTGATCCCCACAAAAATTCAACCTTAAAACTATCATTAACAGAGAAAACCCATATGCTGACGGAAGTGAAACTACTGTCAATATCAACACACCGAACTCATAAACTCTTTTAGCCACATCAACGTCTTAAGTAGAGCTTATTCGAGTGAGTCCTTTCTACTAACTGTAAAGCATTCCCGTTTGATGATTGCAGTTGGAACTGCAATCACCTGGACTTGCCTCACTGTGGCTCGAGTGATCTTCGGTTGGTAAACTCCTTTTTTTCCCCAAGTGACATTTTGTCTTGCTGTCTTTGAACTACACACCCTGACCTCGCCGTCTGTCGACAGGTGTTGTGTATTTCAGGGACTGCCCTCAGCAGCCGAACATTCCCAACTATCTGCTGGGGTTGGCTTTGATTGCCCTGCTCATGATTCCCTTTGTGACTCTGCCCTGCGAGAGCTATGCCGCTCAGCCAAGAGAACATCCCAGAGGGTTCAAAGCCTGCATGGAGGGTTTTGTTGTCCTGTTTATCTTCGTATGGTTTCTGTTAGGTAAGGATGGAAGAATTGGTACCAAATATCGGATCCAAGCAGATTCAAGTTTATTTGTGAATGAACAAAAACTGACAGTGTTTGTCTCCCGTGTCCTCTCTAGGTGCCGTGTGGGTTTTCTCGGTCTATCAACCAAACTACGACCCCTCTGCTGCTGATGGCCTTTACTGTAATAAAACCCTGTACACGTTTGCCTTCTGGAACGCCGTACTGGAGACGTTTGGGCTTGGAGCCCTTCTAGCCAAGTTCTGCAAAGGAATGCTGTGCTATGTGAACATGAGTCCGGTAGACAGAGGTTTTTACGATAATGTGTGAGATATTGTAAGGATAATGTACAATTTTATTTATGTAAAAAAAAAATAAATGTGGCGACATTGTGTTTTGTATCTGAGAAACTAATATATTGATCTTGATTATTGTGTCTGTTCAGTAAACTCTATGTAATATAATAAAACAAGTTTTTAATGAACTAAGTGGCTGACAAGTACTTGGTGAAAACAAAAGTAGATTAAATTCATTCAAAATAAGTTTGTCGATGTGAATAAATGTCAAAATTATACAGACTGAAAATACATTAAACTGCAAATGTGAGGCTCCCAAATTGGATCTCACGAAGGAGGATTAGATTGTTGCAATGCCAAATAAAGATGTTTCTACTTAAAAACGTTTTCCGATGGCAGAACCACCACTGCTTTGGGCAATTCATTTACTGTTTAAACGGGAGTCCCCCATCTGGTCCTATCAGAAACATGCGGAGATCTCTGTCATCGCTGATCAGCCAATCAGGTGGAAGGTAGTGCAGGCGTGCACATGCAAACCAGCTCAGGTCAGCCAGCCCGAAAAAAACAAAATCTCTAAAACATTAACAGCTCATTTGTCCATCACGTGGTGGTTCAGCTTTAGACGGAGAAACCGTCCAGAACAGTCCATCTAACAAAGTGGGAGACTAATCTGCTACTATGACAGGTACGTCCATCGAGTTTCACCTGTTTAAAAACTCCCTTATTAGCCACGTGGCTCTCTTTAAATACAGTATTTGTTTCGTTAAAGGCTAATCCTGTATTTTCTGCTCAGATAAAGTGACAGAGCTGGTCTCAAAGTGCCTACAGGCCCGGGACTTGGCTTACTGTCCCTACAGCCGCTTCCCTGTCGGTGCCGCCCTTTTAACAGCAGATGGCGCCATTGTCACAGGTAAGAAACAGGTGGCTCAAACAGAAAATCGCGCAAATACAGTGTTCAACCTGTTGTTATGTGACTATAATAAATTAATTTAAATAAATCACTTGGGGAGTGGCAATGAGAAAGTGGTAGAGTTTGACCGGCGGGAAAAAAGAGGCAGATTTGCATTTATACACACAAAACAACAGTTAATTTTTATAAATTTCAGCTTATTTGTAAAAATCAATTCATTTCAATTGTAATCTCTACCAGACAAACAGATTCAATTTATTTCCAACTACAATTTAATTTACAAAAATGAAACTGGCTCTGGGTAGGTGGGTATAAAATTATGCAGCACTTTTAAAAACAGCTCTACATGTTTTATTATTTCCAGGTTGCAATGTGGAGAATGCCTCCTATGGCCTGACCGTGTGTGCCGAGAGGACGGCCGTCCAGAGAGCCGTAGCTGAGGGACATAGACAGTTCACCGCCATCGCTGTGACATGGTAAGACACTTCATGCCGGTCAAAATTCAAACGATATCACAGTCATTTACTCGTCTTCCTCTCCGCCCAGTGATATCAAAGACCGTTTTGTTGGGCCGTGTGGAGCATGCAGACAGGTTCTCATGGAGGTGAGACTATCCACAGAACTGTTCTGTGTTTTCATAAGTTCTGCATAGAGTTTAAACACCTGCATGATAGTAGAAGGTGCTTAGGAAACTTGAATCATTCAAAGGGTCGTGTAGATATTTTGTAAGACAGAATTTACTGGGAATGAGAAAAAAATGTCTCTTTGTATAGTCAATCAATCAATATTTATTTCAGACACAAAAGAGGTCCATAGTAAAACAAAAGAAAAAGAAAACAAAAAGAAACATGACAGTCACTGAGCCACAAATAAATGATGACGCCAATGTTTCCACAATCTTGAGAAAAATCTCACTGTACTAAAAACAGGGTTTATTAAAATTGCTATTATATTATTGTATGACACGGATAATCTACACATACATTTATACATGAGATTCCTGAGCGCAGCTGCACATGTGGGAACAGCGTTATGTGCAAACATGTGGCTAGCACTGCTCCATCTAGGCACTTTGAGTAGGAGCCTCAGGCCATCATTGTATGCCACATAAAGTTTGTGCAGGCTACTTTTTTTATATCTTCGCCATAGATGGGCTGTGTAAAATGAAGTGCAAAAAACTTTAAAAAAAGCTACCTTCACAGAGGATGAACACATACCAAACTTCCTGATCAGAATATTAGCCTGTGCATACATCATGCAATACTGCCTACAAATGTCACGATCATCAGACAGGTCATCAGTTATGTAATGTCCCAGATATTTAATTTCATTGCATATATTGAGGACAATGCCAGATAAAGAGAAGTCAGGGGTTATCAGATGCTTATCTGCTCTACTTCTAACAATCATGACATTGCTTTTCTTAGCGTTATATTTGACATCAAAATCACATCCATATTGGGAACAGACCCTTAGTAATTGTTGAAGGCCAGCACTATATGGGCATAAGATTACCAAATCATCCGCATACATTATGTGATTGATTATGCGGTCACCAACTACACAGCCTGTTCTACAACAATTCAGGCGCTTTGATAGTTCATCCATGTAGATGTTAAAAAGGTAAGGGGACAATATACTTCCCTGCCTTACTCCGTTACCAACATTAAACGAGTCAGACAATGTGTTACCCCATTTGACATACATTAGTTGATGACCATACCAATAGACCATTATTCTAATTAGATATTTGGGTACACCTCTGCTTTCTAACTTGCAGAACAATAGTAAAAGATGCTTATGTTTTTTCTTGTTTTACTGTTTCAGATCTTCTTCCACTGAAATAAAAGATTAGTTTTTATTTTTATGCTTTATACACATCTTTGCATGGATAAAAATAATTTTGGGATGACCTGAACTTAATCAGTGACCCAAAACTTACACTTTTTTTCCCTGTTCTGTGTCTCATATGTTATGTTGACAGTGTAGTTACTTATAATGTTTAGGGTCAGTTTAGGAAGTTTCGATGCTTGACATCAAATAGTGAAACTTCAGGAGGAGTTGGGTGTCTCAGAGCACACCTAACTCTTAACTGTTCTGATAAGATTTGGGAAATGGTTCCTGAGTCAGTCTGAAATGAAATTGCCCTGTGAATAACGGTGAGGGCACTTCTTCTTCTTACGTCTCTGTTTCTCTCGTGTTTTTCCTACCCACAGTTTGGATCGAACTGGACCGTGTATTTGACTAAGCCAGATGGAACGTACAAAGAAACTAAGCTTCACGAACTGCTGCCTTTGCCATTTTCCCCTGAACACCTCGCAAAGAACTGAACACGCTTCCACTGCATCTCTGGATGGCCTAAAACTTGCTGATTTTATCGCAGCTAGCCTAGAAAAAACACTAAATATGAAAACCTGCTGTAGACCCACTACAAACTTATAACCACGCAGTTGATGTAAATCATTTGTAGAAAAAAAAAACATATCTGTCAAGTTTGTAATAAGCCAGAAATTGATCATTCTTTTGTTTTTCAACTTCTATCTACCACAACTGACTGTAAAATGTATTTGTGTCCAATTTCATTTGGCATCACCTTGTAGAAATATTCAATTTTTGAATGGCTGGTTAAATAAACTAAAAAAAACAACAACTAAAAATCTAGTTGGAAACTCATGTTGTGAAATCCAAAAGTAATACACAGCCAAAGTCTTTTGATTTATCTGTTAATGTGGTTAATTAATTTTTCAGATCTATATCAAATCAGAAGAAATAAATTATTAATATTACATAATATTGACATAAAATATGAACATTATATAATAATATTTGTCTGCCAGAGGTATAATAACGAGAGAGAAAGAAATTGTCCTGATCGAATAACAGATTTCAAAGTTAGATTCACATTAAGCGTCTCTAGAACCAAAATGTTTTTTATTGCCATTTTTGTTGTCCAGCCCTTTCATCGTGGTGTTGAATGTTGTGTTCCTTGCTAAAGTAGATGATGTTCGGCTTGGCGTTTGACCATTTCTAGGAAGCCCCACATATTGTTGGTGTTTGCAGCCTCGTCAGTGCTGTTCTGTTCTTCTGCTACCTCTTCTTATCCACTTATTCCTCTGGAAGCACAGAACAAGAAACGTAACAGAAAGTTCTGGGTCAATTTTTTAATCGAGTAGCTTTGAAGCTCTGCTCTGAATAGCCTCAATTTTCTAATTGTTAAAAGAACATTTTGTACGTCGACACATAAACCGCAGAGTATCCGTATACGTTTCTTGGTCTTTAAGTGCTTTGATACATTTTTGAGAAGGACATTTGTCAAAGCGGCTAAAGTTTCGTGGTTAAATAATTTAGTTGTGGTTCTGATGTGTTGGAGTCACGTAACCACATTTCCATGAGTGAAAAGGTCAAAAATGCTCTTTAGATATTTTTTTTTTGGTTTATTTTCCATTATCTTTGTCCATCTTTGAGTTTCCCATTATTCTCCCAGTCCAAGTCCTCATTGTTTTCGACGCTGTTTTGTTCTTTGGCTTTTGGACGTGTGCCCACGCCCCGCAGCTTTTGGATAAGTTTGTTTGTTTTCAAACTCACTTCCCAATCTGTGGAATGCCTGAAAGGATTTTGTCCCCAATCCTGACTTTGACTTTTTGTCCTCAACTCTTTCTTCAAGTCTGTGTCTCTACTCTGTGTAGAAATCTTACGTATGAGTTAAACATTTTGCTCCTTTACTTCCTCCTTCCCACAGTCAAGAACAGAAAACAGATTAGAATATGAATAGATTCATATTCACAAACAAAGCAAATATGGAGAAGGAAGCATTCTTAAGATCGGAGGAAAGGGTCTTAAACACTGTTCTGAATTGATATGATTTTACATTGCAGGCAGGGGTGCCGTATAAGTGGAAAAAGTTATGACAATTCTAAGGGCCCTGATCAACAGGGGGCCCTCCACAATTTATTTATTTTTTTGTTCATAGAAATAAAAAAATTGGGGCCCTGTCAATTACAAAATTAATCATATTGTATTTTCGGAAAATTGTTTTTAGCAGTAAAAATTAAATGTTCCCACTCCTGGACCAAAAAACACACATCCATATTTTCCCTGAACCCCACCCCGCCCGCCCCCCTGGATCTATAAGAAGTTCCTGCAAACTTGACAGTGACGTTGTTCAGCAGAAGTCAGTGGAAGACATGAACGACTGTGGCAGTTACTATGCTGCTAAGAAAAATTATAAAATCAGATTTTCAAACAAAAAGAGAGAGAGAGAGAAAGGCAAGAGTGTTAATTTATCACCCAGTTTTTCTCCGAGAGGTGGGTAGACTGTGTGAGATTATCAACCTTTTAGTATAGTTAGCTTAGCTACATACTACTGTTTGCCTCCTTTTCACTAGCATTTAATGAATTAAGGAAAGAAATTCCCATGATATTCATGTATTTAACCTGTACTTTTTACCACACTTAACAACAGATGAGTCAGTCAGCAGCAGCTCTAACTCATGCCCCTCCTGACCCATCTTCTCTGAAGTGAAATTAAAGCTGCAGTATGTAACTTTTCACATATTTGTTAAAACTGTCATTATGTTGTGACAGTATGGTATGAGAGATAATCTGTGAAAGATCTAATCTCCCAGTGCTAGAAACAACCAATCAGTGGCAGGAGAGTTTTAATGCTGTCAATCACAATCTTGTGTGGCTGCTCATCCTTCCTCCCCCTTGCTCTGTGCTATGCTGCAGCTAGCACAGCCTGTTGTGAATGCTCAGTCTAGTTAGCATAGTTACCAATGACGGCAGATAAACGATTTTCCTGTAATGATATGTTGTTTCTCCACCATTAGCACATTTAGCAGTGAATGAATGAAGTTGACTGACTGCTGTCAGACCCTCCTCCTGGTTCTGATTGGTTGTTTTGGCCGGAATGTTGCATTACTTTAACCAGCAGTAGTAATTCAGGGACGAGGTAGAGGAGATTGATTGTTTTCACAGATTATCTGTCTCATAAACTGTCACGACATGATGACGTCCCTCACCCCATAGGAGAAGAAAAAAAATCGTGGCTACGACTTAGTAACTCGTTTCAACGACTTGGTGCGATTTATTTATTTATTTTATTTTATTTTATTTTTTTCTCTCATGTCACCATGAGAGTATCAAATTTACCTAGGAAACATTGGAGTTGGATGAAGTAGGGAAAAAAAGTCTTTATCCAACAGCTCTAAGGGGGTGAAAAGGAAAACATTACGTAAGCGTTGTTGTGTCATGTGATTGGACGGGGGCGTGTCCTAGCCCCGTTTTCCGGAAACATGGAGGCTGTTCTGAGTGATGTTGTAGCTCCTGAGGACCTCAAAGTAAGTTTTACATTATTGAACCTCTTTCCGCGGTACAAAACGAACATATAGGCCAGTTAATAACTATCACCGATATCCTCTTACCTTCACTTGTCTCGGTAAACGCTGACACTGTGGGAAAACACCCCACGTCGACACGTCTGTCGCGTCACGTAGCATGCTAATGCTAATGTCCATGTTTTGGGTTAACACTTGGTTGCCTTCTTAATGAAATTCACTTTAATACCTGATGATACCTGGTACCGATACCTGATGCCAACAGCAGTATTACATTAATATGTGGTTACATTGAATTACACATAGTGGAACAATTAATGTAAATCTTGCGCAACAGGATATAACAGACGCTAAAAGTCGATACTTTTTACTGATATGTTGAGTGAAACAGAGCGGCTGCTGATTTGTCATTTTAAGCTCTCTTTATGAGACTTATTTGTGTTTTCTCTGTTCCAGAAATTCGAGAAGAAGTACAACAACGAGCTGCTGAAGGGATCTGTTTCCAAGGAAACAAAGTTTGAGTATGCTTGGTGTTTAATCAGGAGTAAATACACAGACGACATCAAGAAGGGAGTGTTGCTCCTGGAGGGTAAATAAATGTTTATTATTTAAATTATTCTTATTATTTTCCAGTATTTCTTCTGAGCAAACCTGTAGGAACCAGTCACACTCTTTTCTGTGGACTGCTTTAGCACACACATATATATTTTTTTGTCTTGCAGAACTTGTCCACAAATCGTCAAAGGACGACTCCCGGGACTTTCTCTTCTACCTTGCAGTGGCCAACTACAGGCTCAAAGTCAGTCATCTTTCCAAATATAATATGAATCTTGTATTTTCTTTCATAACGTGTTCAAAATACTCGCTTCTGTTTGAATGGTCAGAAATAAACAGCTGTGGTTTCTCCTAAGTTATAGAAAATTAATTAACTAATTTCAGTCACTGGTAACGAAACTATCCAACTAGAAACCATGCGCTTAGCAGGCTTAAAACTAGATCACAAATGTAAAGTATAAATGGGGCGAAATTTCCAACCCCAAAAGAAAAGCAAGAAAAAGAAAAATGTCTTTTTGACAATCTCAGATTGTTTAAAGAATGATTTCATTACCCGTTACTCTTACCCCCTTCCCTTGATACAAGCACAGACACACTGAGTCACTTCTGAAACAATAAAGCTTTGTCTGCTGGTTCAAAGCATGTTACTGGTGATGCAGCTAGATGTCACTGTTAGTCTGGAAAGTTAATAGTTTGAGGTTTTCTGGTGGCATCAGTGCATTTAAAATTAAACTCTTTTTATATGTATGTTTAACTGTTATATTTTCACTTTTTCCTGCTGATTCCCTCATGTTCAGTCACGGATCCATTCTTTTTCGTGTAATTGAGATGAAACACTACTTTAATTTGAAAGCTTGTGTTTCTTTTCAGGATAATAATAACCCTCGAGTATTTTAACTTTTGCTAATTTTCACAAATATTTTCAGGCATCAGTCAGAAGTTTACATCAGCTTACCTGGTGTTTTTTTTTTTTTTTTTTTCCAACAGGGTGGACTAGTTAGACAGCCAACAACAACAATTTATTTAAAAACTATTATTGTAGATTTTCTGTTATGTCTAATTTTCTCAACTTACTGTAACTTATACCTAAAGGCTCAAATGTATTCCTCGCTCATATTTGGTTAAAAGTCCTAAACCAAATTTCAGAGTTTCACCTCAGTTTTGAAGCCGTCAAGGAACGTTTGGTGCAACGTTTTATCACTTCATTACCTTAATATCAGTCTGCTTTATCCATTCGACAGTCTCTTTAGACGTATGTCTGTCTGAAATCACTGTCCATATTTGAGTTTAAGTTTCATCCTCTAGTTGCTGAATTGAAGTAAAATTTTCCAATTTTGAGTAAGTCTTAATTATTTTATCCACTCTGTACAATGCACAGTGGCTGCAAAGCACATCCTGAGCATGATGCTGCCCCTCCCTGACTGTAGGTCCAGTGAAGTGCACACATTCATACCTATGTTTGCACTTTCTCCTCAGGTCTTTAGCAATACACATATTAGAGTGAATATAGATATACATAGGTCAGCTGTGGTTTTGTTGAGTAAAGAGGAAAATGTGCAGAGAAAATGATGAGATCATTTGCTTTTTCAGAGAGCTTGTTCTCAGAGTATCTAATTTGATTTATGTGTTTGTGGTACAGCATTCTGGTACACGCTGTACCAGAATGTACCTGCATTCTGGTACAGCGGTGTGCCTGCCTCTGCTCCCTCCCTGACGATCCTCTGAAGATAACTAATCAGGGCTTTATGGTCTGCAGGTCATAATGATCTCTCTGTCTGCTTTTAAGCTGTAATCTCTCCAACTGTACCTCACGTGCCTCGTTCACCTCACGCGCCTCGTTCACCTCACGCCTGACCTGCATTGACTTTGATTTGATTTGTTTTCATAATTTTAAGTGACTCCTCTCCTCTCCTCTCCTCTCATCTCCTCCCATCCCATCCCATCCCATCCCATCCCATCCCATCTCATCCCATCTCATCCCATCTCATCCCATCTCATCCCATCTCATCCCATCCCATCCCATCCCATCCACCACCCCTCCCAGGAATATGAAAAGGCCTTGAAGTACATCCGGACTCTCCTGAGGAACGAGCCGGGGAACAAGCAAGCCTTGGAGCTGGAGAAGCTCATCGACAAGGCTTTGAAGAAAGGTAAGCGTGTGAAAAACAATGTTCTGAAAACGCTTTACACATCCACACCCTCACGCCCGCTTGTCGTTGTCCAGACGGCCTGGTCGGCATGGCGATTGTCGGGGGAATCGGACTGGGCGTGGCGGGTTTGGCAGGTCTGATCGGCTTGGCGGTGTCAAAGGGAGCAGCGAAATCCTAACCTGGATAAGAAATGTGTTCTGGACTTATACGCTGACCTCTATTTAAAAAACAACAACAACAAATAACCAAGTGCTAAAAAGAGGTTTGTTTCAAGTTGAATTTGTGCTGCATCACATTTACAGCAAATGATGGTTGGAAAAAAAAAGTTTCATACTTTAACAGGGTTGAAAATCACATTTTCTTCTGTTCACATATTAAAGCATGTCATTCTTTAGCTACTCTTTTAACTTCAATTGAATAAGTTGCCATTTGTTTTCTGCATGTCTAAGAGTGTACAGCTTTGTTTCATTGTTTATGGATAAAGGAAAGTGCTACTGATGCTGCGTGAACAATAGGAGGTAACATGAAGAGAGAGTGGCTTAATGTCTGCAGAGGAGTCCAGCTGAAAGCTGTGAACATTTAATTCAGACATGCTCTTTTTTTTGTTTATTCAGAGTACTAACTAATAGAATTTACATACTTACTCATGTTAAAAGCTTTCCTGACATTTACTATATTTAATTATTTTACATCTTGGTAAATAAAATGACTGCAAGAATATTTATGTCACTGTTTGTTTTTTTTTTTTGTTTTTTTGTTTTTTTTTACTGCAAATCATAAAGACTGAGAAACGGTGAAAGTGATGTTGAGATTTTTTAAATAAATTATCAGTAGTTTTTTCAAAATTTACTATATTTTACCTGCAGATTTATTGTACAAATCACGATTAAAAAAAACAAAAAAAAAAAAAACACAGTTCTCCAGTGTAACTTTGCTTGGATTCAACATTTAAGCAACAATTGAAGGAAATACAATTATAAGAACATCTCAACTTTAGTTGGGTTAAGATTAAAATCTAGATGCTGAATTAACCAAAATGTAGTAAATATTCCTTCAAAAAATTTAAATACTCTTTAGGCTGTACCTGCTAACCAGAGTCAAGGTTTATGGAAACATTATGGTGTCAAAACTTCTTTAATTTTTTTTTTTTTTTTTTCAATCAATCGGTGAGAGGAGATGTTTATGCTGGTAAGGTCATAATTCACAACAAGCGAAAGTTTCTTTCTTTTTGATATTTTACAACTTCATAAAACACCCTGAGCAATAAAGAGCAATAAAAAGTTATTGCTCTTCAGAGCATTAACTTAAATATCTCTGCATGCACCTAATTTATACAGCGCCCTCTACAGTTATTGACACATTATTGCACCGCAAGTCTGATTGATCAGAAAAGCTACTGAAAATTTTAATAAAAATGTTTTTTTAAACAGCTCATGAGATTTAATGAAGCTATTAAGGTTGAGCTGCAGAACCAAATTCATCAGATGACACTTTTTTATTCTTACTTTTTGGCATCTCAGTGTTTCTCCACCAACTTGCTGGACAGTTACCTTGGAAACCAGGATCTGGTGCAAACCTCGATTTCAAAAAGGTGTATAAAAGAATATTACACATTAACTGGACATGAAATGTTGCTCCATTGTGTTGGTGCGGGTCATCATGCTCGGTGTCAAACAATGAAGTGCTGTTGTACTGGATTACACAATAACCTTAATTACAGCGTGATGGGGGCATGCACATTGTTCCCAGTTGCATTTCTACATGTTGATTACATATTAATATCCTGCTGCACTCAATGAACGTTGGCCCGGCAACTGAAACTCACCGGAGCGGATCTGAATTAGCACTGCTCTGATAAACCATTGAGGGTAAAATGTGTTTTCAAGTCTCGGTTTTCCTGGGTTCCTCTCGTATTTTCCTGTTTCTCTCTCCTAGTGACATCTTTTCCCGGTAAACAGATAATTTTTTCCCTGACAGGTCTGGTGAGTTTCGGTGTCGTCAGACGGGTTAATGAGTTACCCCTCCTGAAGTTGATAACGGCGCATAGAGCTGATAGCCTCTGTAAGCCTTCCTGCTGTAAAATCAAGCTGGCAACTTGAATCTTTCTGGAGTCTGAGGCATGTCTGACAGAACCTCCGAGGACCCGGGCAGCGTGTTTCTATCCAGACCCGTCTCAGTGAGGCCGGTAAAATTCTTCCAGCGGCGTCCGCCTCCATTTTTGATTAGGCCAATAAAAGACGTTGATTAGGCTGGACTTACACGGACTTTAGCCTCATTATGAGTCTAATGACTCAAATTTCTGAGTAATTAATGAGTAGCAGAGGGTCCAGATAACTGGAAAATTTTCCACTCTTCAAAACAGAACAAAGGGCAAAACCCTCAGGCAGGCGACTGGACTTAAGCAAAGTTCAGGTATCCGCTTTGCTTTGAGCCACTCGTAATTAACAACTCCTCCTATTTACATAACTCAGCTAAAATTGTATTTTCTCACATTGGTTTTCACAAACATTTTTCAAACAGAGTCATCCACAATTCCTCAGTAAGGAAGCATAAAAAAATCCTTTAAAAATAAATTCTTATGGCGGTCAAGAGGCTACATTTTGCTGCTGTTTTTAAATGTCAGAAATCCTATTAATGTCCTCCGTCCAAGCTTTTTTGGTTCAGTCCCAGATGTTTCAGACTTTTTACAAGCATTGCTCTGACAGTAGAAAAGAGTTATTTCAGCAAGTAGCCATTTCCTGATCAATCTAGATCAGCACACTTCTGCCTTTCCCTTCTTCCCCTTTTTGAAGATTTTTGATTGGGATTTCTTCTTAAAGATTTGATCTTTCAGTTTTTTCTTGTCAGAAGGCTGCAGTCTAATTCTATATGAGAGAAGCGTAATGAGTGAAAATCCTGTTCAGAAGAGACGGGCCTGTTCCGTCTCAGTCTGAATGTTAAAGCTGCAACCAGCTATGACTTACCCAGGTGAAAAAGAAAAGTAAGAGGATTAAAGAAAATCGTTAAATCAACTCGAAAATACTGAGTTAGGGTAAGCAGAGGCCATTCAAGAACATCTCACATTTACAGACCCACTCAATAAATTTAAA
This sequence comes from Poecilia mexicana, assembly GCF_051168715.1. Classification (NCBI taxonomy): domain Eukaryota; kingdom Metazoa; phylum Chordata; class Actinopteri; order Cyprinodontiformes; family Poeciliidae; genus Poecilia; species Poecilia mexicana. The sequence goes on from NW_028263387.1 coordinate 11,246,219, forward strand.
TATTATGAAAATGTAAATTTATTTTCAAGCAGTTTCTCTTACATATAAATTTCTGCTAACGGCTAATGTAAACACGAAGCATAAGTTTGAAAGATTTGACTAAAGTAACCCGAGGCTCCACCAGGAAGTGGCCTTGACTTCCAGAGTGAACATCAACCGGACAGCTTTCTCTCGCCTCAGAGATGTGATATATAACCTGTGGAGATGCGGTTCTTATCAGTTGAGAAGCTTCCAGATTGATGTTTTTTAAGATGAGCAACCACTCTATTAGAGATACCATTGAGAAAAAGCTTTTAATAACTAAATTAAAATGTATTTTTAATAGCTAGCAGATCCAGATCTCAGGGTTACTTGTGGTTCCCATGGAAGAACCTTTATTTATCGAACTCTTCTCATGAGAAACCAGTGGCTTTGTTCACCATGTAGATCAGATTATAGGTCAGCCTACTTAAATACTTAGTATTACGACTTTCTAGAAGATTTGTTTCCATAATTTGATATTGTTTAGTGGTAAATCAAATATTTATCTCCAGTCAGGGTCAAGGACAGCGTTAAAAAGGTGTGTCTGGAAAGTGTTCAACAGCTCAAATCCACATTTTGTGGGAGTGGTTGGTCAGATCTGACAGTTGCCTGGCAACAGCCTATCAATTATTAGTGTGTTTTGAATGCTGCTCAAATCTAATTGGTGCAGAGTGTAGAATGTTTTTTTTTTAATTGCTGCCTTAAATAAAAGTGAACACAGTGCAGACCTTTGAATCCCCCCACCACAATGAACTGCTTGACATGACGCATATAATCTGCCACATCCAAAACTTTTGACATATAATGTTGGTTTTATTTGTCACTGCTTTGGTGTATCTTGAATGTTTGCTGGATTTCTAAACATTGCGTGTCATTAAAGAAAAGGGATTCTCAAGATAGATGAAATATTCCTCCAAAAATCTGGTGCAATAATTATTAAGCAGTTCAGAGGAGAGTCTGTTTAAACATTTATCTATTCACTCTTCCATGATGCGCCTCATCCTCACATGTTCATCGTATGTCTGTTCCTGGAAAGCTAATGAGAAACTTACAGCCTTTCCAGGTATCACTTCACCAGTCACATAACGTTTTATTTTTCAAAGGTAAAGCGACAGTGAAATCTGCTTTTAAACTTATAAACCCTCCGTGGCCAGTCATGCAATCAGAGGAGCTGTAAAACGCGCTCCGCAAACAGTCTGGTCGTAAAACGGGCCGTTTAAGGTGGAGCAGGACCCATGTTTTAGAGCACCTCAGGTGTCGGTGACATGGGTGAGGTTGTTTTATTTGTTTGGTTTTAACAAGGACATAAATTCCTAAATTTGATATATTGATCAGGATGCAGAACTTTAAGGCATCCCCTATCATTTATACCTGTAGAGTTGTCCATTGTATCACCAGATGTGTTGTACAAACTCAAAACCGAAGCTTTGGGTTTGCACTCTGAAACATGATGCAGCGTTTTATCTTTTTCACCTTTTGTCACACTTCTACCTCAGCGTATTATTAATTTGGTTTTATTGCGATAGACCAACATTAAGTAATGCATGATTAGAAAGAGGAAGCAAAAGGATAAATGGTTACATCAACGTTCAGGTTGTGCCACCGGCTCTCAAGTTCATGTAGATCTGGACTTTGACTAGGTCATTCTAAAGCAACATGTTTTTATCTAAAACGTGATGGCTGTACGTTAAGGTTCTTTTTCCTGTTGAGAGGTGAAATCTAAACTCAGATCTTCTGTTTGAAAACCTCCATTGATACATTACAAGTTCATCATTAATTAAGCTTCTGTTTCTGCATTCCAGAGATTTCTAAAAGTGACTAAAATTGATGTGAGCAATTTTACAATTTAATTTGTAGACTATAATTCGCACATTTACATTCAGCTTTTAGTTAAGAGTTTGGAAAGCACTTCTCTTTAAAATAAATTTAAAGGCAGTAAATATGTTAAAAGCCCAAATGTGAGCAAAAGATAAAACATCAAGCAAAAAAAGAAAAAGAAAGTATCTATAATGCAAATCCAGAAAACTCTTGAAATCCATTTTTCTAAATGAATCTTGAACATCTTGTCAATTTTAAACAGAGCTCCAACATTAAGGAACACTTTTACAGTTATACAGAGCCATCTGAATTTGATTGTAAGATTGTTTTCTTCTTTAATAACAAACATTTTAATTTAAAAACTGTGTTGTGTGCTTACTTGTGTTGTCTTAAATATTGAAATTGGGTTGATGTTGTGAAACACTGAAGAGCGACAAACATGCAAAATGATGGGAAATCAGGAAACACTTTTCCACACCACTGAAAATATTAATATCTTTTCACATTGACCTAGTTTGGAAGCATACAGATAAAAACTGTTTTGATATGATTTGATTTTGTGACTGGAAACAGGAGGGAATTACTGTAGAGGTCATGAATACCTCAGAGTACAAATCTTTCTAAAACAGAAACACACCTGTGGACTTAGCTTAAAGTTGAGCATTTAAACTTTATAGATAACGATATGTTGCCTCTACTCTATTATTTCTAATAATTTGGAGTTATTTTGTTTTACTTTAAATGTAAACATTTTATTTTGTGAAACAAACACAATGAAAATCCATATTTAGGCTGTAACTCTAGAGAATATTATATGCATTTAATTTAGTTGTTCTTAAAGAATTTCATCACTAATTTTTAATATGTAAAATAAAAACAGTCCACAAAATATTTCCTACACATTTCTGAAGGTCAACGCACTTCCTGTCCTGCTGGGTCAATTCTGATCTTATAAAAGTAGAGCCACACTAATCAGCTACAGAAACCCTCATAAAACCACCGGGTGGATTTGGTCCAGAAGATGTGGAAAGACGTTGAGGTTGGAAAACATTCGCAGCAAGAGATGACTGAGGTAAAGTAAGTTTAGAAACCTGCGTGTTCCTGGCTCTCTGTATCATGATATCTACTCATCTACTCTTTGTTATTCTGTTTTATCTTTTACTTTTTTATTCAGTTGTTGGATTCCCAGAATCTCTTGTCCCGAGCAGGAACGATAATTATCAGACATTTCTAGGAACGGTCAGTTGTTTGATTTTTTTTTTTTTTTAGCCACATTACATTTGTGACTTCAAACATACTCTGGAGATTTCTAGAAGAAGAAAAAGAAGAAAAAAAAAATTTCCTCCCTGAAACTTGGCCTGGAAAAAGCACAGCTCTGGTTTATTGTTGGCCTATTTTTAGATCTTTATTGTTGACCTTTAAACAAACGAGTTTGCCCCTTTATAAATCTTCTCCCTCCTACCAGATTGACAGCTCGGTCCCAACTGCAGGTTAAGGTTTATCTTTGATATTATCAGCTGGGTCAACTTAAAGCATTCAGAGGATTTGTCAGCGCTGACCCAGAGGTCCTCACTGGGGGTTATTAATGAGGTCCAACAAACACAGAAACTTGAAGTTTTGTCTCTGCTTGGCTGCTTGTTAACCCTTGAGATTATTCCAGTTAGATGTTGACGTTGTCGCTCTGCGCTCTTTTTTTTGGGAGAGATCGTCTCGAATGACCAAGAAAACAGAGTTCAAATCATCAGTCCAATTTATTAAAGCCAAATAAGCGATAACATTGTTTAGGATCAACAGAGAAATAGTTTACCGTTACAGCACCGGTCCACTGCTATGCGTCCTTAAGGGACGACACAGAATGGCCCCGGACAATAGCTTTTGATTCCTTTTAGCTTCTAGATAAGCTACGCCCTAAAGAGAGCGTTCCCCTGTGATGCGATTTCCTTAGCCTTACATGTGTGTGCGTGCGTGCACGTGTGTGTGTTTTCATGCGAGCGTCAAGCAGCCAAAAGAGATGGAGGAAAAACACAGAATTATTTATCCATAACAACATTGTTCCGAAAAGCTAGGCGTGACACTTGGTGAACGCGTGTTCATGTCCCGTGGCCTTCAGATGTTCAATTCAAAACAATAAAACCAGCCTGGAAACATCTTTAGCCACACCTCAACGTGAAAAAACTTGCATTCAGCCACATTCAGACTCAATATTTGGGTTCCTGCAAGAAGAGCAACCGTCGGCGTATCAACGTTTGCTGATGATCTTTGATTGTTCGCTCAAATCGCACAAATAAATTGATTCTTTGACTAAGTTGTTCAAAAGTCTGACCATGACTTTGAAAACTCAATATATTTTCTGCACAGGTAATAATCTAAATGTGATACGTAAACATTTTGGAGGCATCCGTAAAAAAGCATTGAGGACAACTGATGACCATTGGACCTTGAGAGTGAGCCGATAAACACCTGTTCAGTTTCAGGGGTGTAAAATAAAAAAAAAAAAGAAAAGCAGATAGTGTGTGTGTGTGTGCGTGTGTGTGTGTGTGTGTGGGTGTGTGTGTGTGTGTGTGTGGGACAGAGGGAGAGAGTAAGACAGAGGATAGTGGGAGGAGAAACCGCCAGTCATATAAATGATTATACATATCTGAGGATCCAGACACATTTCAGAGGCTATCGTCGACTCAACGGAGGGTCTCGCTTTTGGAGCTAATTTTTTTTTTTTTGCAAAATTAACCAAAAAGAGAAAGGAAAAAACAAACAGATTTGGATCTGGGTATTCTATCATTTTTGTTTGATTATCTGAGAGCTGGACTGAAGAAACGGTCATGGATCCAATTGTGGAAGTAGTGGCTTTGATCCTGGGGTTCATCGGATGGATAATGGTCGGGGTCGCGCTGCCGAATCGTTACTGGAAGGTGTCCAGCGTGGACGGGAACGTCATCACCACCTCCACCATCTACGAGAACCTGTGGATGTCCTGCGCCACGGACTCAACCGGGGTCCACAACTGCAGGGAGTTCCCATCACTGCTTGCTTTGAATGGTAGGTTTAAAAAAAAAAATCTACAACAAAAGATTGTAACAAGAGGCTTTATATATAAATATATATTTATTCTACTAACTCAAATTACCAGGGACTTTATCTTGAAGGATCTATAAAAAAGATTTATATAATGCAATGTGGAGGTTAGACGATAAGAAGATTTTATAGGTCTGAGGAAACTATAAACTTTCCTCTGCCGCCACAGATAAGGGCTTTAATTTGTTCTTTTTTTTCCTGGTTTATTCCTCCAGGTTACATCCAGGCCTCCCGTGCCCTGATGATCACATCCATACTGTTGGGCACCTTCGGCCTGGTGGGGGCCCTGATCGGAATCAAGTGTTCAAAAGCGGGAGGAGAAAACTACGTTCTCAAAGGGAGGATCGCAGGCACCGCTGGGGTTCTCTTCATCCTGCAAGGTAAGAAAACAGATTCAAGAGCGTCCATCGGGGAAGCTTGCTGATAATTACGACTTGCCGATGCTCTGCTCTATAAAAAGATGAAGAAACTTCAATAGAGGGACAGTAAATCATGATATGGTTTTATTGCACATTTAAATCATTCCTCCATAAAGTTTTCACTGGGTTCCTTAAAGAACCAGGTCAAGCGGACTGGCAGCTTTCTAGCATTTTTATTTCTATCAAAAGGTCTTTGCACCATGATCTCGGTGTCGTGGTACGCCTTCAACATCACCCAGGACTTCTTTGACCCCTTCTTTCCAGGAACCAAGTAAGACGCAGCAGTAAAGCTGCTTTAAAGTTGCACAGCAGCAGAGCTTCAAGTAAGACGTCAGCTGACCGTTTGTCTCTCCGTCTCAGGTATGAAATAGGAGAAGGACTTTACATCGGCTGGTGCTCGGCAGTGCTCGCCATCGCCGGAGGAGTCTGTCTCTCCTGCTCCTGCAAAGCGGCCACGCAGGAAAAATAGTGAGTTCCCATCCATGTTGTGTTTAATATTCAGAGAGCTGAGAAAAGATGTCTGCCAAATGCACGGTTACAGTTTGACGAGGCCAGGTTGTTGATTAACTGCAATTAATCAAAGTCTTTAATATGCTGTACACTGAGAAGCATGTGAACTGGCTGAAACATTGTAAACACTCTGAGAGTAAAACCAAAAATGAGATTCAATCAGAGCTACTGGAAACGCTGTAGGCTGATTTTATCTTGAGGTGGGAAGAGGTCAGGGGTCAGCAACTTGTTAGGTCCAAAGAGCCATTTTTTAAAACATTTTTCCCACTAAGCAAAATTTCTAGAGCTACAAGTCCTCCTTGACCCTTAAGAAAAAGATAACTAATCCTGCTCTAAAAAACAGTTTAGTTTTAAAATTGTGTTCACTGTTGAAAAAACAAACACTTTTTATACTAGAACAAGCCTAAATAAATCACATCGATTTTATTTGAGTGACTGTTTTTTTTTTGTTTGTTTTTTGTTTTTTTGGACTTCCCAAAAAACATTATTTGTGTCTTTCGACCGTTAGTGCCATCTGCAATGGAAATTTTACACATACCATCAAATCAGACATATGAGCTGATAAATATAGCATTTAATGTAACCTTGTTATTTAAAAGAAAAGGATTCATTTCTTTATACTTTTGGTAAATTATACCAAAAACTGGTAAAGTTTCTGAGGTGGAAAAAGAGCCTTAAGTAGCTCTAGACTCCTAGTTTAGGCTAAAAATAAAGATACAAGTGTGCGCTAGGTTTTAACCAGTTCGACTTTAGCGCCATCTAGTGTTCCAATAAAAACAGAGCGACAACCAGCCTGTATGGATCATATAAAATAAAGTGTTTACAAATACTTTAGAAGGCTCACTTTATCAGGACGTTATAAATGCATTTAAAAAAATAAATTATGTCCTAAAGTATGAAAAATTCAATCCTCGATGGCAAAAACATTGTATTTTACGCTGACAAAGTTTGTTTCCTTTGGAATCCAAATTAGAACGTAGCAATCAGGTTCTGCTATTGCAAATTAATTAATGCAGTAATCATCAACAAAATAATTAAACAACTTAATTTTGAAAAATTGTATGTGAATGGACCATAATGCCCGTCACCATGTTTGCAGAACACCAAGCACAGCACATCAGGTCAAAGCTTGATGCAAAGAATCAGGCACAGTGGCGGAAGAGTGATGACACGGGACATGATGCAATCTTAGAGTCACTCATGAAATTGACTGTATGCCAAACCTTATTTAGAGCTAAATAAGAGGAAATCCAAAGTTTGCCATTTTGGATTTCTTCCTGATAAATTAACAGTAAACGTGTTTATATTTATGCTTGCATTTACCTTTATTTTAAGACCCAGAGAAGACCAACTCTTTCATTAGTAGATGCATCAAAATATAATTTAAAAATGAGAAGAAAGAGAACCAGTGTGTAAATGTATTTTCTTACAATGAATTACTCTCAACTATCAACTGTGTGTTTTTTTTTTTGTTGTTTTTTTTTTTGCAGCCCCTTACGTTATGAAAGAGGAACAGCGTACTCTGGAGCTGCACCCAGCAGGAGCGCCGCAACCAGCACTTATGGACGAAACGCTTACGTCTGAGCAGGACGGCACTTTTCTGTCATCTTCTCACTTTTTATTCTTGTACATAAATCATTTGTTTTTTTTTTGTTTTGTTTTGTTTTTTACTCTTTCTGCTGGCCGTGTTGTCCATGGCTGGGAACTTGCACCATTTGCTTACTGTTGGCAGTAACTGTAATGTATATAGTCACAATTTCTGATGAGTTTCCTGTATAAATCATTACTAAGGCCGATGATATAAACACTGTACAGAGCTATTTTTGTTTTTCTCTGTGTCACAACACAGACTGAGTCATTTTACCATTTCTGTTTGTATTTCACTGATGAAATCATGTGGATATTTACCAAAACAATAATAAATCATGCTTTGATCTTCATAAACAAGGACAGATATTTATGCGGTCAAAATAGAGATGATTCAGGTTTTATTTGTGTTGTTTTGTACAGTTTTGTAATGTACCGTTAGGAGAGGATGGACAACAATTGTTTTGTTTCAATTGTTTTTTTTTTTTTTTTTACTATTGAAGACAATAAAATATGTGTAAAAGTGAAAACTGGAGTTTGACTTGATAGTTTTGTAATCACAATATGTTGTAATTCTAATACTTTTTTAATAAAAAATATTTTCCCATATATTTCCCATCTTTGGGATCTATCCTTACCACCAAATGTACCAATACCTGCTTTGACCCAAGCTCACCTGACCTGATCCTCAGAGAATCTAGTATTGTGAAGAGGATGAAATGAAACACCTAAACCAACGGCCTCCTCGGCAGAACCATAGAGCCACACTGCATTGATTCAGTATTTATGTAAAACCAAGTATTGGTTAGTACTTCCACACACTTTTTAGCAGATGGACATTTCTGTATTAAAATTCCGTTGTTGGTTGGGTTTTGAAATACTGAAATAAGCTGATTTTATTTAAATGTATTCAGATGGACCTGCAAAGAAAGTTGATAATGGGAAAGGATCATTTTTCCCATCACTATCAGGCAGACGTTCAGTTTTGTAGGGCGACTGCTCATGTCGAGCCTCCAGCAGTGGCATGAGACATACTAGGAGTGCCACCAGTGTTAAAATAGGCTGTCCAATCAGAGCAGTCCACGTCTACAGACGAACCCGGATGGAAGCCATGTGGACCAATCAGAATAATGTGGGCCAGAAAGGGAAAGCGAAGCCGAGAGCAGACTGAAAGGTATCGCTTACAAATTACACAGAGTGTCAGTGGTTTGATTCCACCGTCCTCTGGTTAGAAGAAGCTTGTTTACTTGTAAGTAAAGTCTTGTGGTCGTCGGTTGGAGCTGCTGTCAAACATCTGTTTCGGCTCAGGAACCTTTCAGTGGCTCTCCTCTGTTCCGCCCGGAGGACTGTGGGGACGGGACCGTAAATACACCTTAGGAGCAGTTCCTCGGTCTGTCAGAACGGGTTCAGTCGTTCTCAATGAACCAGAGGAGCAGCTTGAGCCCAAGCTGAGCCGTGAAGTCCGTCTGTTCCGGTGTCCCGGTGTGAGCAGACCCAGACATGGAGTGGTGTTGGCGGACAGGAGGGGCCAGCGGGCTGCTATGCTCCCTGTCTCTGCTCTGTGTCCTCTTGGACATCCAGCTGGACGGTAAGACCGCTATTAGAGCTACAAACAGGTGGATTACTAATAATTAAAAAAAACACATTGACAAATACAAACACAGCAGATTTATGCAGGTTACAGTCTTATTGGCACATGACAAAGTCAAGTCTCCAAAGTTTACGTCTCTTCCACAGAGGGACGTTTTGTCCTGTCGCTGGAAGACACCTCCCAGGGTCTAGTAGCTTTTAAAAATAATTTACCACCTGACAGTTATATTTTATTTCATTAGATGAAACTTTAACAGCTCACATTCTGATAGAGACTCTTTGGCCAGCGGCCGCAAACGCAACATAGCCTTAAAACGAAACTAAACGTTTGTAAAACACAAGGAAATGAAAACCTGACTGATGTGTAACAAGACCTGTGTTTCTTTTGATTCTGTCGCTCATTATTTTAAAAAACCCCGCTGGAATTAGTCAGAATCTTTTATAATTATTATTATTATTATTTATTTATTTAAATTGAGAAAAAAAATCTGTTTGTCGTGATAAAGATATTTTCACAAATTTCCTAAATATTTTTGCAGTTGTGTAGGATAAAAATAAACTATATAAAGGTGTTCAATAGGCACACTGGTATCAAAATATACCAAGATTTTTTTTTCTTTAAAAGTTACAATTTGAAAACCACATTAATTTTCCAGCATACTGTTTCCTTGATGAGATAATAGAGAAAGTGCCTTCGTGGTAAGTAACCAGATTGTGTAGTGCTGCACACTGCCGGTAAGCTGGTGCAAAGAAGGCTACTGCATTCTTTTCTAACTTGCAAGTAATGCACATTTGAAATAAATCTGCTCATGAAAAAAACTGAAAAGTTATGGTTTGGAAACTAAAAAAGTGCCATCTGTAAATTTAATAGGCGTTTGTAATAGGCTAATAGGTTAATATCCTTCTTTTTAAGTGTGTGTGAAAATAATCAAGTTATTTTTACTGTAAGAATTGAGGGGTTGTATAATTTTAGCAATATTTGTTTTGTTTCTGTTTTCAAATATAAGCAGTTAGATCAATAGATATTTTTTTTTTGTATTAAAATGTGCAAATATTGGGCAATTTTTTAATATCTATTTTGCTGGAAAGTTTAACGTTTCAGTTAAGTTATTTGTACTTGGACTGGAAGCCGTGTTGGCCCAACAGGTGCCACTCAGTCACTTAGTCATCAGAGAAGTGTGAGAACAGGTGAAAATCCTCTAAACCGACATATTGAGCTACAACACAAGCTGCCTTCATCTGATTGGCTGTAGTTCCAAGCGGGATTTTAAGCTCCGTTTTGTGTTACAGGCGTCCTGGGCGCGACTCACGCTGAGATCGAGCACCACTTGGAGATGGGTCGCAAACTTCTGGCGGCCGGTCAGCTCGCTGAAGCCTTGTCCCACTACCACTCAGCCGTGGGTAAGATTATCCTAACACTTTCCCCACATTCGTCCCTGCCTCTGCTCTGTTTTGACCTGGTTTTCTAATACTTACGAGGTACAAAATTACCCGTACAGACTTTTTTTTTTTTGTGGTTTGAATCTAGCATGACTTTCTAGTCTCACACTTGACCCTGCTGTAAGTTAGTTCCCCTGCTGTTTTCCAGAGGGAGACTCTGAGAACTACCTGACCTACTATAAGAGAGCTGCTGTGTTCCTGGCCATGGGAAGATCCAAGTCCGCTCTGCCCGATCTGACCCGGGCCATCCAGCTGAAGCCCGACTTCCTGCCAGTAAGTCATTAAAGGACCTCAACGAAGCTTTTTAAAATGCCGTTACGCTGTTCGTTCTCATACCATCTCACTTCTGCTTCAGGCCCGGTTGCAGCGGGGAAACATCCTGCTGAAGCAGGGCAACACTCAGGAGGCCAGGGAGGACTTTAGAATGGTGGTATGTTTAATATTTATGCTGCTATTTGGTTCATTTTAAAAGGTAAAAAAAAAGAAAAGTTTCCAGACATTTATTTTATTTAACCACCTTTTAGGAAAAACATTAAATTTTTAGGGGAAAAAAACTTTTACCTTTCAGTTTTAGGGTTTTAATGCTTTTGACCAAGAATCTAGAAATACACTTTATTTGGTGCCTTGAATTAGCGAAAATGTTGCGCCGTTTTTATACTTTTCTACGATTTTAATCGCATTTAATCTGTTGTGGATTCTGCAAATGACTTTGAACAATGTTCTCACTAGGACTGAAATGATTAACCGGATTAATCGTGATTGATTATTGAAATAATCATTAGCTAATTTGGTTAATCGATTAATCGCTAACTGGAGTATACAGACTCCTCTCACCCATTGGCTGAAACAACACACTCAGATGAAATTTAAACCATTTTTTAAAAATGTGTATATATATATATATATATATATATATATATATATATATATATGCCAATTAATCATCAGAATATTTGATTCACTAAAATAATCACCTGTTACCTCCCCGTTACCTCCCCACTTCTCTCAGATGTTGGCAAAACAGGAACTCGCATAGCTAAGCTAATGATATCCAGGTTAAATTTAATATTTTCAGTTAATGTTTGTACTCTGTGGGAAATACCTTTGTGAAAGGAAAACTGAGTCCCATTGTTTTTTTTGTTTGTTTTTTTTTCCCCCAGCTGCAGCGCTCTGGAGACCACAAAGAAGCTCAGGAGCAGCTGATGAAAGCGAGGGATCTGGAGGTCTTCCAGGAAGAAGCCCAAACTGCGTACCACCAGGGCGACTACAGCGGCACCATCAACGCCTTGGAGAGGGTCATAGAGGTACGATGGACTGCATTATTTGTCGAACGTTATTGTATATTAGCGCCAATTCACGGCAGAGGAAGTCCACAAAGTTACAGGCAGCAGTAGTCCCATAAACATGTTCATCATTTGAAGAAAAAACAAAAAACGAGGATTTGAAGTCCTTTAAGTTTTGGGATTCCTGTTGTTTTTGTCAAATTTCCTGATGTCCGTTTCTGTCTCAGATCTCTCCCTGGGATCCGGAGTCGAGAGAGCTTCGTGCAGATTGTTACTTGCGAATGGGGGATCCTCAGAAAGCCATCCAGGATCTCACGCCCGCAGCCCGGCTGCGCAACGACAACCGCGCAGCCTTCCTGAAGCTCAGCAGGCTGCTGTACAACCTGGGAGAGCATCACGACTCCCTCAAGTGAGCGCCGCGCCGTCTGCCGCGGAAACGGAGCCACTTCCTTTTTCTGTGGCCTCTGGTAATTTGTTTGGCCTTCCCATTCCTTCACTCCCATCTGTCGCTTTGTTTCTCTCCAGCCACATCAGGGAATGTCTGAAGCTCGACCAGGACGACAAGGAGTGTTTCAGCCACTACAAGCAGGTGAAGAAGCTCAGCAAGCAGCTGGATTCTGCAGAGGAGCTGATCCAGGGGGAAAGGTCGGTGCCTTCATGATTCCTTTAAAACATTTATGCAACGTTTATGGAATATTTAAAAGCTGAAGATCCACACTTTATTAGATATTTTCATCCGAGATCTGATTTCAGGTTTCACGCGTTCTTTAAAAGTCTGGAATTTGCTCTTAATGTTTTCCAGACCTGGATATGTGGATTTTGAGTTTGGGAAAAACATGTTTTTCCTTCTTCCATTTCCCAAAAGAAGAAAATCTAATGAATAATATTGATTAGTCAATATTATTCATAAGGAAACAACTGAACTGACATCAGCTCACGTTCTCCGTCTTCTCCACAATCAGGTTTCAAGAAGCGATTGAGAAATTTGAATCGGTGATGAAGACGGAGCCGAACGTCGAGTTCTACACCAACCTGGCAAAAGAGAGGATCTGCTTCTGTCTTGTGAAGGTGAGAAAGAAAACGCCTCTACGAATTTAGGATTATAATAGCTTGAGAGACGGCCAGTTTCATCTTTGGTTTTGTCTCAATTTATTGTTGCTGTTGCAGCTCCAGCTAGCGACCGAGGCCATAGACGTCTGCTCTGAGGCCCACCAGAGGGACCCTCGAAACGCCAACATCCTCAAAGACCGAGCGGAGGCCTACATCCTCAACCAGGACTACGAGAAAGGTAAACAAGATGACGCCACTGCTGCAGTGGGATCATTAATTTGACTTGGTCCACTGGTTCAACTAAAAGAAGCCGGAGGAACTGGATCCGGTTCCAGTCATACGGCGGCCATTAGCGCAAATGTTCATGTTCAACAAAAGGATGGCGGTGAATTTCTAGCAGGAATTAAGTGCACGAGTTTCACACAAGCTCAAATATATACATACAGCCCTCTAATGTTTGGATAAATGTTGCTTTTCCAACTCAACAGTGATCCCAAACACATTAAAACCAGAACGGATTAACTGAATTACCATTAGGCTTCTGGAGTGGATGGAAACTCTGACCTGATTTTGCTTTTGAAATTCACTGAACTTGACGGTTTGTTTCAGTAACCTACCCAGAAAAAAAAAGTGTCAGCAAAACACCAAATTAATGAGACCCTGACGTAAAGTTGTGACGAACACGGTAACTGGGTAAAATATTTAGATGACTGAGCGCCGTCGCTGCTGTATGACGGGGTCTTACGAGAGTCGGGTAGAGATCCGATCAAACAACAACGATATAAACGCACACAAATAAAAATAAACACAAATGTCTCCTTCATCTTCGATTCATCTTCATCCACGCAGGATCATTTCTGCTGATTCTGTTATTGGTGTAAAACTATAGCTTTATTTATCAAACCCACTTTTTTTTACTTCAGATTTATCCTTTTTATTATTATTATTATTATTATTTTAGCTGTTGAGGACTACCAGGAGGCGAGGGAGTTCGACGGCGACAGCAACACCATCAAAGAAGGTCTCGATCGAGCGCAGAAGCTGCTCAAACTCTCCCGTAAAAGAGATTACTACAAGATCCTGGGAGTTGGCAGGTGATGCTTCCATCTGGATCCATTCTGCACAGTTTTATCCAGCTCTTTTTTTTTTTTTTTTTTTAGGAATAAAAATTGACTGTACTGCTCTTTTAATAAAAACAAACCATCTGTGCTTCCTGTGCTCAGAAACGCTAATAAGCAGGAGATCATCAAGGCGTACAGGAAGTTGGCGCAGCAGTGGCACCCTGACAACTTCCAGTCCGAAGCCGACAAGAAAGAGGCGGAGAAGAAGTTTATCGACATCGCCTCGGCTAAAGAAGTCCTTACCGACCCAGGTCAGGAGCCGATTTTACATGCACAACACGTATGTGTGTGTGTGTGTGTGTGTGTGGTAGGAGCAGGAAGCAGCTTGTAATAGGGAGGGAAAAACGGAAACAATCGAGCTAATCCGGTTTCCTGTAAATACCCGTACACAGCTTTGTGAGGCAACAATTAATTTTGTTGTTAATTTCATAGCAACAAAACACAAAGGAGGCAGACGACTGAAATCCACAGTGAGGATCTCTACCTGCTGGTTTAGTGTCGGTATGAATCCAGCTGATCTCTAACAAACCTCTGAGGCCTTCAGAGAGCAGCTGGATTTATACTGAGATGAAACTGGTGACTTAACGGCCTCAGGCCCATTTGAGAGATTTTGAAACGATCACAGATCCTCTTCGTCAACTCTCACTGCACTTCAGCTGTTTTGCAAAGACAAACAGGCAAAAACGTTGATCTCCACATATGCAAATATAGTAGACAAAAGAAAACAAGAGTCAACCTGAGGTCGGGCTGGGCAGTACGGCTTAAGAATAAATTCTCAGATTCCCCATTTCTGATTTTAATAGATTTTTTTTCTTTTTTTTTAAGTCTTTCTTCTTTTATAGCTGAAATTACAATTGACGGAAAACATTTTTAATAAGTTGCTTTTATTTCAGTCATCCCTTCTGTGATTTTTACAACGGCACGTTAGGGCCAAACGACAAGAAGTTTTGTTTAATGATAAGAATATAGTCTTAGCATTATTTGAGTGAAGGTGCAGTTTTACCAGAAGAAAGGTCTTAAAATAAATGTTATTTAGTGAGGAAAAAAGCTTGAATAATTCTTTTTTTTTTATTTAAATTTTTTGTGTTGGAGTTCTCGTGAAATTAAAACTTAATTCTCCTAATTGTACGACTTTAATCTGGCAATATTAAAACTTTATTTTCATTTTATTTCAACTGTATCCCTGCAACATCGACTATTTCCGCAAAAAAAAAAAAAAATCTTGACCCTTAAAGTTGACCTGAACTCAGAGGCTAAATAAACAAAGCTGTACCACACACTTATCAAACAAGATGGCTGACCTTTGACCTGCTGACATCACTCTTGAACTATGGAAATCCAATCACAGCATTGGGGGAGACAGCAAAATGATCCAAAAAAGTCAAAAATTTCATTAATCGATAAAATTGATTCATCTCCCAGCCATATGTTGAAGTGTTTATAGCACATGCCACACTTTTTAGATCATTTGTAAGGGGAAAAAATAAAAAGTCTAGTTGATTTTTCTTTGTTTCTTGGAGTTACTTCTAACTTCTTCCACTCCTAACTTCATTCTGACGTCTTTCCAGAAATGAGGCAGAAGTTCGACGAAGGCGAGGATCCGCTGGACCCAGAGACCCAGCAGGGCGGCGGTGGCGGCGGACAGAGGGCCTGGCCGTTCCACTTCAACCCCTTTGAGTCCGGCGGCAACTTCCACTTCAAGTTTGAGTACAACTAGAGAGCAGGACTGGACTCTAGACAGACGTGTGTCGGATCTTCCACTGGATTTGTGCATCAGCCTGGACGCTGTTTATTCAGAGACATAAACATGTTTTTTTCAGAAAAGGAACCACAAGAGAACTTAACTGTGGTTGAAGAAAGTGAAGGCTTTTTCTTCTTTTTTTTTTTTAAAAAAAAAAAGAACTCAAATCTTTTTTTTTTTTTTTTTAAGAAACTGAAAGGTGCTGGATGAAAGCTGTGGATGTTTCTGCTCCTCTCTCTCTTTCTTTGTGCCAACCTTTGAACCGTGTGGTGGCGGAGGATGAACGTCAACGTGCCGCTTTTTATTCTCGCTCGCAGTATTCTTCAAAGGAATCCCAGCTTTACTAACTCCAGCCAGTGATCTTGACTGCAGAAGCATCTCCACACCTGAGAATCGAGACGTTTTTTTTCTAGTTTCTGAAACCAACAGCTTTTCGTTGAGCTCTTGGATTAATGGTGAAACGCACTGAAATCCTGTGGATCTTCTACCAGTGTGTTTTTGATTTAAACTGAAATCGGTTTCTAAAGGTTATTTAGTGAAAAATTATGTGTGTATATATATATATACAGCAGCAAAAATAATGAATGGAAGCAGTAGCTGACAGAATCTGGTATTTCTCTTTGCCTTTCTTTTTTTTTTTTTTTGAGATTTTACACTCTGTTTGGGGGGGGAAAACACTCCACAGCCTCTCCTCTCCTGGAATGTTGCTGTTTTTTTTTTTTAAAGCCTTTCATAGAGAATCCATCTTCAGTGACTGAGAGCCTCATTTATTAATAGCAACTGCTCAGCTGAAGCTTGAATTTCAATATCTTAACCAGAATATTTGGATAATATTTATCTAAAACACATAACTAAATTGCTGCAGGATTTGTTTGTATGTAAGGCTCTGGTGTTACAGCCACGAAAGACGTACTTAGTAGTTTTGCCTTTTTTTTTTTTGTTTTTCTTTTGCACAAACTTAAGTTATTTTCTTACTGACATCTTGAAGACAGAGTGACTGTAACTGCTTATTTTGTGAACCAAAATGTGACGGAGCTCTTTGTATTTAAAGATGAGAAGGTTCTGTTTTATTTTTAGGGTTTCTGGTTGTGGCGTAACTTTTTCTTCCTGCTGCCAAATTGACTCGGTGGACATGCTGACATGTATTAAAGGATGAAAACCATCCAGACCCAAGTCATTATTCCTCCTGCTTTTGGGTAGAATTTAGATCTCTGTGGCAAATAATTTCTGCTCTAGCAGTGGTTTGCAGATAAACTCAATTTTAGAGGAATTTTTGACTTATACAGCAAAAGTTTGAGCTTTATATGCAATTTCTTTTTTTTTTTTTTGTCATTTTCTGCAGTTTCTAAATTTTTTGTGTTTTACAAACTGCAGCATTTAGGATCAGAAACAAAAGATCTAACAGATCAATTTATTTTAAAAACACTAACAACATACATAAACTTGAATCCCACATATTTCCACGAAACATGTCGGAAACGCATTCAGCCCGCTCGCTGCTAACGGGTTTCGTTCATTCTCAGGGAAATGGATAAATCCAGAGCGCCGGCCCGGAGGTTCCGTTTCAGCTGCAAAAACAGTTAAAACTCCTCCAAGAACTGTTCGATCTTTTCCAGACACAGGCCTCGACAGGAAAACAGTCACATGAATGTCGAGTAAAAAAACAAACAAAAAAAAGAAATGGACAGCTCTTCGTCAGTGGTTGGCTCCAAACCCATCTGCGTCCTCCAGGCTGTCGGCCTCCACCTCGATGGATACCACATGGTGACCGGGGATCATGGCCAGGCCCAGGACTCTGGGTTCACCCTGGGAGAAAGTGTCTGAGAGCAGAAAACCCACATAAAACCAGGACTCAGTTCCATCAAAGCAGGAAAAACGGCTACGATCAGGTGTGTGGTTTGCCAAGCTTGACTGAGGAGAAGTTAAAACTAATGTTTAATTTTCAACATCATATTTCCTCATCCCATATTAATGAGTTTGCTTGAAAATGTAGAAATAGGAGATGATGACATAAAATATTAATAAGGCAGCTGTTTTAGGGTTTTTTTATGGCATAATCAGCCTTCATAGTTATTTTGTCTTTTATACTGTGCAGCATTCAGTCGTGTTCTCCCACCAAAAAAAAAAGAGCAGACATTTTTTTTAAAGTATTTACATACACTTTTAAGAGCTACTATTCATGTAAATTTGTGGTCCATATCTAGAAGTTTAAGTTTGAAGCAGGAAAACCTCAAAATCCCAAAGCAAATTGTATAAGTTAAAGATTAACTTCACAGAAAACAATAGAATTTCAGCAAGAAATTTAATTTCTGCCATTTCTCATTATTTTTTGGTAGAATTTGATCAAGTTCACCTTAATAATTAATGTTTAGAACCAATCCAGTTAAGTGAATCATTTAAGACACCTTACCAAAACAAAATATATATATAAAATAAAAAGAAAGGAGACATAAATAAATAAATAATAATTCAGTGTTTCCCTCCTTCTCCTTTCCTACCTGAGGATTTGAGGAACTCCTGAGCCGAGCCCAGGATCACATTGCAGTCCCGATCTGTGCAGAGAAAGAGACCCACCAGTGTCCGTCCGTCTGTCATGCGGATCCTCATGTTCTTGTTTAGGAGCCCCTCAAGTTTCTGTCTGGCCTGGGAAGAGGAGGACACTTCACGTTGCTCCTGGAGGAGACAAAGGAAAAACTGATTCAGATGATTCTGTGTGAAATCATTTCCCCCTACTGTGATTAAAACACAAATAATTTGTATATCATAACTATGACATATCTTGTAACAATAAATCAAAAATAAATTATGCTATCCCATTATTACAAGACACTATACTATAATGATAGTATCTCACAATCATAAAGAAAAGCTAGTATTGTGTATTTTCAACTTAAATATCTAATAATTGTGGGATACTAACTTGCACCACTGACAAAGCTTCCCATAATTACAACCCTGTGTCTCACAATAAAGTAGTAAATTAGAAACATGATAGTATGTCATAATTATGCATTAGTGTCTTTTTTTTTGCCGTATTCATAACTAGTAGATAGCATCGAATGATTCAGGCAGAATCTCATAATACGAGTTTCTAATGACTTTGCTACCTGCTGTGAAGACACACATAGTAGTTTTATCGTAAGTAAGGCTTATATGTCTCATTTATGGTGTACAAAATATACTTCTTCCATCACAGTTTCAGAAAAGGGCATTAATCTAATAATTAACAAAAACAAATCAGATCTCTTCAGTGTTTACATTCAGCAGGAACAGCTCACAATCAGAAATACTTTACAGGAATCATTATGACATATAGAACTTGGTGTATTTTGCTGCTGGACAGTTTAAATAAATCTAAACATAGAAAAATATAACTGAGAACACAAAAGCTAACCTGTTAGCCACAAGCTAACGTTTAGCTTCACCTCAAGCCTTCATAAAGCTACATTTATTTAATATAAAAGCTTTATTCTACCATTTGTCATACTGGCATCAGACAAAATAACTGTTGAATATTAAAGAAAATATTACAGCTGTACATACATGTGCCGAAGGACCATTTTCCTCAATCATTGTGTCCAATTTTCCTTCTGCTGTTGCTTAGGGAGCAACTCTGGGGGCGGACAAGCGGAACCGGAAATCGTAGCAGCGCTTAGTATTTAAAAAAAAAAAGGTTTTTCAGATTAAAGTTTACAAGTTCGGTTTTTATGACCGTGTGGCAGGCAATAAAATCTTCAAAAACAATTCCACACTTTTCCAGACTCTTAAAGCAAATACCTCCGCTCTAAAAAACGGGGCTCATCGTCACACCTGGCTGGTTGACAGGAAATAAAGCTTTGTCAGGAGAGCTGCCAGCTGAAACAATAACATGGATTTTCTTTTGGATTTACTCACAGGGAAGTCAAATAAAACCATCACTGTCATTCAGACAGGGAAAACAAGAGGGCTCAAATGAGGAAGTCATTTACTGTCGTTTCTTAATAATAATTGTATACATACATAATTCAAAAAGGTTGATACTAAAGTTCAATTCTTGTTTTAATTAAAAATATATTTGGTTAGTATTTAGTAATTTTCATGTTTTTTCCACATGGTGAGTCCATACCAGTACAGGAAGATTATTGTTTGAATTTATAATTAAGAATAAAACTTATTAATGAATATACAAATTAATTAGATTTTTTTTTGTATGTATTTAGAAATCAGGGCTATTGATTTATTAAAGCAAATCTCTTAGATTTCTTTACAAAAATAAAACGGTGATAAATATCCCTTTTTAAGAGGTTCCTCTAGGGGGCGTACTAATGCCACTAACACAAGTTAACAGCGCTCTGGACCCATATTGAAACGTCCAACTGAGTCAGAATGGAGATGGACAAGTTCGTTTTTAAAACCCCCGACATTTTTTTTTCTTCAGAGTACTAGGCTAAATCAAATCAAATCAAATTTTAGCAACAAGGGATTTTAAAGTGCTTTACATCATAACAAACACAGGCTAAAACAACAACAACAAAAAAACACTGTAAATGTACAAATAAAACTCTGACAAATATTACAAATAAATAACTTTTGTTAAAGTTAGACCACTAAGTCTAGAAGTCCTCACTGCTTGATTCTGCACTGTTTGCACACAAAAGCTGACAACAAGTAGAGGAGTGTTTTGTTTAAATATTATAGTGTTGCTGAAATGAGTTATGATGACAATCAGATTATTATTTATTCTGTTTTGAAAAAATATTCCTTAAGTTTAAAGCCATTTCAATCCATAAACATTGCTTTCTTCCCGAAAAATGCTATTTAACCTCAGTTATATGAAAGAAACAACATAAAAAGCAAAAATCATTTTTGACAAACACAACAAATATTAGTTTGTTTTGAAGTCTTTTTTTGTTAATATTGTCAAAGTCTGACATGTAATCAAATCAGGTTAGTAAAGAGTGACAGAATTATTTTTATTTACCAAATGCCAGAATTATAGGGGGGAAAAATCAGAATATTTTACTACTCTGTTTAAATTTAAAAATTTACATACACTACAATTACTGTTTGCCAGTGATGATCTCGTGACATTGTAAGCTTCTGATGGAATAATTCACACCATTTGAGTTCAAAAGAAGAACATTTTGTGAATTCTAATCAGCTTTTGATACAAAAAAAAATCAACAGACATCAGGAAGAGAATTATGGTCCTTATCAAGTCTGGTTGGTCATTGCCTACCAGTTCTAGATGTCTGAAGGTGCCATGTTACTCTGGTACAAATATATGTAAAAACAGGAGGGGAATTTCCAGCCATCAGGTTGTGCGTCATGGATTTATAAACATGTTTTAACATGAAATGCATCAACCCCAGAATAAAAGGAAGATATCTTGTAAAAATACTGAGTGAAAGTATTATTATCCACAAGGAAATGAGTCATGTAACTGCATGGGCTAAAAGGCCAAGCAGAGAGGAAGAATCCATTATTCCAAAAGCAACATAAATATAATTAAAAAACAACAACACACAGTTTACAAATGGACTCAAGTACAAATACCTTAATATATGGAGAGTTGTCAATTTTTCTAATGACACTGAAAGTGAAATGTGTCGACTGTGAAGGCGTGGCAGCGTCATTGTATGGGGAGTTTTGCTGCTGATATCTATTTTTGCTGGTGCACAAAGCAGATGGCATGATGGGTAACAAGCATCGCATGGAAATATGGCAGCAGCATTTCGAGATGTTAACTTGGAAGTTAAAGCCTGGGCACAAACGGGTCTTTTGAATTGAAAGCCAAATAATTCCAAAGTAGCTTAAGAACACTACAGTTCATAAAGCCCTGATTTCAGAAATTTGGAAAATTTGTGTGCAGAGCTGAGAAGGTGCACGAGCGAGGCGGCCCACAAACCTGACCCACTTACAACGGTTCTGACAGCAGGAATGGGCCTAAATTTGAACACCTAAAATCATCAAGCCAAGTCCTACTGTTTAATATTACCAAATACTAAGGGAAGCTATGAAAGTTCTTTAAAGAAAATAAGAAAAAATTATCTAAAAATGTAATAGTTTCCGTTATAATTATCACGCCGATACTGTCCCCTGTCTATTGTAGAAATGAGAATGGAAACACACCAAAAGCAAAATCTATAAATCAAGTAAAGCACAGATTTAACCTCTTCTAAATCTCTTTAAAGACTTGACAAGAAAAAAAAATCACAACCAAAACTAACAAACTGGCTATAATTTGGAAGAACTCCTTTTTACGTAAACCTTCGTTGAGAGTGGGACTTGCCTCACCCGAAACGAATTCAGGTAGTAATGGACTCTTCTCTGAGCTCCTGCTCTGACTTGCTCTGCCTTGGCTGTTATTTAAGCTGTTTCAGCTCGCGGGGCCGCCCGGGTTCAGACAGCCAGCTCTGAGCGCGGCACAGGAGCTGGTGTCTTCCTCTGTGTCACACTGCATAAAATCTGGGTTAGCTGGAGCACAGCACCCAGGGGAGGCACTTTCTCTCTCTTATCCCTGACACGTCTTCCTGCCAAACGGACACGGGAGGCTTTGGGGAAGGAGGAGGAGGAGGGAGGCTACTGGGTAATCTCGGCACAGCAGTCCAAATTCTGTCTGGGAAGGGGGTAGGGTGGACGGGGGGGGGGGGCTTCCTGGCTGGCTTCACCTCCCCTTTTCATCTTGCAGTCACACAGTGAGACACACGCACAGTTATGACTGCAGATAATGTGGGTTGAGGGCGTACAAGCTGCACAGTAAGTGAGGTCGTCTCGCCAGCCTTTCAGTCTGGCACCCGCTGACACCTCGGTGGCCAGGGCCTCAGAGTGTGAGGCAGCGGGGAGGGGGTGAGGGTGGGCTCCAGACACACAATCTTCCTCGTCGCACATACTCCGCTCTACCCAGTGTCTCTCGCCGTGCACCGTCTCTCGCCGCCTTGGCAGATGTTGGGTTTGGATCGGGGCACTGAAAAATTCCTCCTCTCTCATTCGCAGGAGCCGAGCCGAGCCGGAGCGGCTCAGGCACCTGTTGCAGCAGACGAGGCGGAAGTGATCAGCGGGTTGTCTTCTGGGTGTCGGCGCCTCAGCAGCTGACCTGGGAAGAGGAGTGAAGGATGCGAAAAAGGTCATAGATGGGGTCACCGCCTCGGCGTTGTTTTACTTGTTTAAATGAACTGGCTTCTTTTATTTTTATGAAATGTAAATTGCGTGACCCTAAGGTGACCTTTGAGGCGTCCCACTGCTGTGATTTTTGTCATGTGTTATGGAACGATGTGATGAGGTCTGGCCCAAACATTCACCTGGAAACAAACACATAATTAGTTCAAATTCAGGAAAGATCTCCTGTAGCCGCCTGTATTACAACAAATTTTAAGAAGCCTCTGACTGAAGACACTCAGTTATTGTTTCTCAGGTTTTTTCTTCTACTTTTTTTTCTTTAAAAAAACAGAAAAAGCCTCATAGTTTTAAATTCTCATCTTTGTGTTTTTAGCAGGAGATCATCATTTACAAGGGGTGTACTAACCCTATTTAAATGTACACCACACTTTTCAGATATTTCTTTGTAAGCATTTTTTTTTGTAAGAAATTTTCCATGTAATTCCCTTCTTTGTGTTGGTCTCATAAAATCTCAGTAAAACCCAATGCTTCACGCTTCATGTAACTTGAAGAGGTTAAAGAGACTTTTAACATCCAAATATGTTTTTTTTTCATGCTGACTGTACTTGAGTGCACAAAGGCGGTCAAAAATAACAATTTAGTACAAAAAACAAAAGAAAAAAAAAGAAAGTGCCCTGAGCGGCGGCAGCAGCAGTCGCCGCCACTGAGGGGGGCTGTCTGGGGAGGGATTCCCATGGCCTTACTGCCATCCAGCTGACACATCCCGCTGCTAATGAGCGCTCAGATTTACAGCTCAGAAACCATCTCTGCGCCTGTTTCAAACCTCTGCACGACGTCCACTCTCACGTTTTAGCGCTCTGCCACGCTCACTGCGGCCGTGTGTCGGAGTGGAAACATAGTTTTGCATTTCACCAAAACACTTCAATCCCCACCACAAGTAGTTAATTTTTAAGCAATACAATCTGATGTAAGGCTGGGCATGGCTGCGGCAGATTTTTTTTCCCAACCCCCCCGTCCCCCTCATCCCCCCCTCTCTCTCTCCCGCCCCCCTTTCTCTCTCTCTCTCTCTCTCTAGCTCTGGATCCCTCCCCAGCACTCACTCACAGACTCGTGAGCGCGCACACGCACAAACACCGCTGCTCCAAAATATATTTTATTATATCCAGCGGTGGTAGGGGGGCTCAGGAGAATATACTTGATATATTTGTGTCGGGCTCTGCATTGCAGACAGTGTGTGTGATCTTGGCAGTGACACTGACAGATCCGGATTCGTGACTGATCCGGACTTGGGAGAGAGAAAGAGAGGGAGAAAAATTGGAGGGGGGGGGGCAGACCGAGAAGAAACAAACAAGTAACAATGTAACTTACATGCACTCACACACCCCTTTTTTCCTTGTAACAATGTGTACGTTTTTAACGAGGGAGGGGGGCGCGCACAGGGAGAGAGACGGAGAGAGAGAGACAGAGAAAAAGGGAGGGGGTGCGTTCTGAAATAATATAGTCAGCCATTTTTTATGTAAGGGGATTTTTTTCTTATTGGGGGGGTTGTTAAAAAATAAATATAAGAGGGCGGCCATCTTTGTTGCTCTGCCTTAGTGTAAAATATTCCAAAACGCCCCCCTACTTTTCTCCCGTGCCGATTTGAATATTAAATATATAACACTCCATCCGCTGCAAGAATTACAGCTTCGTTGTTTTGTGTTTTATTTTTTTTTTTAACACTGAACACAAGGACGGAGCCGCCAATGACAGCAGGAATATAATAATGTCCTCTCCTCTCCGCTCCTGCGAGGAAGACGAGGGCATGGTGGTTAATTCCGAGGGAGGAGATTTTGATGAAGAAGACGACGAGGACGACGGAGAGCTGGACGAGAACGCAAGCGACATAAACTCGCCGGCGGCGCCTCGGGAAACTGCAACACCACCAGCCGCGCCAGGTACGATAGACTAGCTGCTAAAAAGAAAAAGAAGAAGAAGAAGAAAGGGAGGAAAAAAACAGGCAGACAGGTCGCGGTCGGGAACGCGCGAAAAACATCACACGAAATAATAAAACTCACTTTAATGGCTGAAGATTGTTGTTTTTTTTAATTTAATTACAGAAGTAGCCTTGCTATCTGAGCTATCTCTATCCATGTCCTGGACTGTACAGTAGAGTATCTCGGGTGCGCGCGCACACAAAAAACGCAACACGAAATAGTTTGCAGAACCTAAATGTGAATTGGGTGCCATGTTTGCAGCTAAATATAAAGTAGAAGGGATGACAAACCCCCGGTTCGCTCCCTCCACTTCCTCCTTCTCACCTCTTCACCTCTCTGCAAAGTTTAGCCAAACTCGCCACAGCGAGCCCGCAGAGCCATCCTCCAGAAAGTTGCAGTTAAACCCCCCCCCCCCCACCTCTTTGCTGTGACAGCAGCTCCCTGACATGACAGGGGGACACATGCAAATGAAGACGCCGGGCAACCGCAGGGTAATAAGGTCGCCCCGAAGGTGTAGAAAAGCTGCTTCAAAAACAAAACAAACATGGACTCCCCCGCCGGAGGCTACATGTATTTGATACCCGAGGAGCTGGTTTCGCAGTGCAGTCAAACGAGGCAGAAACTATGCCCCACAGTATTTGTGTCATCTCGTCCTCTGACATACAGGTCGAAACGAGGCTTTCTTGTAAATGCCTGTCCAATTCTGTTTAACACAACTTAATGGCGACTTTATTAGATGTTAGATTGAACGACAGTGTGGCTTTAGCTTCTGTGATTGACTAGCTGAACGTGATTATTCTGGAAGTTTCTCCTGGCAGTGAACTTGCACTTTGCACTGAACGTGAACTAACGGTCGGCTGGCCAGCCTGTAACGGTAAAGGGAACAAAGATACATATTTGCTTTAAATAATTAATTAAGGTGAGCTAACTGTTAAACTCCGTATGAAAATGAGCATATTATTTGTATTAACACGTTATTGGATGTTAAAAAAGAGAGCAAATGTTGCCGTTTTGGCAAGCTCGGATGGTTCTAATTTCATGAATGAACATAACGGAGCAGTCCTCCATTGCTTTGTCTTTATCGCCGCGGAACCGTGCCAGACGGATAAATGAGTGTTTGTGTCGAGGACTTTAACCCGCTGGCGACCTCTCTCAGCGGCCACAGCGGTGGTCTCGGTCCCCTCTTCTCCACCACCGCTACCCCCACATCTCCATTGGGAATTGCAGGAGTCGTTCCAGTTCATTGCACTGGTGGGCCTCTCTGAATCACCGAGCCCTGCGTGCGTGCAGCGGCCGCCCCCCGGCGTTTCGTCGGCGGACCGCACTACTGCACGGCTAGGCGGGAATCACGGAGGCTCCGGAGTGAGGAGGAGGTGGAGGGAAGCTGTTGTTGCTGCTGCGCACCAACAAAGGCGGGCACACAATAAAATCTGACGGACCTAGCTTATCAAGCAGCCAGTATTTTGGCTGCGCTTTAACGCTTTGCTTGTTTCTTTTTTAAATAGAGGCAGCTATCTCCACTTGCCTATCTGTGGCTCTCCTCCCTGCATAAAGCCAGGTCAGATTGCAGGTTAAATGGTAAAACTGAGTGGTAGAACGGTCAGACATTTTCACATAATTTATTCATTGAAAGGGAGAGATATTTATTTAGTCCCACCCTGTCTTCACAGTTTAAAAATGATGATAATTTTCTTCTTTTAAAAGTTTTATGGTTTGTCAGATTTTGTCAGATTTTCTTTTTACCAATCAAATTTTATAAGTAAAACAAACACCAAACAGTATCTTGCAAAAGTAACTTTTTTTTTTTACACTCTGTCATGTTACAACCACAAACTTCAATATTTTTAATATGATTTCATGTGGCAGACCACCATAAAGTATTGCATAGACCTTTTGCTGCAATTCCACCCGCAGATCCTCTACCAGCTTTTGCACATATAGACTGAATCTTTTATCGTTCTTCTTTCCAATATAGCCCAAGCTCAGTCAGAAAGTATCGGTGAACCGCAGTCAGTCTTGGCCCAGATCCTCTTTTGCATTCAACTGAGTTATTCTATCACATTAATATAATTTGATTTAAATCATTATAGTTATTGCACTCCTGAAAGGTGAACCTCCACCCAGTCTCTTTTCTTTTTGCAGTCTACCAAAAAATAGCTGTTCAATAAAGGTCAGATATGCCTGCTTAATAATTAGTTGACTTCTCCAGGAAGTTGGAGATTTACTCAAAAGTTTTTGAAAACCATGTATGCTTTTTCTCTCACTTTACAATTTTGCACTAGTTTATGTTCTTTTAGCTATGTCAGTAAAATATATTTAATTTTGTGGTTATAACCTGACTATCATCACAAGGCTCTGTCGGTAATTAATAAATGTATTTTCATAAACCAATAATCCCTGACTTGTAGCATCTGGTACCAGCTGTCAGGTCTCCTTGGAGCTCCCCAATTGGACTAATTCACCAATTGTCACCGTTCAGATAAGGTCAAAGGTCACTGAGACCTCTGCAGCTTTATCATTCAGTCTTTTGTTGGAGGCAATTATTATCAGCAGGGATTAGTCGGTTTACTGGGAAGCGTTTTGACAAGATTATTTAGCTCAGTTTGTTAGCCGTTGTTCATTTCTGCGCTCTCTTGAACCCAGACGAAGACCCGGAGATATCGGACCGAGAGGTCCCGTGCAAGAAGAAAGGCCGACCCAAGAAGAAGAAGGACACAAAGAAGAAAGAGAAAGAGGGGAAACCTGCCAAAACAAAGAAACGCAAGAAGATTGTAAGTTTAATGGGTTACATGTGTGGGTTTTGTCACTATTCACTGTTCCAACTTAAAAAAAAAATCCCATCTGCCTCTCAGGACAGCGATGTAGAGAGAATCTCAGACAGAGAAAGAGACTATGGTGAGAACTCAGACAGCATCGCCAGCGATTATGGCTCTGGCGAGAAAAAGAAAAAGAAGAAACACAAAGAAAGGAAGGAGAAGAAAACCAAGAAAAAGAAAAAAGATGACGGGGACCGAGACAGTAGCCAGGAGGAAACAACGAAAGTAAAGATCCCCGATTTACTTCTCTTGCACAGTAGTAGTAAACGGTCTTGGTAAAAAAAAAATAATTTTTTTTTTGTTCGATTGGTGGTTTCCTCTCAGCAGCCGATAGAGCAGAAAACGTCTTCCCAGCTGGCAAAGGAGTGGGGCCTGGAGGATGTTGATCATACCTTCACAGAAGACGACTACAGGGAACTCACAAATTACAAAGCCTTCAGCCAGTTTATGAGGTATGGATTCTTGTCTGCTTGCTGAGGATTAACATTGAGCTTGTGGTTGCTAGTGTGGGCGACATCAAGACCGGCTACGGCGCTTTGAGTGAGTTATACTTGGTGTGCTTTCTCAGTTATGTTGGTTGAACCATTAAAATGCTTAAACCTCAACACCTCTCGCTCCAGCTGTTAGTCCTAAAAAGTCCCAAACATTCTTGAAAACACTATTGCAAATTCTTGCCCGAATCAGTATTTACATATTCAACAGTTTAACAATGATGAGTTACAAAGCCCTTGTATTGCCTTAATTTTTAAGACACAAAAAATAAGACATTGTCTCCCTTGTCGTGAATAATGGATGCAGTTATTTAACACAGTTGAAACTTCCTGCTAAAAAATAACACTGTAGCAAAACACACTGTATTTTTTGTTGGTGGAAATTCAAACATTGCTAGCATAGAAGGGGACAAAAAATAAATATAAGACAAATGAATATAAACCTTGATTTGTGCTGCACTGCAATTTAGCCTTTGCAGTGCAGCACAGCTAACTACGGCAGGAAGTTATAAGCCATTTGTTAAAAATATGGCTGAATCGTGCTACCGTTAGGTTTTGTGTTTCTGTGTTGCAGCGGGTACATTTTTGGCAGTAAAGGCGTAGCTCACCTAATACTTTTCAAGCTAACCTTATGCGTGACATGGAGAAAACAAATGCATGTGAAATTTTATTTAATATATCGTCTTAATTTAACCACTGGATCTACATCTCTCTCTGGAAAAATGTATCTTCCGGTGCACCTGTTAATGGGTAGATTTAGGGTAGGTTGATAACAGAAACAAGAACAAACTCAAAAATGGCTGCATTAAACAGGAGTTTGGCTATAAACACTCCAAATTATGCAAAGACATTGGAAAACAAAACCAAAAAGATGCCGTTTACTCACTGTGTCTTCTTTAACTACATCAACTAGATATTCTGTGACCTGATAACTTGCTCTCTCCTTAAGCAGTTTGGAATGAAATTATTAAAAACTTGGCTATGTAGCCAAATGAGGCTACATAGTGAACTTCTGGTAATTGCTCCTGTCTATCTGTTGAACTGTATCAGGCCAGTTTGTTGAGCTTGTGGGGCAGCATTACCAACACTGTGTGAAAAGCACCCTGAGCCTCAGGCTGTGTGGATAGCTCATACCTGTGATGACTCTGACAACGTAAATAAGCTATAGTGCCAAGTTTACGTTGCGGATTCTTGCGGCCTTTGTGATTTGGTTGTCTTGATTTGACCGAGCCAAAGCCGAGTTTGCTGACACAGCGTAAAGCCACACAGTCTGAGGATATGGTTTGAGTTCCTGATGACCGCTTGTCTCGCGACTCCTCCCAGGCCGATGATAGCCAAGAAGAACCCGAAGATCCCCATGTCGAAGATGATGACCATCCTGGGGGCCAAGTGGAGGGAGTTCAGCTCCAACAACCCCTTCAAGGGCAACGCCGCTGCCGTCGCGGCGGCCGCCGCCGCCGCCGCCATCGCTGTCGCCGAGCAGGTCTCTGCAGCGACCGCCTCGCCCGAGCCGCCGCCTCAGCCGCCGCCCATTAGAAAGGCCAAGACGAAAGAGGGCAAAGGTCAGCGGTAGCTTTAGATCTTCTCTAGCGTCCGTTTAGTGTTGTTTTTTGTCGCGTAAAGATGAAGGATTCATCTAATTTCTGTACCCACTTTGTTGTTGACACTGTCCACATAGTGGTTGATCAATACATTTCCAGTTCACTTTGGATTTGATCTAATTATCTGTGCAGGTCCAGGATACAAAAAGCGCAGTAAAAGTCCTAGAGTGCCTGACAAGAAGAAAGCCCTATCTAAGGCTAAAAAGATGGCTCCCATCCGTATTAAGCTATTACCAATAGCTGGGAAGAGGAAGAAGAGCTGCTCTGTGAGTCCGATGTTTACATTCTGCTTAGCTGATGGAGATAATTTGCCTTCCTTTTGTGTTACTGGAGCGCTCGCCCCCCTCTCTTTTTCTCTATTCACTCTGTTGCCTGATTATTTTTTCTCCTCTGTCAGAGCGACGACATGGATGAGGAAGAGTCTGAGCAGGAGGACTCCAGTGTTCACAGCTCCTCCGTTCGCTCCGACAGCTCCGGCCGGGTGAAAAAGAACAAGCGGGGACGGCCTGCCAAGAAGAAGAAGAAAGGCAAGAGTGAGCCTGCTTGTTAGATGAATGCCACATAGATTTTTTTTTTTTTTTTTTTTTTTTTTTTACAATTTATCATTTTTACAATTTATAGTGAATTTAGAGTTTGGAGTTTCTGCATCCAAAATATTTGACATTGTAATTCTTACACCAGGGTGTAAAAGTTTTAAATAGTATCGAATTCGAGCATCTAAAATCGAGGCCTTCAAATGTCTTAAATTTATTGAAAAAATGGTAAGTTGGCCTTAAATACGTTAATCACAGGTCTTACATTTTGTCGTGGTAGGACTATTTAATCTCATATTCTATGTAGTTTTTTTTTTTCTTGTGAGACTTTTCTGTCATGTTGACTCGCTGGTGAAGCTACTGGTAACTAGCTGCTAATAAGCCCTTGCTAGCTAAGCAAAGATATATTAGCAGCTATATGAGCAAGAACTATTGGCTCTGATCCCTGCAATGGAAATAGAGAGAGGAAAAAAAACTAACTAGCTAAAAAAAGTTACTACTAAACTGTCTTTTTTGCATCTGTTCTGGTTTAAGTGCAAATTTATCACCAGTTGGCTGGACGACATTTGTTTTTTCCCAACCTCTACGAAGCTGCATTTCTATTAAGCAGCAGACTGCAGGCTGGCTACATGAGAAGCCAGCCTGACCGCCTAAACTTCTGTTACTCTATACAAATCATAACACTTTCTTGTTATTGTAATAATTTAGCCATTTGGCTGCTTGTTGAAAGAAGCAGAAACTGCAGTCGTGCATCCTCAGCTTTATTCGTCTTTCCATTGCGTCTGAGCCTTTTACCAAGTTCTAAATGAGTTCTAGCTGAAAAACAGGCTCACATTCACTGACCTGGTCAGACCTTCAATGGGTACTTTATTCTGTCATCCGCTAACATTTTTCTATGGTCTTTTTTTCTGCTTGCCTGGCAATTTGTGGACAGTTACCTCAGTGTTTTTTTTTTTTTTTTACGTTCCAGTTAAATGAAGCACTTTTTTCTGTCTTTTGGTTCACGTCTAAACTTTATTAAACCCTTGTTTATGTTAGCACTGATTGAGAAGATGTGACATTTATGACCTGGAGATTTAAAGTTGATTCTCAGGAAGTATTTTTTTTATGTCTCATGTTTCTTTTATACATCTACCTTAAAAAGACCTTTGGGAAAGAATTAGTTAAAAAATGAATACCTTTCTGGCACATTTTACAAATAAGGTCCGCATATTTTCATGAATAACTAAAGACACTATTACTGTGTGGATTTTTTTTTTTATTTTAGATGATAATATTGTTGCTTTTGCTTTAAAGACACCTCATGTCTTTCGTAACATTTTATTCTTTATCTATGTGTATATTTGTTTATTTTGATGTGGTTCTGTTTCCAGTTCCAGGCGAGGAAGAAGGCGACGGCTATGAGACGGATCACCAGGACTACTGTGAGGTGTGCCAGCAGGGCGGAGAGATCATCCTGTGCGACACCTGTCCTCGAGCCTACCACCTCGTGTGCCTCGAGCCTGAGCTGGACAAGGCCCCCGAGGGCAAGTGGAGCTGCCCGCACTGTGTGAGTACAGCCTGCGGAGACAGAGGATCGTCTGCTCGTATTCTCTGGAGCTTTATTCACCGCTAAGCTACATCACTCCTTAACGAATCCTTATTTCTAGTGCTCAGTTTCTACTAGATGCCAAATCAGGGGAGATTAAAATAGAGAAGTCTGCCGCAGCCTTCTTTGGTTCCAAAAGCAAAATTTTCCACGAAGGGCCGTGGATGGCAACAGGTAGTTTTCTCTTGGACGCACTTCTGACTGGATTGTTTGAAAAATATATATATACACATGTACTTTATTTCTTGCAGAAATATGAATACAAAACAATGACTAAATATCTCTTACAGCTTAGATGAAGACCAAAAGTTAACTTAATCTGATGTTACGAGTTCACAAAGTGGTTAAAAAAAATCACTTTACCAAAAGCTCCTGTCTTTACTCCGGACATTTGACAAACAAAAGACATCCTCCCGTTTTGGTGCTAAACTAACTTATACATATTCTAACTGCCCAAAGAAAAACTAAACTGGTAGAACTTGGAGGTGGGGCTGTACAGTGAGGTTAAACTATTCCCATGTGCACCTGCTGCATCGTTTGGTTGCACTCTGAGACACTTGACCAGGGAAACGGGTCGCAGGAGGCAGGCGCTACATGACTCTGTCAGTCCTTTTTCATACGCTGAGCCTCCTGATGGTTTGACATGAAGCGCTGATCTATTTTTCATGAACTCCTCACAGAGTCTCCTGAGTCCGACTCTCTGACACTTCATGTCCCACTCACATTCACACTAAAGAGAACAACGCATCTCAGCTGTAGCTCTGGCTCTTTTTGCCCTAGAGGCTGAACCCTTTGAGCCTGTCGCTCTCACTTTCCTACTCTCTCTACTGCCAGGCTCAAGTGCAGAGATATAAATGACCCCAATTACCCTTTCTGTCATTTGTTTTTGTTTTTTTTTGTTTTTTTTTTTTGTTCTTCATGCAGGAAAAAGAGGGAATTCAATGGGAGGCGAAAGACGAAGACTTTGAGGATTTCGAAGAGGACAGCGAGGACAGAGTGATATCCGAGGTCAGCATCGGGGTTCCCGCCGGCGCGGAGGAGGAGGAGGACGACCACATGGAGTTCTGTCGGGTGTGCAAGGACGGCGGCGAGCTGTTGTGCTGCGACACGTGCACGTCCTCCTACCACATTCACTGTCTGAACCCCCCGCTGCCCGAGATCCCCAACGGGGAGTGGCTCTGTCCGCGGTGCACGGTCAGTTCACGTCGCACGAATCGCTTTTTAACTCGAGGAAGAACTTTTGAGATTCCACTTTGAACATGTGTCCTCGCTGCAGTGCCCGCCAATCAAAGGGAGGGTCCAGAAGATCCTCCACTGGAGGTGGGGCGAGCCTCCTCCTCCCATTCCCGTCCCGCTGCCCCCGGACGCTCCTCCCGACGCCCCGACGCCGCCGCCCATGAAGGGCAGAGCTGAGAGGGAGTTTTTCGTCAAGCTAACCAGCCAGTCGTACTGGCACTGCACCTGGATCACCGAGCTGCAGGTGGGAACAGTAATAACATTTTGATAACATTTTGTGTTTTTAGTCCCAGACATTTCCATCCCATGTTCCTCCTCCCCCCAAACGCCATTAGCTTTTAGGGGGACCCCTTTGCGTACCTACAGACAACACTGCAAAATATTGAAAGAAACATCAACTTCTAAGATCATGTTTCTGGGTTTTATTGTCTATTGAATAATTAATACGTTCGTTTAACATAAAAACAGCCTCATACATTCTGATTTCATCTGGCCGTGAGTTTTCAGCATGTTTTGCAGCAGTATTCTTCACAGCAAGTCTCCTGGACGGTTCCTTCTGTCTTTTTCTTGTTAGAAACTTGTCCATTTCACATTAGCAATGCAAAGCGAGGAGCAAAGCAGCTTGATAAATTCAGTGAAACTATTTTGTACTTATATTTTATAATAGCAATTGAAAAACAGATTACATTTTCCGATACAAAAATTCTGATTAACATGTATGATTTTTTTTTTATTGATATATATTTCTATTTTTTTCTCTGTTTCCTTCCAGGTTTAGTAGGCTCCCTAGTGCCCCCTGGGGGAGTAGCCTAAAACAGCTTTTTAGTCCAAAAAATACATAATATGGCACAAAATAATACCCAAACCCAAAGATGAAGAAGTTGATCTCTGATGAACATAGCAAAAATACACTTGAGTTTTGCAAAAGTATTAATACCCTTCGACTCTGTATGAGGAGCGCCAGCAAGTTTCACATTTTTCCATATACTTTAAATCAGATGTAGATTTGAACTTTGACTGGGACATTTTAACATCTACATAGGATTTCAACTACAGAAGAGCAGGGTTGAAACAATTAACAGGATTATCTAATTTACTAATTGATTAATCGTTAACTGGAATATATAATCTCTAAAAGCATGCTTGTTACAGAAAGAACAACAAACTCTGAGCGGCGATTACATCTGGCGTCTTCTTATTACTCGCGTTCGTCTTTCAGCTGGAGATCTTCCACTCGGTGATGTACAGAAACTACCAGAGGAAGACCGACATGGACGAGCCCCCCAGCCTGGACTACGGATCGGGCGCAGAGGACGAGAACGGAGTGGGCAAGAGCGAGAAGAGGCGGGCCAAGGATCCCCACTACGCCCTGCTGGAAGACAAATACTACAAGTACGGCATCAAGCCCGAGTGGATGATGATTCACCGCATCA
This sequence comes from Poecilia mexicana, assembly GCF_051168715.1. Lineage (NCBI taxonomy): Eukaryota > Metazoa > Chordata > Actinopteri > Cyprinodontiformes > Poeciliidae > Poecilia > Poecilia mexicana. The sequence goes on from NW_028263387.1 coordinate 11,280,643, forward strand.
TAAACCACAGGTAGGGTCGACTGCACCTCCGAGAGTGTGTGAGGCGGCTGTGCGAGATGCTGCTCACTGTCCTCCACATGTCCCTCTGCCAGCGTGGATAAAAAGGGGATGTACCACTACCTGGTAAAGTGGAAAGATCTGACCTATGACCAGTGCACCTGGGAGAGAGATGACATGGATATACCCGACTTTGAACTCCACAAGGCCAACTACTGGAGGCACAGGTTGGACTGCACAGACATGCTGAACACACACTGGTTCAGAAGCAAGAAAATACACGAAAGCTGATTTAAAAAGACAAAGGCTTTTTATTTTAAGGGATTAATAAACGTATTTATTGTTAACTCTGCCCTATGTCACAAATTGTTCTTGGTAGAATTAAGGCAGCATCAACAGAGTCTTAATGACGTCTTTGTTGTCATTCAACAGGGACAACATCTTGAAGGAAGACCCCGATAAACCAAGGAAGATGACGAGCAAGGAGGGAGACGGTGAAGAGGAGGAGTCTCTTCCCTCCCCACTCACAGATGTAGGTGAACAGTGGCCGCGGTCTGCTTCCTGAACTCTTTAAAAAATTTTCTGCAAAATTTGTTGAGGAAAACACTTTTAGAACTGTATGATTTCTGCCTCATTTTATGCGGACCGACTATTCTGACGAGATTCAGTTCACAGAGTTTCGACGCAGCCTACAAAAGTATAGGAACGTATGGAAACGGTTATCCTCCAGATGTGAAGAACTACGGAAACATTTTCAGACTATACGTTTTAATCACAATCTCTAATTATCATTTAATTTCTTCAATCTTTCTTACTTGTCTGTCTTTCTCTCTTTTTTTCCTTTGCATTTTCCGTATTTAAAGCCTGTTTGCTACAGAAATATTCATCACAAATTCATTGTAATAATTAAAATTACGATAAATCACAGAACTCTGGAAAGCTAAGTCTGAGAAAAGGATGGAAAATACTTATATTCCTTAGCTCCTTTCACATTTAAAACCTAAACTCTACTGAACCATCTGTCATAGTGAACCTTTGCATTCTTGCTTGTTGGAAAATGTGAAAAGAATTTGAATTTGGAGAGAACCTGAACTTTTTTTCCACACTGTCGATGGACACAGCTGTTATGACTTAACTGTATGAAACCAAGCTTCTTGTAAACTGATTATGATACTTTTTTAGCCTGATGATTTTTGACCGTCGTAATAGTGTGTCGTTGTAGAATGGAGTTAAAAGGTCTCACTGTTTTCTTTGCTGTTGTTGCTCCAGCCGACGATCAAGTACGAGGAGCAGCCCGACTTCGTCACGGCGACCGGCGGCACCCTGCACCTCTACCAGCTGGAGGGCCTCAACTGGCTGCGCTTCTCCTGGGCTCAGGGCACCGACACCATCCTGGCCGATGAAATGGGTCTGGGCAAAACCATCCAGACAATCGTCTTTCTCTACTCACTGTTCAAGGAGGTACTGCTGGGATCATTGCTGCTTTATCGCGTTTTCTGATTCTGTCGATTCACCGACACCGTCCCTTTTTTTTTTTTTTCTTTTCTTTTCCTCTCAGGGCCACACAAAGGGTCCTTTCCTGGTCAGTGCGCCCCTCTCCACTATTATAAACTGGGAGAGGGAGTTTGAGATGTGGGCACCCGATTTTTACGTGGTGACGTACACGGGAGACAAAGACAGCCGAGCCATCATCAGAGAGAACGAGTTCACGTTCGACGACTCCATCAAAGCCGGAAAGAAGGCCTTCAAACTCAGGGTGAGACGGCGCTAACGGTTGCTAACAACTCCGACTTTTTTTTTTCTTTCAGAAAAGCATCCGTTTATTCTTCTTCTCTTGTTTCCCTTGCTGCAGCGCGAGGCTCCCATTAAATTTCACGTCCTTCTGACCTCCTATGAGTTGGTGACCATCGATCAGACGGCGCTCAAGTCCATCGACTGGGCGTGTCTGGTGGTGGACGAGGCTCACCGCCTCAAAAACAACCAGTCCAAGGTGCCGCTGCTCTGTCTGTCACTGTTAATGCTCGGGGTGAAACGATTAATCGGATTAACCGCGATTAATCGCGATTAATCGCGATTAATCGCGGTTAATAGATTGTTGAAATAATGGCCAACCAATTTAGTAATAGATTAATCTAAATGAAAGCAGATCTTTCTTTAAATGAAAGATCTGCTGAATGTGCGCACTATTTTATCTGATTAATCATCCGAACAATCGATTCCTAAAATAATTGTTGTATGTCTGTTGTAACCAGGATGTGGGATAAAAAATATCTTTCCTTAATTAAGAAACAGCTGAAAGACTTCTTTTGTTAATGACGATAGGAGTCGGATTTGTCTTTTTCTGCAGTGACATGATCAGTAGAGCTCAGTTCTTTCTTTGCGTATTTGCAGTTCTTCAGGCGTTTAAATGACTACAAAATCGACTACAAGCTGCTGCTGACTGGAACTCCTCTGCAGAACAACCTCGAAGAGTTGTTTCACCTGCTCAACTTCCTCACCCCGAATCGCTTCAAGTACGACTCCTCTTCTTAGGCAAATGTTTTCCCTTTCTCCCTCCGCTATTAAAGCCGGATGGCTGTTTTTCATATCGACTCTCTTCTTCCGCGCAGCAACCTGGAGGGCTTCCTGGAAGAGTTCGCCGACATCTCCAAAGAGGACCAGATCAAGAAGCTCCACGACCTGCTGGGGCCTCACATGCTGCGGAGGCTCAAGGCCGACGTGTTTAAGAACATGCCGGCTAAGACCGAGCTGATTGTCAGAGTGGAGCTGAGCCCCATGCAGAAGTACGCTTCACACAAATAACTAGTTTAACAATTAAACGCAACCGGTGTAGCGGTACCTGTGTGTGTGTGTGTGTGTGTGTCTGTGTGTGTGTGTGTGTGTGTGTGTGTACCATCAGTCACCAGCGATCGTGACTCAGTAAGAAGGTGCACACATGTGAAATGAAAATAAGCCTCGAGTTACTCCACTCCACGCCAAACTAATGCCTAAATAGGTGGTTGGAGACCTACATGGTTGTTTTTATTTACCGTTGCTTTCCACATTATCTTGTAGTTTTGCTCTTATGGCAAGACATTTGTGGCTTTTACTCTGTGCCCAGACTATAAAGAGTCACTTTTGCCTACTAGTTACTAACTTGCTGTACGCGCTTTGCTATGTCTGATACAGTGTAGTTAACACCATTAAATGTCAGGCACCAACACACACGGAATTAAATTTAATTAAATTTCTTTTACATGTCCTTACACAGTTGTAAACATTTTTAGCTTTACTTTTCAATCTTACTTGAAGTTAAGGCTAGAGCATTTCAAAGAAACATTAATTAATATGTTTGCTCTATTTTCATAAGAAGTACATTTCAGTTTTGGACTTAATAAAACGTTTGCTTGACAAATAGCCTTTAGGACATTATTTAATTCAAACTGGATGAAAGTTTTCAACATGTTTTTGTTTTTTTTTTCAATGCAAAGTGAATTTAACAGGACTTCCTTAGAGTGCTTCTCACTAAACACGATTCATTCATTTCATTGTCCTTTTTTCCTTTTTCCTGAGTGTTATTTTCTCGTTAAAAGAATTTTGTTTTGCTTTGCACTGATTATTTTTTCCTAATTTCATGGCTTTGTCGTTTTGCTTTGGGAAAAACAGGAAGTACTACAAGCTGATTCTGACCAAGAACTTTGAGGCTCTGAACTCGAAAGGCGGAGGAAACCAGGTGTCTCTGCTCAACATCATGATGGACCTGAAGAAGTGCTGCAACCACCCGTACCTCTTCCCAGTCGCCTCCATGGTGAGAACATAAGGAAACATTTATACAAAAAAAAACCTCTATCTCTATCTACATATCTCTATAAACTCTATCTAAAGCCTAGAAAGTTGAAGTTTGTTCTTCAAATAACCAACTTTGTTGAGCAAATAACTTTAATAAACCTGAACTTGCTGTATAGCGACATCCTGTGGTGAGACCTGGTAGTGCAACTCCCATGCCCTTAATTCAGCCAGCAAACCCCAACGAGTCCCCCAGTGTTAACTCTTTTGTTTTACACATGTTCCTGCAGGAAGCCCAGAAAACACCCAGCGGGGCGTACGAAGGCTCGGCCCTCACCAAGGCCTCTGGGAAACTGACGCTGCTGCAGAAGATGCTGAGGAAGCTGAAAGATCAGGGGCATCGAGTTCTGGTCTTCTCACAGGTAGAAACACAACACACACAGACCGTGGATAAACACAGAGAAACACATCCACATGCATGTTTTCTGAGCAACTTCATGAACTTACTTTGAAGTTTCAGGATGGGCGATCAAAGATTTCCTCTGTATCTTTTTGGGTTTTTTTTTTGTAGATGACTAAAATGCTGGATTTATTAGAAGATTTTCTGGACTATGAGGGTTACAAGTACGAGAGGATTGATGGAGGCATCACAGGCGCACTGAGACAAGAGGCCATTGACAGATTCAACGGTAAGACAGAAGAGTCATTATTATCATTATTAGGGCTGTAGTGATAAAACATAAGAAGATACACAATATCAGGTTCAAATGTTTTGAAGAACAACACAGAGATCCCCTTTTTGCACTTAAATAAAGTCCCGATCTGTGTTTATTAAAAATATCCAATCAGTTCCTTAATTCTGTGCAGGTTTCACTTCAGGTTTCTTTATTTTTCAATCATTTTGAAAAACATTGAAATCAAAAGATTTTACACGTTAGTGTTTTAATAAACATCCAGTCAATCAATTATACAGTCTTGTGTTTATTACTGTTTAGATTTTAACTTCATACTGCCTGTTTGCACACCATGGCACATTTTATTTCTGTTGAATACAATCCCAGTTATGCTGGTATTTAAAGTGCATTCACTCCACATTTATTTGCGTTTCTTTTTTTTTTTTTCTCCCTCTCACACTCGCAGCTCCCGGGGCGTGTCAGTTTTGCTTCTTGCTCTCCACCAGAGCTGGAGGTCTGGGCATAAACCTGGCTACGGCCGACACGGTCATCATCTTCGACTCCGACTGGAACCCCCACAATGACATTCAGGTGCAGTTCAGCTCCTCCGCAGTAAAGGTTTTCTGTGTCACCTTTATTCGCGCCTTAACGGAAACAGGACTGTTTCCCGCGCAGGCGTTCAGCAGAGCTCATCGCATCGGGCAAGCCAACAAGGTGATGATCTACCGCTTCGTGACGCGAGCCAGCGTGGAGGAGCGCATCACCCAGGTAGCCAAAAGGAAGATGATGCTGACCCACCTGGTGGTGCGGCCAGGTCTGGGATCCAAGGCCGGCTCCATGACGAAGCAGGAGCTGGATGACATCCTCAAGTTTGGGACGGAGGAGCTCTTCAAGGATGAAGGAGAAGGTGAGGAAATGACGCGTGTCGGGCTGGGGTTTTAACGAAGCTTGCTCTGCTGATTGAAACCATATCAACTGAAACGATTAATCGGTTTAATCGTGATTAATCTATCAAAAAGGTCGTCAACGAGTACTTTGATTAATCGCTAACTAAAGTGTAGTTAACAATTGTATGTTTTTAATGTATTTCTAGTATGTAAAATAGCTTTAAATAGTTGAATGAAAAATCTGCAGAATGTGACCATATTTGTTTTCTGATTAATCGTCATAATAATCGATTACTAAAATAATACTTAGCCACAGCCTCTAACGAGCTTTTATGACTCTGCCTCTGCCAGGTATGAAGAACAACTCTGGGGACAAAGTAGAGGACGAGGGCAGCGTCATCCACTACGACAGCACCGCCATCGAGAGGCTGCTGGACCGCAGCCAGGACGCCACAGACGACTCGGATGTCCAGAACATGAACGAGTACCTGAGCTCCTTTAAGGTCGCCCAGTACATGGTCCGAGAGGAGGACAAGGTGAGCTGGAAGCAGGGGCGACGCAGAGTCACAAAGTTGCGCTGATGTGTACTGAACGGATTGCTTCCTGGCAGGGCTAAAGAGAATTTTGGGGTATGCGACGTTGTATTGTTTGTATCTCGGATGTTAGAGTTAAAACAAACTCTTTCTTGTTTGCACACACTTGTCACAAACAGCGAAAGTTCTGGTTTAGAGTTTCTTTTACAATTTGCATTACTTACACACACTCAAAAAGAAAGACGGAGAGACCTGGAGCTCTCTAGTATTGAGGATGCAGAGCAGAATCATCCAAAATAAACATTTTAATTTATTTGGTCTTCGGCCCAGAAACTGTATACGCTCCAGGGAGGCTGCTCTGCTGCAGATTAATGGCAACGCTGTCGTTTCCTTTCCAGAGAATATTAGTTAACCTAGAAACTAAACGCTGCCAAGTTTATCCTTTTGTATCATTTTGACACTATCTCTATATCAGGAGTCATATTGCAAACTTCCTGGAAACCCACAACGAGAAAAAAAGAGAGCTCTTCTTCTTATTAAAAGGCAATGATGATAAAAAAAAAAAATCTGACAAGTAGCATGTAAAACATGGTACCAGTTTATTCTGTGTCAGAATAAACTGGTACCATGTCGATGAGGGGCGTTTTTGCCCAGTTTCTAACCCAGCACCAGTTTTGCTGCTGAAACAGGAGGAAAGCCTCTTTCAACAGGAGATGGAGGCGGGTTCACTGGTAACAGCAGCCAATCAAAACATGTGGTGTGCCATGTTTAAAAGTCCAGAGGTTAGGGCTGCTTTAAAAAAACAAACAAAAAAAAACACACAACCCAGTGAAATCACTGTACTTAAGCAAAGAGATAAAGTTGGATTATAACTCAGGCTGATGGTCTCTTATCTTCACCTGTCGGAGACTTTAAATAGGTCAATACTCTATTTATAGCCGTGCCGAAAGCTTTCCCCCGATTTCATGAATGTTTTCGTTTCCCAGCTGCCGGTGCAGATGAGCAGTCAGATGATTGGGATTGGGCAGCGTTCACAAGCGCCGCTTCGCTTGTTGTTTGAAACAGCATTAATAAACCAAGGTGGCGATATTAGCGCCTCTGCTGGCAGGGACACACCGCGGTTCCGACATGCCGCAGGGATCATGAGAACAGCGCTGGGCTTGTTTACATCACATCTGTCTGACAGAGTTCAGTTAGTTTATGTGTTAATCTAAATGATAAATCTCCCTCTCACGCCAGAAGTAATTATAGAGCGATGCAGGGTGATGATGAATCCAACGAGTTAATTAGACTGCAGGCAGGCCTCGACACATCCAAACTGTTTATGGCTTTTAAATAATGTTTTTAAATTCAGTCAAGGCAGAGGTTGGTGTCTTTGGACCAGAACATCTAAAAACAGCCGTATTTACTTCCTGACCTTGGATGGGATTAAATTGACCTCCACCAAAGATGTCAGGAACCTTGACGTCATATTTGACCATATTAAACCTTCAAATTCCCTATTAAACAAGTTGGCTTTTTAGCTCCTATTGTATCTAATGCTAAATTGTTTTCAGGTTGTCTAACCAGCTCCTGACCATTAGCCTAGTCTTGTAGCAGAATCTCAGTTTGATTTGCAGTTCTACTGAGTCATTGTAGATATGGTGGTGCATATCTACTATATCTATATCTAGAATGGTAGATATAGTACGTACTGCACACAGTATAGATATACAATAGATAACACTCTAGATATACATATTGTAGATATGTATATTGTTTATTGTATATTGTTCTCGTGATAAATTTCTTATCATGACAACAATTTAGATTCATCATTGTTATGATAAATTCTAATTAATGATCTTTAAAACCTCCCACCCCCAGCATTGATTAACAGTTTTACTATTTGTTCCACTCAATGAAAGCATCAAAAAATACCAACAAATTTGGAAGTACAATTACTCTGTGCAATTTAGTGATACAAATTACCCTGGGAATATTTTTCAAAAGCGTTATTTGTATTTCTATGGCTATAGTCACGGTTACCTGAAAAAGATGTAATAAATGGTTCTCAAGACCTTTCTGTGATCGCAACTTTTATTGCTATCGCAAATTATCATGATAAAACGTCAAGTCCACATCGACCACAACTGACATTGAGGGTCGCTGTGACCTCTGACCTCTCACCCCAGTTTGTTTTAGTTTTCTGCCACAAATTCAGCTGTGCTCTGAATTACTTGCTTCGTCCTCAACGTGACTTCTGGGAAGCCGTCTCCCGCCACTGCACATTACAGTACGATGAGTCTACGTAATTAGCCTTTTCCAATCTGTGTGCCTGTAGATTGAGGAGATCGAGCGGGAGATCATCAAGCAGGAGGAGAACGTGGACCCGGACTACTGGGAGAAGCTGCTGCGGCATCACTACGAGCAGCAGCAGGAGGACCTGGCCAGCAAGCTAGGTAAAGGGAAGAGGAACCGCAAGCCTGTGAACTACAACGACGCTGCGCAGGAAGACCAAGGTAATGACCGGCTTTGGATCTGGGGAGGCTCACATGAGTTTGGCGAAGTCCTACCAGCCGTTTCATGCTGCCGATGCTGTAGGAAGAGGTTCAAGCTTGTGTTTAGAAAAGAAATATTGTTTAGGACAGCCCAATTTACTGGGTTGGTGTTTTACCTGAGAATCATTGGGGTGTAAGGCATTATTTGCAGAGTGGAAGGGAATGGGCCTGGCCTATTGACAAAGCACCGTGTGCTGTTTCAGAGTGGCATGCTGACATTTCAGATAACCAGTCCGAATACTCCGTGGGCTCCGAGGAGGAGGACGAGGACTTCGACGATCGGCCAGAAGGTAAGGAGCGATAGAAACAAAGAAAGATATACAGAAGACGACACGTCAAATCAATAGGAAACTACTCGTGAAAGATTGTCCGACACGCCCGCGGGTCTGCGTTGAATCACAGTCTGACTTTGATTTAGTCGTTGCGGCTTTTTCTGGCAGACCCGCGTGAGTTTAGACTGCCAAGAATTCCAACCATCTCCTACAGGAGAGAGAGAGATGGAAGAAAAAACTTCAATCATATACAGATTGTGTTTTTCTTTTGTTTTTTTTATTCCTTGACATCCACCGGCGATAAATCTAAGGATAAATCTGTAACATAATGTTAATAGTCTCTCCTTAATCTCAGCTAATATTCCTCCGTGGCTTGTCACACGGTTTCTGTTGGCTGCTCTCGTTCGCAGGTCGGAGGCAGTCACGTCGACAGCTGAGGAATGAGAAAGATAAACCTCTGCCTCCTCTTCTGGCCAGAGTGGGAGGCAACCTAGAGGTCTGTCCACCGAAACAATAAGTCCTCCTTCAACTTCTGGCCTGTTTGATTCTGATTGTTTTGGAAATGGGTCTAAACTGGCTCTCTGTTTATTTCATAATTAATGTGAAAAATCTTATCTTAAACGAGAGTTCACTGTAAAGCTAATCCATCTCTAAAAAAAAAGTGAATTTTCTTGTTTATCCTGATAGTAGTGTAATTACATTGGTCTCCATCGCTCATGTTTTGACTCTAAGTTTATTTTGTCATTATCAAGCTGCTGAACTTTCTCAGAAAAACCTTTTTTTACATATATAATAACGTCTCCTGGAGCTACATAGTGCCTTGCAAAAGTATTCACAACTCTTGGAATTGCTTTAGATTTTTTTTTTTTACGTTACAACCGTAACCATCGATACTTTTTTGCTGGGATTTTCAACTGTTTGTATGAACACACATCTGAAAAGTGTGGAGTGCATTTATAATAAGTGATATTTTGTTGAACAACCTTTGAGTGCAAATCTTTCGGGTTCTGCCTGTAATAGCGTTGCACTTGGACAGGCTGAAGTTTTTATCAACTAAAATGTTTTATTTTGATCTCATCTGAACGGAACGTCTGTCCTCCATAGATTTACTGTGTTTATTGTTAAACAGCTGAGACCAGAATTGATCTCTAATGGGGTAAAGAATGCTTTAATACAAAGGGACATCACACTTTTTAGATGTTTATATATAAAACTATGAATACCTTTTCTTTGACTGCACGATTATGTCCTGATTTGTCGCTGTATGCCACAAATCCTCAGTAAACTACAGTGAAGTTTGCAGTTGTGTGAAAAAAAAAGTAAATAAGTTCAAGGGATTTAGATACTTTTTACAAACTACAGGTGTTTTTTTTCAGCTCTTCAGCTGTCCTCAGCGCCACTTTGCAGAAAAATGAAATGCTTCTTATTCCTTCGATAGGTTCTTGGTTTCAACACACGGCAGCGCAAAGCCTTCCTGAACGCGGTGATGCGTTGGGGTATGCCGTCTCAGGACGCGTTCTCGTCTCAGTGGCTCGTTAGGGACCTCAGGGGGAAAACCGAGAAGGAATTCAAGTAAGCAAAAACAACAAAACACCAAGTCTGTTTACCCTCATCTGACTGAGTAGTTTTTATTTGTTTTTTTTATCAACTTATTGCCGTTTCTTTTTCATGCAGAGCTTACGTGTCTCTCTTCATGCGTCACCTGTGCGAGCCGGTCGCCGACGGGGCCGAGACGTTCGCCGACGGCGTCCCGAGGGAGGGCTTGTGTCGGCAGCTCGTCCTGACGCGTATCGGCGTCATGTCTCTGGTCAAGAAGAAGGTCAGAAAATGACAGACGGGGCAGAACAGAGACGGTTGTGACCGCATTTTGGTTCTGTTAATCTGAAACAGGAGGTTTGTCAAAAAGACAAAAGGAGAACATGTCAGGTTTATAGATGTCAATTGATGTTTTCCCCTTTGGCTAGTTTTGTTAGCACACAGTGTGTCCGCGTCTTAAAAAGTCTTAACTCATGACATCTTTCATTCACGGAGGCATTAAATGTCTGAAATTCATTTTTAAAATTAGTTGGCCTGTAGTTAATCACAGGTCTTAAGTTTTGTCTAGACTGGACTATTAAATCTTGCATATTCTATTTTTTTGGGGACTTTTCAGAAAATGTCTGAGTTGCACTCAGTTAGCTAGCTAGCATTTCTGTGTCCATCATGAGTAAGTACAAATTTGTCACCAGTTGGCAGGACGAAATGCATACATTTCTGTGGACATAAGTCTTGCATTCCATTCATAATGGTCGTAAAAAGGTCTTAAATTTGATTTAGTGAGGCCTGCAGAAACTCTGTTGCAACTAAAAAAAAAAACCCAAAAAGACAACATCTCCCTCAAAGAACACACAGTTCTAAACAGTCTGACCAGAGTTAAAGCCCATTTGATCTTTCCTCCTCTTTTTATTTTTTTTATTTATTTTTTGCTCATTCTGTTTCCCAATCATCATGTAACACCACAGGATGATGTTTAGTCTAACTCTGCCCAAAGAATGAGACCCTTCTGATCACTAACAGCAGTCTGGAGCTTTTAGAAATGAGTTTTTAAACAAACGTTTCAGACCGAGGGGTGACTGCGGCTCGGGCGACAGTGTTGGCTGCAGCGCGTCGAGTACGAGCGCAAAGTAAATAATTGTGATCAAAACTAAAATTTCCGTAAATAAGCATGCTGGAGGTTCCTCAAAACGTCAACCGGTGCAGCCGTTTTCCCCCCCGAAACAGAACAAAGTTGGATTCTGATATTTAAAATTCAACATCAGTCAGAAAACAACTTTGATAAAAATGCATGTTGACTGGTTAGAAACTCTTAATTGCTGCAGGTGGATAACAAAAAAGAATCACACAAATTCCAAACTTCTTTCTTGCAAAGACCTCCGGCGAGTTGTTTTGATTTCTGCAGCTTCGTTTGCCAGTTTATTTTACTTCATTTAAACATCTTCCACCCAGTTTGCGGTCCAACCTGTTTAGGCCTGCAGCCGTCCTGATCTGCTGTCTGTACCGAGGGGAAATGTTTGATAAGGTGCCAAGTCCAAACGGCGTGCCATTGGTTTATTTAGGGGAAAAAATATATATTATAATTGATAAACTATGCACTCAGGCTTTTATTCAATTTCTTTTTTGCTCTGTTTTGGCTTCCTCGTGTCCAGATCCAAGAGTTTGAGCACATCAACGGACGGTGGAGCCTTCCGGAGCTCAAACCCGAGGTCAGCGTTGACAAATCCTCCTCCCGGGCCTCCTCTCCCGCCGCAAAGACCGCGACTCCCACACCCGACGCGAGCTTCAACAACACGCCGTGCACCTCGAAGCCAGGTAGCCGACGCGACGGGCTGTAGATCCAGCAGGGGGCGCTCCAAACTAAAGGCTCCCCGGAGTTGGACTTGTCGTTCACGTTTGTTTGTTTGTTTGTCTGTCTGTCTGAACGCACACAGCGACTCCTGCTCCCTCGGAGAGGCTGGAGAAGAACGGGAAGGAGGGCGAAAAGGAGGAGGAGAAGGGGGAGGCTGATGCCTCCGCGGAAAAGGAGAAAGTGAAGGAGAAGGAGCAACAGAAAGAGGTGGACGGCAACAAGACCGGCGACGCCGAGGAGGTGAGGCAGTGTCCCTAGTACCTCAACCACTCAGCTGGAGTAAGAAGAAAGTCTAAATTATGTGAGATTCACAGAAAAATTCAACTACCGGAGAATATTTTCCTCATTTTCACAATTATAGCATAAACTTTTATATATAATTATAGGCTGGTGTCAAATAAGGTGAAAGTAAAGCCAACACATTTAATGACCATTGTACACATTTACAAACACAAACTTGATTTATTGTTTTTTTTATTATTATTTATTCAATCAGTCATCAAACAGATTTTTTTAAATCCATACTTCAAAGCACTGCAACAATTTAAACAGCTTGACTGAAACCGTGCAGACAGAAACACGAGGTTCATATTTATGCCTGTCCTACACGTCAAATTAAACTAAATTAATATGAAAAGCTCAAATCATTTAACTTCTTACATGTAAATCAGTAAAACGACAGAAAAGAAACAAAATAAGAACCAGATGCAACGCAATCTGAAGTTATTTTACTGTAAAGACATCAAATATTTTCTTTCTCTAAAATTTTATGAAGACCCAGTAATGAACAGGTTGACTCCTACGCCAGACATGTTTTCCAAAAAAATATGACCTTTATGCAAGAGCTGTAAGGAGTAGCCCGCTGATAGCAGGAAGTGAAGAGTTCCCCTTCCCAGTTTACCGTAACCCATACAGGGAACACCGCAAGCATGTGGAAATAGGTGACCAGATCAGATAAGAACGAAATGAGACGATTTTGGCTCGCCCGGAAACCTCCACATGTGACAAGAGACTAACACATCGTCAGTCCTGTGGCAAAACACGGCGGTGGCCGCATTATGCATTTCTTCAGGAGCGACAGGAAACCAGGTCAGAGTTGATGGGTGAGCTAAATAGAGGAAAACTAGAAGAATCTGTGTTAGAGGTCGCAGCCGATAAACAGCTACAGGGGAGAGGTTTGGCTCATCTCAATAGACTCCAGCTGTAATTGTAAAAAAAAAAAAAAAAAAAAATCATAAGATGTCGTGTGGGTTTATTACATAAAATCCTAATGAATATAGACTTCAGTTTGTCCTTTTATTCTAATGAAATCTGAAAAGATTTTGGGGAAAATGTGGTGGATAAACCATCGAGTTCTACAACCAGATTTGCTTATGTCTTTTCAAATATCTTAAAAGCTTTGCGTAAAATTTTAGAATATACTAAAAATGATTGTGTCACTCTCTTCTTGGCAGCTTTCGTCCTCAACAAAAGAATCGTCGCAGAAGGCATCGCCGAGTCAAAAGACGGACGGCAAAGAAGAGAGTAACACCAAGGAGGACGACAGGAAGGAGCCGACCGAGTTTTCAGCATCAGAGGAGAACAAACGACAAGAGGACAGCAAAGAGGAGAGTAAACAAAACACAGACGTTACGGAAAAGAAGTCAGGTGAATCACGTTTACGCTGTTCCGCATCGATGGATAAAAATAATATTAATAAAAAAAAAAAAAGATCTGTGTGACTTAAGAGAGCTTGCACTTGCAGAGGGAGAGCAGCCCGGGGAGGACAAGGAGAAAGAACAGAGGGACGAAATGCAAACATCTTCAGAGGCAGCAGAAGCCAGGGAAAAAGCCGAGGCGTCTGACCTGAAGAGAGGTGCGATAGCCTTCTTAAGAATGATGGAATACGTTCATTACGTTTGCATAATTAGGTGTCTATTTTTGTAGCAGAAGAGGTCAAAGGTGAAAGGGATGCCGGGAAAGAGATCAAAGCAGCCAAGGAGGAGACGACAAAGGGTAACGGGAAACCTCAGAGCGAGCGGCCGCGCTTCATGTTCAACATCGCAGACGGCGGCTTCACAGGTCAGCTCTGGGTTTTTTTGGCTTTTATAGAAGAATATTTCTAATATATCTTATGATTGACGTAACATCGATAAAAAATCCCTGAGCTTCACAATACAAGGACTTATAGTCACAGATGAGGGCTGCACTGCTGTTGAATTGTAGAGGCATTTGCCTGGTTGGATGTGTGATTTCAGCTATTTACACATGACATTTGGTGAAAATACAGAACTAAGAATGAAGCAACATCTTTGTAAAAGTAGGTTGTGATATGTGGGATGATATTTCATGGGAAATGCAGTGTCATCCTTCCAGTTATTAATGACTAAAAAAAACTCTTTTATTGGGATTGCATACTTAGAAAAACTCCTAAATTTGTAATGACCGCATGTTATTTGCAGTATATTTACTAGTTCTTTTTAATAGTCAAGTTTTTCAGGAAAATACATTCAACTTCTACTTTCTTTTTTTTTTTTTTTTTTTAAAGAAAAACATGAAAGAGAAAGGCGTAACTCAGGAAATACTTTTAACCGGTTGACCGAAACGTGTCCAGTTGTCTAAACAACATAAAATGTCCCACTTATACAAACATGTGACACATAAGTCCTGCTTTCAGAGGGTTCAAAACTAATATCACCAAGGAGCCAAATTCACCCCGAACCTGATCGTGAACCCAGAAAAGCTGCGGGTGTGTGTGGCGGAAAAACACACCTGCCGCAGTCGGGACTCGGGAAGGTAAGCGATCTGAAAGCGGTCTCGTTGTTTTCCTCCTGCAGAGCTGCACACTCTGTGGCAGAACGAGGAGCGGGCTGCCATCTCCTCGGGTAAGATGAACGAGATCTGGCACCGTCGACACGACTTCTGGCTGCTGGCGGGAATCGTGGTGTATCCTTGACAGCGGTTGCCCAGGGGATGACCCCGCTGTGTTTGTTTATGGTTTTTTTTCTCTCTCTACTGGAAGTCAGTTGATGTTGTTCTATACAGGCAGTTTTTGGATTAAACTTTTTGGATTAAACTGGTACCAGCGTGTTCACGCGTCCTTAAAAAGTCTTAAAGTCTTAAATGACTTAAATTAAATTTAAAAAAGTAAGTTTCCCAGGAAAACCATTAATCACAGATCTCAAATTTTGTCATGGAAGGGCCATTTAATATGGTTGGTTGGGCTGCAATGTTCTGTGACTCGAGGTGGTTGAAGCTACCGCTAACTAGCTGCTAATATAAGCTAATTTCTTATACTAGCTTATATTAAAGAAAAGCTGCGGGTTAATTACCTAATATAAGCTAATAAGCTTATATTAGCTTATCTTTATTATCATTTGCACAAATTTATCATAAGTGCCATGAGTATCATGATTAAGTGAAAATGTGTACATTTCTGAGGAGATCCAGGTCTTAATTTCTATTCATATGTCTCAACACTATTTGCTAAGCTGCAACCTAATAATATAAATTAATAACATACACAATACACATTTATGCTGCGATTTGTTTGTACAATAAGCTCTCGTCTCTAAATACTAAGTCAGAATCCGAAGCTGTGACATTCGCTTTAGCTGAAATTTCCTAAACAGGAGCTCCTTCTCTGACTCAGACAGTTTAATAACCCTTGACCTGTTCACCAGACACGGCTACGCTCGCTGGCAGGACATCCAGAACGATCCACAGTTCGCAATCGTCAACGAGCCGTTCAAGTCGCAGGCAAATAAAGGAAACTTCTTGGAAATGAAGAACAAGTTTTTGGCTCGGCGTTTTAAGGTAGGATTGTTTTTTTTTGGTTTTTTTACGCTTTTGCGTTTGGTGTCTGATATTAGAGACATTTATCCGTGTTTTTCTTTCATTCACATTTTCACTTCACAAAAAGAAATGGTTTTTATTGCTAAAAAAAAATAAATAAAAAAGGGCTAAAACGTCTCAGCATCTTCCGTCACCTGACTGCGTCCAGCGGTTAAATGACGGATGCCCCTAGGCCCACATATCGACTGAGTGGTACTGCTGACCGCTGCACTTCTGGAAGGGCTCTCATCCTGTTTTTGAGCGGTTTGCATGTTTCAGATCCTTCCCTCAACATCCTCATTTACTGTATCTCCCACTCCTACTGTTTCTTGCCATCTCCCTTTTACCAAATTCTTCAAGTTTTTCTTAAATCTGGTGACAACAGTGCACACACACATACATAAAAAAAACCCCGAAAAGTTTCTCATATATTTCCCTCCAGGATGCTGTCAGCTGTAATTGGTTGTGTAACACAACTCCCTGTTTTGGAACACTGCTATATATAGCCAGGTTTTCCTGGACTCACTACTAATTCACAGGTTGCCTGAATTAGTCATGAAATGCCTGCAGTACAGTTGTAAACAAGAGTGGATTTGCTGACAAATATGAGATGATGGCTTTCCACTGTTATTATAAGCATTAAATTTATCCTGAAATTACACAAAGTGTTCAGAAATTACATTTGACTGAAACCTTGAAACAATTCAAACGGATTTTCCTTACAACTTTAAACGTTTTAAGGAAAACGAGACGTAGATTCCTCGTATTTTTCTTTCTTCTTTTTTTTCTCGTCAGCATAAGTAAACTCATTCTGTTCCCGAGCGATTAATCCCTTGTCGATTGTGCATTACTCGAAAATAAACTAGCAATCAAATTCTTTGCTCCATCTTTTATGACCCATGTGTTGTCCTGATAGAATCACACATGGTGAGTAGTGACTGGCTGTTGCACACAGGATACAGAGTTTCAGATTACAGGAGAGGAATGTCAACAAGACGTGTTTTTACTGTGGAAAACGGAGCATGAGCGAAAATATACCCATTTTGGACACTACAGGTGTCTTTTTTTAACTTCTATTATTATTATTATTAGTCTCCTATAGAGTTTGTTTTCTATTTTGGTTTAGGTGATAAAGAAACAACAACAAAAAAAAACACCAGTTCAACTTGCTGCAAGTCAGCCCCTTAGAAGTTGAAGCTTTACAGTGTCTCTAAGTACTTCAAATTTAAGATTGAAATTTTGCGCACATTGTTGCATATTAGAATATTCCTGCACAAGTACATTCAAAACTAAATATTAGGACGCCAGCAACACTTATTACGTGACTTTACTTTATAAATCAATAAAATAATCTGATATTCTCAATACCAAAAGTTGCTGTGGCCAATTGATTCCTAGAGCTTTGTCTCTGTCCCTGGAAGTAAATAAACTTGTGCCAGTGCAGAAACTTTTTACATAAAATATGGAGCATTGTGTAAAAAAATAAAAAATAAAAAAATGGAAAGAGGAAAAGGATAAAGAACGTTTTTTTAAAAATCCGATTTCCAGCTCCAGGAACTGTTAAGTGTAACAGCGCATCGTTATTGTGAGGTAGAGCTGCGTTTCCGTTGGTCTGGAATGTCAAAACTGGCATCTGGGAACGATGCGTTGTGAGTTGGAAAACTACTGTGAGCCGATCCGAGCTGACCTCGGCGCGTCCGTCCGTCCGTCCATCCGTCCTGACCCCACGTCCTTCCGCAGCCAATAGGACCGGAATCGTGCTCGTTTTACGTTTTCAAACAATAAAAAAGCATTTTCACAATTACAGATCGTACAGTACTGTGTGTCCTTTATTTATGACTGAGGAGCGTGTAAAAGCAGTTTATTTTTGTAACTTTTCTACCCGTGCCATCCATATTACGTATTGAACTAGGGGTGACACGGGAACCTTCGCCTTTCCTACTTGATTGGTTGTTTATGTTCAATTTTCAGACTCGGAAAATGAAAAAAAAAAAAGTGGCTTTTTAATACTTCGGTCAAACGACGACAAGGTCAAAGTAGCCTTATATAGCGTTTTCTCAAGATTTTATATTTTTCTTCCAGGGAATCAAAGTTTTTAATCTACTAATCAATCATTTAATGTTTTCTTTAATTTACTCCGTGAAGGTCTTACAGAACTTTTTCCTGGGATTTTGGTTAAGATGCTTTTATTACATCAGATCTTTATGGACTTTGCTGCATCCAGCTTGAAGAACACATTATCGCTACGCCGATACCATCATTCCGAAGAACAACTTAAGATTTGACAAGACCTGCAGGTCTGGAAAAGACTGCTAACCGGTAAACAATTACAAGAGAGGGACCAAATATACAGAGCACTTCATAATTTCCTTTATCCTCAGGTGTTTTTTTAAGTTTCGGTGGCTAATGTTGGGATTAATCTTAGGAACTTCTGCTTCTTTTGTGAATTAGCTAATCAAACAACTAAATGTCTTTGTTGTTCTTATTTAGTTAATGGTTTGTTTGGTAAAAAAAAATGAAAACATGACTCTTTTTTCTGGTTCTAGATGCATCACCTGGCAAAATTTCTGTTGGTAAATAAGTTAGTTAGTCGTCTGAGATTCTCAGATAAAACAAAGCAAAGTTCTAGAGAGAGAGAGAGAGAGAAAAAAAATGTGTTGTTACCCCATTTCCAAGGAACAGTGAAACCAGCATGACTTGACATTATGGTTAAGTGGACAAAAAAGAAATGAGGAAGAAAGATTTCCTGAATGGAAGAAGTGACATTTTCCTCCCACTCAGTAAATAGGAATTTAACATTTTCAGACCCGAAACTAAAATATCCCCTGTTGCCTAATACCTAAGCTGAAGTATTTCCTGTGGAGATTGATTCCCCAAGCTCCATAGGAATTTGGGGAATCGGTTAAATATTTAGTGTCACAGCTTAATAATCAATGTCAGATTATCAATTCTTCATGTAATACAAACATGTATTTTATTAGGTTTCTAACTTTTATGTCTTCATCCCAGATTTCCTCCTTTATGACATAATTTCATCCGAGCTTCCATCCGCATATCGAGCCCCAGGACTGTCGTTTTTCGATATGTAACGAGTCGTTTCCTTGCTGGCAGCTGCTGGAGCAGGCGCTGGTGATCGAGGAGCAGCTGCGGCGGGCGGCTTACCTCAACATGACCCAGGACCCGAGCCACCCGGCCATGGCGCTCAACGCTCGCTTTGCCGAGGTGGAGTGCCTGGCCGAGTCGCACCAGCACCTCAGCAAGGAGTCGCTGGCAGGGAACAAGCCAGCCAACGCCGTTCTGCACAAAGGTGGGTGACAACGCCGCCCCGTCGATACGGGACGCGGTTCTGGTCATGACTTTAGATGCACATCTTGGGCATGGGTGTGGTGTTCTTTTTTGGTATTTTATCCCTGATTAAATTTTTTTTTTTCTTCTGGGATGTAAAGGGCAATATGAACAATTATCGCAATATTTTGTGGTAATATATTACAATAATGACGGAAATGATTTTAAAAATATAGATTTAGGTAACTGTGTAGTTCGAAAAACGTTCCTATTTGAAACATTCTTCACCAGGACACCAGTCACTTAAAGAAGTGTGATTTATATCACTAAGCTGCACACAGTAACTGCATTTAACCATATCTTGGAATTCACTGATATTTATTGATGCTCTCGTGGAAGAAACAGTGGCGAAAATGGTAAAATAAAAATCCCATAATACTGTACGTTTTTTTTTAACTCAATTAATTGAAAATGACCTAGACAACAATAAATCTAATTTTTTATAAGAAATCTTTCATGATAAATGACACATTAATAAATATCCACCCTTAGTTGTACAACAGACGACTTCAGTTATTTCTGAAAACAAGAATTTCCTGGTGAAGTTTTGATTTACTGTGGGTTTTCTGGTCAACATAGACACAAATAGACAAAGAGGGTGACCCCAAACAGTCACCCTGCGATTAAAGAAAATTGATCGGGGTGTTTAAGGAGAATCCATTCCCACTCCCAGCCTTGAGGTTTTGTTCTTCTGTCCCTACAGAAGAACAAAACAAGATACATCCAGAGCCTCAGTGGAATGGCTTAGATCAAATGATATTTATTAGTTAACATCTTGTGGAAAAAGAAAGTATGATGTCCAAATAAATATTTCCCCCTAAAATCGACAGCTAGGATCCACCTTTAGTCCTTTTAAAAAATTTATGGAGTATGACTTTAAGTCGAGTCTGGACCAGGAAAACCGACTGGCCTAAGTCTGTTACAGCTCTTAGATTTATGACCCTTCAAACAGCTCTCCAAAATACTGCCATGGCGCCGAGATGAAGAGGTTTCTGTTTTTTATTGCGATCTGTGGAGCATTTTCTGGGCAGGAAGGTGTCGCTGCTAAAAATATGGATGCAATCAAATCAGTTTTGTTGCTCATCTTTGACTCATCCCGGCCTGTAATTGCCATCGTCCTGCTTATTATTTTCCTGGAAAATAATACATTTTTTGAATTTGATGGAGGGTTTTTTTGTTTTTCTTTTGAATGAATAATAAAAGAAAATACATTAATGTGGCATTTTAAAGGTTAAAATCCTGAAAGTGATTGAATATTTGGTCATTTTTAACACGTCTTTGGTTGTTGTTGTTTTTTTGTGTGTTTTTTTTTTTTTTTTTTTTTTAATATTACGAAAACAGGCAGAATCATCAAGATGGCTGCAAAAAGTGTGTGGCGTCTCTGCAACATGCGAAGGCCCATTTATCTTAACATCACGTGACCCCGTGTGAATTAAATAAACTTTTTCTGATTTCGGTTTTTAGGCTTGTCTCGATTCAACTAGATCATCCGAAGACTAAAACATCTCTCATCAGAACAGTCCGGTGTTGTCAGAAACCTTGTCACATTTTGGGATGGGAACTGACTTTAATTTCCATTTTATAATTGACGGCGAGAAGCTCGGCCAAGGATGTTTAGGCAACCGGATTCAGGGAAAAGTCGAAGGGAAAAATTGGCAGACAGATAATCACAGGCAAACAATGAAAGAGATACAGATCAACCCATCTGTTGTGCAATCTTTCCTGCCGTGCCGACCGCACGGCTTTGCCCCGAGAAAGCTTCGGTCATGTAGAGAAGATAAGCTCTCGCTGTGTTAAGTGATGGCTCCAAACACTTCCTCTCTGGCTCCCAAGTGATCCCGTACGTGTTTGTGTTGCAACATTTATCCTCGTTTTTTATCTGAGCTTGTGATCAGCGATTAATTTCATGTAAGGATGTGATGAAAGAGAGATCAAGAAAATAAACTCTTATATCTGATAAATACCTTACTATCTAATAGTCAGTGTCAAGAGGGAAAAACAAAAAAGTAGAATTAAAACTTTTCTCTTTGGGTGGTTAATATAAGAAATGTCGATTTGTTCGGGAAAACCGCCCAGCATCGTTTGATGTGTAACAGCTTCTTGGTTCATGCTTCTTCTTCTTCTTCTTCTTCTTGTCGCTGCAGTGCTGAACCAGCTGGAGGAGCTGCTGAGCGACATGAAGGCCGACGTGACCCGGCTGCCCGCCACGCTGTCCCGAGTCCCGCCCATCGCCGCCCGCCTGCAGATGTCGGAGCGGAGCATCCTCAGCCGGCTCGCCAGCAAGGGCACCGAGACGCACACGCCCCCGGTCAGCAGCCCACACACACACACACACATCTCAACACACTTCGACACACTCACAAGCTGAAACCTGCTCCATTCACCAGTGGAAAAGCAATAGATGGAGGGCGTCCAATGAAAACACACTGCCTTTTTATTCTGTCACCCACCTGCTCTTCTTGACTCCTCAATCACTTATTCAGCATTTCTTTCTCAGCTTGCATAACATCCAGTCAAGGTGCTTCTTTTGTTTTTGTTTTTTTTTTTTTGTTGTTTTTTTTAACAACATGACTTTCTCCTGCCTTTGCCCAGCCCATACCGCCCGGACCCTACGCCACCCCTCAGAACTACGGCGCGCCCTTCACCCCGGCCCCGCCGAGCGCCCTGCACATGGGAGGAGCCAACTACAGCCAGATGCCGCCGGGATCCTTCATATCAGGTCAGTGTTTTACGGGTACTGGTTTGTCCGAAGCGGTGACACGTAACACACTTTTGTGAATGAGCGGAAAGAAAGAGATGAGTTCAAAGAAAAAACTAAAACAAAAAAAAAAGCATGATTTTCTGTCGATCTGATAATAACAGCAGTCAGAGATAATTTAGTGAAGCAAAACCCCACTGGGCTTGATGTGTGCGACAGTTTGGCAAGTTGATGATTTAAGAGGGATTTATGTGTCTTGGCGGGGAGGCGGAGGTTTGGAGATCGAGCTGTTGCTGCCTCGGGTGAAGGAACCGATTAGATCTCAGCGCGGCCTTCGAGCTGGCGTTTGTCATAAACCTTCTGCAATAGCAGTCATGAATACTCTTTTTATCTTCTGTTACATTTGACTTCACGATGAGGTAGCAAATTGGCCTGTGATTGCAACAGGAAACTGATTTATTGCTCTAAAAGCACGGAGACTTCCCCGAAAGAAACCCACAAACCTACATAATGTGTAATGTGACTGCAGAGGAGGAAACGCCAAAAACAAAAACGCTTCATCCGGTTTATTGCTGACGTATTCAAACGTCTTGAACTTTTCCACATTTTGTCACGTCATCATCATAAACTTCAGCGTATTTTGCTAATATTTTAAGATGTACTAAAGTTATACTGGTGAAATGGAAGTAAGAGGATACATGCTCTACGGGTTTTGTTTTTTTTTTACATTTAAAAAGTGTTCATGTGACTTCAGCAACTCAGGAAGCCGAAAAGAATTGTACTCCACACTTTTCAGATTTTCATGTATTAAAAAAACAAAACAACAACAAAAAAAACATTGAAAACATAGTTTTTCTCCTGCTTCCAAACGATTCTCTACTTTTGTGTTGCTCTAATGAAATCCCACTGAAGTTTGTGGCTGGATCATGTCAACGTGCGAAAAGGTTAAAGAACTGTGAATAGTTTCGCAAGCCTCCGTTATCTCCACCCTCACGGTTCTTCTGCAGGCCCCAGTGGCGAAACATTCGACATCGGTGGGTTCTGCAGAAGCGCTGATCCCAATAAAAGGTCGAGACTTGATTAGCTGGTAACTTGAGCTGTTTATGCTCAATAAAGCAAGATATAAAAATGGGCCAAAATGTGCTCCAATCATAACAGCAATGCCAGGAATTTTGTCTTTGTATGGTGCTGTCGCTGTGGGAAAAACATTTAGCAAAGGGAATTGGGGAAAAAAAAACAAAACATGTTCAGGCCTCCTAAAAAAAACCATAAATCTTAGTTTGTATTCTTTTTACTTAGTGTAATAGAATTATTTAGGTTTCAAATTAGTGGCATTGAGAACTACTTTGCTCTAGGAGGACTGTTTTTATCTGCAGCACTTTATCACCTTGAGCAGCTTGAGTTGTAAAAAAAAAAAAAAATTGGGGGGGGGGGGAAGAAGTTCATATCTAGGGAAAAAAAACATCTGTGGCAGAGTTTCTGATGTGGCTGCCAGAAAGACACCTGAAATAGACATCACCAAAAAAAAAAAAAAGTCAAACACAAACGTGCTGCACTTCTATATTAAGGCATTCTGAAAAGCTCAGTCAGCTCAGCAGTTATAGGATCCAACGACAGATTGTGCAATAATAAAGCTCAGTCTGGCCAGGCAGGCATTGTTTCTCCTGAAAAGTTTGATTATTACCAACTTAAGAGCTTTTGAATTAAAATTGCAGAATGACTGAAGCATTATTATAATATTATTTTATTTATTTATTTATTTATTTTGTTTGGGCTCCTATCCCACCACTCTTGCCTGCATTCTATCACAACTCACTGTCAGCTGGGTGAATTTATTTTCCCATAATTAGTTCGGCAACAGCATGTGCTCTCCAGACGCACTCTCTGCCCTGCATGTGCGTTCGTGTTCGGAGATGTTTAGATAGCTGAGATGTGGCAGAGATAACCGGTAGAACCTGATACTCCCCCAGTAGCTTTCCTCCAGAAGAAACCACAACACCCAGCACTCTCTCTCCCTCTCTCTCTCTCTCGCTCTCTCCCGTTTGGTGTATCTTAAGTTTTTTGTAATTGCAGACCGAGACATCTGTCAAAGGCATTGCATTTCAGCGAGCCAGGGGCCTATCGCTGAAAATGTCATTATGCTCGGCCCGTCTGAGGCCGAGTGTGCCAAGAAAACATTCTGACTTTGTACCAAGGTATTTTCAGTGGGACGCAGACCGCAGCAGGCCTGGTTGTGTAAACGTTGTGTTGTGACTTGTGAACGAGCGGAGGGCTGGGCCCGGCGTTTGGTCGCTCAGAAATAGTTGTGTTTCTCCGTGGTTTTTTGACTCACCGGGGCCCTCGCCGTCGTGAGCCGGGCCGAGCCGAGCCGAGCCGAGCCGCGTGCAGTCCGAGACCTCTGGCAGGTTATGAGACCACATTTACAGGCTTGATTGGGGTCATGCTGCTTCCTGACCTTTTATGATTCAGGCAGCGAGAGGGGAAACCAGCGGGAGCAGGCAGGGTGGACCGGAGCTAAAATAACAATTCTCAGACTTTTTGCCACCTTGTAACTTCCCTACATTAATGGGAGTTTACTGAAAGAAGGTCTCACACTCGGGTAAACAAAATACCTCCAGAAATATTCTTACCTAAGTCCACATCTGCTGTTTTAGCTGTGATTTCTAAATGTGAGAATGCACCAGTTGCTCCAAGTGGATGCAAAAGTAGTCATGCCCTTAAAGCCTGTCATATTCTGCCACATTAGAGTCACAAACTATAATCTATTTTACTGGGATTCATCTGCTGGGCCAACACAAACCAGAGCACAACAATATGGTAAATGTTTTGTTTTTTTTACAACTGGCCTCCAGAGTCAATACTCCTAGCCACATTTTGCTACAATCACAGCTGTAGGTGTTTTGGGAGTATGTCTCTACCAGCTTTTCACATCCACAGTCTGAAATCTTTTCTCCCCGTTCTTCTCTGCAAAACAGTTCAATGTCTGTGAACATCAATTTTCATAACTTAAAAAAATTGTCAGCTGGATTTATGTCTGGACTTTAACCGGGCTATTCCTGCACATGAACATGCTCTGATCTAAATCATTCCATGCTAGCTCTGAATCTTTAGGATCGTTGCTTTGATTGAAAGTGAATCTTTGTCCCTGTCTCAACTCTTCTCCAGCCTCCAACAGGTTTTCATCCATTTTTCCAACAACTATCTCCAGCTTCCCTATCACTGAAGAAAATATTTGTGACTTTCTTTTAACAATGATTTTTTTTCTCCCCTTGCCACTCCTCCATAAAGGTTAGTTTGGTGGGGTGCACAAGTAGACAGCCACATACTTCATCTGAAGCTGAACGGTTGATGCACAGTCACGTGGTTTCTGGTTGTTAGCATTTACACACATCTTTCATACAATAACGCAGACCTCCTTTGGGACTTCACATATTATGCCCCATATCTGCAGTTTCCTGAAATGCTCTCACACAGAGAGCGCCGCACTTTTCTTCAGACAGCCTCTTTCGTGAACAACGATGTTGTAATTTTCATTTTTGAAAATCTTTTGACATTTGACTAAATTATTATTATAGTAGTTATTTGATTGAAGAATCAAATGCACAAAAACTTTGTTTTTTTTCCTGCATATTCAAAAACCAGATAGTGGAAGCGAACTAGCTGAAGCGAAATATCTACATTGTTGTCCAAGTGCATAAAACACGACAAAAAGAGTTCTGTTCTGAGATGTTCCAGTAACTTGACCCTGCTTTAAACTTCTCCATACATTTGTCCTTGAGCTCTGTCCGCTGTGTTCTTTGGTCTTCATGAGACTCTCTGTTCACCAATGTTCTCCAACAAGCCTCTGAACCATTCTGTTGAGACCTGAGACACGTCCCGGGTTCAGATCCCGGACAAGCCCCCAGTTGACATGACGCCACCTGTCATTCAATCCACTGGGTTTGTCAACAACTGACAATTCAGGAGTCACAATTTTTCCCGAAGTAAACCAAAGTTGCCTGGGTTTATCATTACGAATGCCATGCGGTCATAGAGGTTTGGTGATGGAGGTTTGGTGAAAAAAAAAAAGTTAAACATTGTCAGTGGGGAACATGCACTTAAGACATGCTTTACCCAGGGCACTTAGAGGGTGGAATAGAGTTTACTCCAGTCCCAAAACCCAAACGGAGTCTGGAAAAATGCAAAAAGATGGATGTGACCGACCCCATGAGCAGCCGAACACAACAGTGATCGACAGTATTACTACCACATGCTTGTCTGTACGAAGATAACTCAGAGTAAATCTCCCATTTTTTTCATCATTACATCGTATGCTTAATGGTTAAATCAAGGATTAATGTGTCAAACTGGATCCAAAACAATAAATGTGAGTTGTGGCTACAAATCTGTTTTCATTCCAGTTTCTTTGTAAAGCAGTAACTTTTCACGCATGTGGTGCAAATATTCACGCACAGCCTGACATTAGTGATCAAAACACAGTTCAGATTTTCACAAGCAAATCCAAAATGCATCTGACACAAAACGCTGTTGATCAAATATCTGGAAGTTTTAAAAATAATAATGAAAATAAAAACAAAAAAACAAATATCCTCCGGCTATTCAGGACAACCTAATATTTCCATCATCATCACGTTTGTCAGCCCGAAAAGGTGACAGAGTATATTTGTCTCCTGCATGTTCCACATGTTGTGCGAGCAAAAGTAGCGCAGTCAGACTTTTGACAATATCTACGCAGTAAAAACAAAACAAAAAACATCGAGATTAAGCTTTAATATTGAGCCATGTTATTTGACAAACAAAAACGAATAAATTAACTGACACCAGAGAGAAGAAAACCATCACTGAGCCAAAGAATGTTGAATATAAAACGAATAAAAAGAATTACCAACCACTAAAGTCCCTTTATGGGGCTTGTATGAAACACATTCAATATCTGCACAAGCAATTTAGAGCTCCTTATTTGGAATCTCTTTAAGATCTGACCCTTGGTGAGGCATCTCTGTCTCTACCATTACAACCGTGTCTGTTAGTCGGAGGTCCGCTCTATCTGAGCTACACTGCCACGGAGAGAGCGGGGCACCTTGTTACAAAAACGTTACACACACACAAAGTTTAACCCTTTTAAGAGGAGCACACTACATGGAGTGTGTCTCAAATATAAACTTATTCAACTCAAATTAAGGTCAAAATCGAAGCTCCTAATATGACGTGTGAACGTGAAATCGGTACGGTGTGTATGAGTGGAGGATGTGTGTGAAAGTGCTGCTGCGTGAACTCAAAGTGATCCAGAGCCAGAGGCAAGTTAGTCGGCAGGCTGGGGTTTAAAAAGCTGATGGCCTTACCAGGTCCTCAGGTGTCCTGTATCAGTAATCAGTGCTGCGTGTGACAGATAAATGCCCCAGCCTAACCACCACGTCCCTGCAGAGGTTGTTGCAACACCTTCATAGAACAGCTGTGTGCGCACCGGGATTGAAATTAAATTAATCTCATGTTTGACAATATTTACGTGACTTCTGAAGGTTATTGTTTGCTTTGGGTTTACTTGGAGGTTTTAAAGTAAACGAGAGCTAAATTAAAGTTACGCATCAGTTTCCTTCATCTTCGCATTTCGCAAGTAACCTTGTATTTCTTTTGGTGTGTCTCATAAACAATTGAAAAGAACTTTTATTGAAGTTTGTAATCAGAACGAGTCAAACTGGGGAAATGTTTTGTTTTGGGTATTTTTAATAATTTTGCAAGGCACTGTATATCAGCAACATCTGGAGCTGAAATCTTTTGGAAATTCTGTTTTTGCCATCAGGAAGCTATGCAGCTCTGCTAACGGACTCACATTGTAGACAAAGCTTCGTCTTTTAGACGCGTATAAATCAAAGCAGTAGAGCAGAGCACATGGGCGCACATGGGAGCACCTGCCCTGCCGATATCGCCACCCTCCCACCAGCTCCAGTAGCTCCATCTCTGACCTCTGACCTCTCTGCAGAGGAGGGAGGGAAGTTAAAGACAAGTCCCTTTGGGGATGTGTAAAGTGTCACATTATCCTGCTCCCCCTCTCTCCAAGCCTCCACTACAAGTCTGCCGCTTGTCTGCCCCCACAGAAGCCGCCGCCGCTGCCGCTGCTGCTGCTGCTGCTGGGGCCACCGGGGGCGCCGCTGGTGGAGCCACAGGGGGGTCAACTGCCGCCGGGGTTTTCCAGAAGACCAAGGAGCACGACGTGATGCAGCGGCAGCGAGTGGTGGACCTCTGGAAAGACGGCAAGTCAGAGGGAGCTATCGGGCTGGAGCTGAGGATGCCCAAGTCCACGGTTCACAGCATCATTGTCAAGTATCGGCTTAGTAACACGGTGGAGAACCTGCCGCGTAACGGGCGACCAAAAAAGCCCTGACGGGAAGGCGAGGGAGAGGATCCTGGAATGTAGCAAAACTGATGAAACTAAAAAAAAAACTGGATTTTTAAAACCAAGAACAAATAAAGACGAAGCTCCAAAGAAGACCTGATAACAAAGCACTTACGCACTGCTGGAATGTGACGTATATAAAGATGGAAGAACAATCTCAAAACGCAGAAATTGAAGGTTTGAAACGCAAAATAAAAACAGCAGTGGCAGCACTTTGCCCCACAAAAGAAAGCAGGCAATCAACTGCTTAAAGAGTGGACCAAAAATAAGCAGGGAGAAATGAAGGGTGCTGCTGAAGGGGAAAAAAAAAAAGCTTAAAAAAAAATCTGTCTGGAATGAAAGCAGAAGGGCAAAAAAGGAGAGAATGTTAATGCAATCAAAGGTTTTTTAGAAAAATGCAGAAAAAAGTTTTTTTTTTTTTTTTTAGATCTTCTCATACAGATTTCTTGAGACTTCTCTTTCTGTCTTTCCCTTTGAGCCAAAAGATTTCCCTCTGGATCCATCCTTCATCTGCAGGCTGACTGAACAAGCCGGTTCCCTCGATCTGACCCTGTACTCCCTCATTCCTCTACAGTCCTCTCGTCCTCCACACTCACACGCATACACACGCACACACACACACACACACACACACACACAAATACAAACACTTTGGATATCTCAAACAACCTGAAAACCTGCAAAGAACTTTGCTAATCTCCTCGAATGCAGGAAGATGAAATCCAAACTCAAAATAGAGAATGAAAAACCGGGCCAAGTTCATCTCGCAGAGAAAGTTCAGAAAGAAAGCAAAAGAAGAAAAGGTTGTTAAGTTTAAATCACTTCACCCCATGGATCGTCTTATTTTAGGATCCCTAAAGTCAACCAGGCATAAATCCAAAACCCACTGATTTGTTGAGAGCTGATTTGTTGCCTTTTCAACAGAATCAGTAGCAGCTACCCTAACCTGATAAACTGCCAACAAAATGTGTACTGTAATGCAAGTGGAACAATATTACTTGCTCCTGCACCTTTTTTTTTTTTTTTTTTTTTTAAATGGGAGATTGTCTCCTAGCTGGGGATACCGCTCTGTCGAAGTATCCACATTTCCTGTTTTTAGACCTCATGACTACAGAAAGCACTATTTATGAGCCGCTCTTCCTCATAGATGAAGTCTGTAATCTGTCACTGAAAGAAAAAGGGAGACTCGCTTTGAAGCCCGAAGAGACACTTTTGTTCCTCGAGCTGCTTTATTGTGACAGCGTGATGGATTCCACGCGGTGGAA
The DNA here is from genome assembly GCF_051168715.1 of Poecilia mexicana. Taxonomy (NCBI): domain Eukaryota; kingdom Metazoa; phylum Chordata; class Actinopteri; order Cyprinodontiformes; family Poeciliidae; genus Poecilia; species Poecilia mexicana. The sequence goes on from NW_028263387.1 coordinate 11,310,211, forward strand.
AATGTCCCCCGATCCCAGAGAAAATAAAACACTCCTGTCTGCATTATCGCTTTTTCTGAACACAGCGTGCGTGTGTGCGCGTGTGCGTGTGTGTGTGTGCAGCAAAGCTGTGCCTAACATCTTATCATGAGGAGAACAGCGCTATCCCCTCTGCTGTGTTTTTGGACGGAGCAAAATTCTAATTTTTGGTTAAGAGCTGTGTGACTGTTATGACGCTAAATTCGAGTGGCATTTCACGTTAATTTTAAATGTTTGTGTGTGGCCTGCAATGAGTATACATGGTATTTGTTCACATTTGCAAGTGTTACATCCCTGTAAATGTGTGCATTTGTGCATGGTAATTGAGGGGAAATAGTTTTTTTATAAACTCTGGTTCACGTTTGTATTTTTAAATAATGGTGCCAAGGAATCTTTCCCATTTCATATTTTTATGTAAAATACTTTTCCAGGGCAAAGTTTTTCGTTTTTCCCACATCAGATTTAGCCAAAGAAATATATTTACCACACCAAATTGGGATAAGGGGCAATGGATAATGGGATAAGAACGAGGCAGCATTAAAACAGAGGTAAAAGAAAAGAACGTAGCAGCACTGTAGCTTAGTGGAGTGTCAGGAATCACAACCGAAACACCCTTAAATAACCCTTAGTAAATAAAAACAAGCTGCAACTTAGAGCTTCGACATCATAACCAGTGTAGAAGAGCTGAATGTTTTCCCTTTTCTCGTTAGCTGACCAGAAACCATCAACTGTTGTCACTTGAAAAGGCTAGCCAGAAATAGCTAACTACGTAAGTTTATGATATTGACCCCACGTCACTGCAAATGAAAATGGAAAATTTTCTATTGCTTCTGTGCCAAAAAAGGAGCTATTTGAACAAACTTTATATAGACTCGAGCAAATGCATTGACATCCTTTACTTCTCTCCTCACACTTTTATCCAGTTAAATTTGAACAAAGTCAGACTGTCATTTAAAACATTAATAGAATAAGTAGAATCTTAAAACTGATTTCAGAGACATCATTTGGTTAGCAATAAACAGCAGTGAGTGCTTGTTTCAGTACTAGTTAGGTGCTGGGTCTGTATACATCTGGATGACCAAATACAGTAACTTTATAATTATTAAGAAAACCTCTGGCTGCATCATAATATAATCTGGATTAGTGCTGCACAACATAGTTTGAAGTTATTGTAATGGATAGAGCGATCACTCATCATCTGGGCGCACGTTTGCTATGAACAAAGCGACAAAAAATATCCACGATTAATGGCTGTAAAAAGAGAAAGCAATAATTCTTTAGTGTCCCTTTCATTCTGGTTTTCAGCTCTAAGCTGCTACAGTTTGGTGATGCTCAGGACCAGATAAAATAAAGCACATGTACATCAACGTACAACGGCGCATCGACCTGCAGTCCTTGAACTATCGCATGCTTTTTACCCGCATCCCCTCGACACCTCGGACATATGCTAAGCTGTTGCTAGCCGAGGATTCATTGACGTGCTTTTTTCTTTTCAGTTGGACATTCATTCTGAAACCAGCAACAGAGTACCTTAAAATGGCTGATTGGTTGACATTTCCAAGACATACATTTGTTCCTGATTAAAGGTTTTGCCTGAGATGCACTCATACGAGGCTTTATAGAAGCAAACATAATGCATTTCCTGTCATTTCCCTCGATCAGATGATATGCAGCGTCTTACAGGGGAGAGACGCACCAAGACTTTGGCCAGGCTTTTTTTTAATAGCTGTTTTGAACTTTAGATGATCCATCAAAAGTAGTTTAGAGTTTCAGGTCGTTGAGAGTTGACTGATGGCTTTGCTTGGAGTTTAAAAGCTCTTAGAGATGTGCTGGGTTTGTCTTACCTTTACTTTAACTCTCACTGCCAACTTAATTTAGGGTAGGAAAACATTAACCTGCTGCACCACACAAGGTTTTATTTTATTTTGTTTGTGTTTGGTGACCCTGGTATGGTGACCATGACAATGACAAAATTGGGGTTTTGTACACCCCTTGTGCACTGAGTCCAGATAAAGGAAAATCTAAACAGTCGACTTGTGGTCCTGTGCTTACGGGACTTCTGTATTTTTACGCACCTTTCACTCACAGGCTCAGCAACCTAGAGATGCCCCGCCTGCTTCAGTATAAGCATATAGCCATTTGACAGGCGTTGTAGGTATTTTGTAAAGAATCGTACAAATGTAGGTAATTCCATCAGCATAAATACTCCTAATAAAATTAAACATTCCTCTAATAAACTTCTAATAAACACTCCTCAGATACAAAAACTGGATAGTGGAAGCAAGGACATTTCTGAATAAAACACACCCGCAGTCTTCTGCCCAGTCACACAACACATCGCACAGAGGCCTGAGCGAAGCAGCTCGGCCTTCGCCCGGCGTCCAGAAGGGGGACGCAGTTTTTGTCTCGCGACTAAGTCGATGAGAGCTAATTTTGACACTTTGTACTGGAGGTCATTTAATCAGATTACGTTCTTCCATCATCTAAAGTCCTGTGTCGGATTTACTGATCGTTTGCTCTCGTACGCTGTAAACAGAATGACTGCTCTCACCCTAAAACTAGAAGCCGAGTGGCTCGAATGAGTCGTGGTGTGCCACAGGCATCAGTCCTTGGTCCCCTCCTGTTTTCCAGTTACATGCTACCTCTTGTTTTTTTGAGTCCTAGCCACAAAGTTCTTACCTCCACCAGTTAAATATATTCAGGTGCTTTTAGTGATAAATTATATCCTTGACTTCTATTTTAACAATGTTAAGATAGAACGGTTTTATTATCTGTCTAAAGCCCTTCTGTGGATAGACAATCTTAATCGCTTTTTGAGCATTCCTGATTTCTTGACTGATCTGTTTTCAGTTAAGTATCAGTTTTTCCTCTCTGTTCTACATTTTTATTGTCTCTTTTGTTCCACATCTCTGGCTCTAAAGCATTGTCTCCTGTTGTGCACCCCTTGTTATTTCTCCCAGTCTTTACCTTGATTTTTTTTCAGTCTCTTATCAGATCTTGCCTGCTCCTACCATACTCACGCACACAGTTATTTCTCTCTGTCTCCTCTCTTGGCCTCTGCTGGAAAAACGCCAGTACTTTTTCCCATAACTGGTCCCCTCTCACGGTTTCACCTTTTTTTTCCCTCCTTCCCTCCAACATCATCAGCCCAATACGCAGCTTATCGCATCTGGGATCAGCAAACCAGTGTTACGACAGTTTATTTTTCCCCGTGGTGCAAGCGAAAGCCGTCCTGCGTTGGGTCTATTCCTGGCTTTTTGTTTTGAAACGAGCTCTAAACAATGCCTTCAGGACGCTTTCATGAAAACCCACCGATGTGGGAAACACAGACCCTGTGCTTATCATGTGTGTGTGTCATGCAGAAAGGTGTTAGTTTTCATCCGTGTGTGTTTCTGTATCCTTATGTGCCTGCGCATTAAAAAAAAAGAAAAAAAAAGATGTTTACTCATTGCTGGCCTCGCTTTCTTTCAAGTCAACAGTTACGCATTTCTAGGTTTTGCCCTTATTGCAAACACGAATCATGATACTGTATATATTATTGACGTACTGTAATATGCAAGTTTTCTGAATAAAAACCATAGTAATGTACCCCCTGGAATGCTGCTTATTGTTGCAAAAGCCGTGCGATTACCATGTTTTAAGTGCCCTTATTGTCATATTTTCAAACATAATGTCTCGGTAGAGTTAACATCTGTAAACACAGCAAAGATGGAGATTGTTGGAGAAAGTGCTTCCAGCTCAGGCCACATTTACCACAAGCCTTGTTCTTCAAAATGTAATGTTTGCATCTTGCTCAACTACAAATGTTTTTGTTCGCCTAGATAAACATCTAGGAACAGATTGCTGTGTTTTTATTTTCAGTGATTATGGCTGATTTGCTGATTATTTTTTTTTTAAATCTTTTTTTTTTTAAATAGAAAACAAGTATACTGGTTTAAATTTATTCCTTCTCCGACGCTCCCAACAGCTCAGACGTTGAAATACGACACTCGTTGTCAAGGCTGAACCTTAATCTTCCCCAACTGAGGAAACTTAAATTGTTGATACTTTTGTGCGAGTGTGAGGCTTTTTTTTGTTTTTGTTTGTCCTTTCAGCCGTGGTCTTACTCAGTATGAATGTTATGTTTACAGTGACTATAAAAGTATTCACCCCTTTGTTGCTTTACCAATTTTATCGCTTTGACAAATCAACAACAAAATTTTACACTCTCACATGCCTTTTTTTTAAACCTAATCGAGCCTTGATATGAATCCTCATCGACAGCAGCCTCCCCGTTGCCGCTCTCCCAACCCAGACAGTTCAGCAGTCGTCGTACGCAGAATCTTAACACCTCGTAACTCCTTCAGCGTAGATAAGAGCAGAGGTGTCATGGCGTCCTCTCTTTTAAGTCTCCTTCTTACGCTGTCACTCGGTGTGTGAGGACGCCCTGATCTAGACAGATTTACACGTGGGCCATGTTCCTTCCACTTCTTGATGATGGATTTAAGTGAACTCCAGGGGATGTTCAGGGCCTTAGAGATGTTTTTGTGTCCATCCCGTGACTTATGGGGATCTTAGTGTTCTTTTTGCCTTCATGCTGTGATGGTAGCCAGGAATCCTGATTAACCAGTGAATGGACGGTCCAGACGCAGGTGTCTTCACACTACGACCACTGGAGACACAGTCACTGCACTCTGGTGATCTCCAGCCACTCGTCGTGAGGCTACTAGCACCAACTAGATGGACCTCTGTTGAATTAAGTTAGTCGCTTAAACCGAGGGAGCTCCTGGATAATTGTGCACCAATTTTCTATCAAAGTTGTCACTTTAATATTAAAGGCTGTTTTGTTGATCAAGATAGGTTTACAAAAGCAGTAAAAAGGGTAAAACGTCCAAGGGGGTTAATACTTCCTGTTGGGTTAGCGTCAGCTTGCCTGGCACAAGTGGGGATTGCGTGCAGAGCCGCGGTTCATCTCTCAGGACAATGGCAGCTGCGTCGGTTCAGTGACAGGGTCAGAAACAGTGTCTTTAATTCAAAGATCCCTTTCACTCTGACTGTATTTCAAATAAGCCAGTGTCAAGGCTTATTCCTCATCCAGTTACCCAAATTGGTAGACTGAATATTTACTTTGGATCCAGTTTTTGCAAAGTCGAAATGTCTCCCTTTGCTCGGCGAAGGAAAATGTGCTTTCCCCAATGTAACTCTGATAGACTACTGGACAAATGGACAGGAAGAGAGCATGGAGGCCGGTGTTAACAACACCCTGTGACACTCCTGGTCTTCCTCCTAGAAACCAGTGGGTTAATGCAGTGCATTCTGGGATGAACCGTTTTTATACCAGTCTCTTTTGTTCCCTGTATGCAGTTCAGTCCTTCATTCCATCCTCACAACTTACCATTCACTAGATGTTTTCTCTTTCTTTGGATCGTTCTCTATGAACCTCAAAATGGCTATGCATGAAAATCCCAGTAGATCATCAGTTTCTAAAATAGTGAGACGATTCCTTCTGGCTCCAACGTAAACGTTCAAAGTGTCTCGAATCCTCCGTCTTCCCCAGTCAGCTGCTCAGTTTGAACAAAAGCAATTGGTCTCCTTCACGTCTGGAAGTCTGGTTGCTCATGTGATTGACTAATTCGTGGCAATCAACAGCTTTGGTTGTCATGAAATGGTGGTCGTTTCCATTGAGCCGGGGCCATTATGAAATGAGGGTATTGTTGGAAAAAGGTTCTTGAAAATGACTTTGACCACAAAAAAGCTTAATTAATTAAATCAACACTCTTGTCATCTTCTAGGATTATAAGAGTGCCATTGAAATGAAACATCCCCATTGCTTGAGTAAAACAATGCCTTACACCAGCTTTATATGCGATTAACACCGTGTGATGTCTTTCGAAGAATAACACGCATTGATAATATATATATAAATATATATATATGACTTCTGGTCTTTAGTAATTCAAGAAACAGTACTGGTCTTCATCTGATCTGATGGATTTTTCTTCTTTTTTTGTTTTTTTGTTGGTGCTCCGTCTGTGGAAGGACAGAAAGCAAAGACGTACTGAACCGGCTGACCCGAGCTTGTGTTTCTGCTTCCCCCCCTGCAGTCCTGAACGGGCCTCCCATGTCTGTAAAGAAGGAACGGGAAGCAGAACTGCTGGTGAACCGACGGGAGCAGCGCAGCGGAGAGGTCATCTGTATCGACGACTAGACGACACACACGCACGCTCACGCTCGCACACCTGAAACCCATTTCCTGCTAGAAAGACACCTTCGATTACTCGCCTGCAGAGGAATGTTTTTGGGGTGGGGGGGTTTGTTTTGGTTTTTTTCCGCAGGAGAAAGCAGCACCACTGAACCGCGCTCTCAGTGTTACAACTATAACTAACTGACTGTCTGAAGGCAAATGTACCCAAACAATAGTGATTGTAATTGCTTCATTTGAAACGAACATAACTTCAGCCGTACACACAGCTTGTCGTCACAGACAGTCCAAACCTGCCTCCAACTTTTTGTGACCATTTTTACGTCTGCCTCAAACCATTATACTCCTCAACAACGGCCTCCTCAAGTGGGCCTCCTCCTCCTTGAGATGCTTCAGACCTCACCTATGCACGCACACACACACACACACACACACGCGCGCAAACATAAAGAAATGCTTAACCCAACCTTACCCCAGAAACCTCCTAGATCTGTCAGTAGACCGTATCCCCTCCCTCCTCTTCCTAAGCTTCTCTCAGAAAGTTGCATGTGAAACTATACTCATTTCTCCCCACGGCGCTCCATCGTCCCCTGAAGCATGCTCTTATCACAACAACGCTGTCTTGTGGAATCAGAAAGAAAAGAAAAATGTTATCAAGCTGTGCATAAACTTGTTTTAATACTATTTCTAATACTCAGCGAGAGAGGCTGACTCTCCGTTGTCTGAGTTAAAGCAGCTCCAAGCACAGCTCCAGCTATTTGGTTGCTTTTTTTTTTTTTTTGTCATTTACATTTTATTTTGCTCTTTTTTGTTTCTTTTTTTTTTAACGGTACGTGTTCAGATAAAACTCATGTGCAAAAGTATGATATAAATATATTCAGCACTTGTTTGACCATAAAGTATTTTCCAGCATCCTTATCCGCTTTTCCTGGTTTGAGTTCATGTACAGAGCTTCGAGGCGTTTCGAAGGGGATTCGTTTTAGGAAAGGCCTCGAAACGTCGCTATTTTTTAGGATTCCCCTACGAATGTTTATAACCTTTCATAAGCGAATCAGTGTTATTGAAACCTGTCGACAACCCTCTGCACTGCTCTTACCTTTACTTACCGGCGCTTAAAATCAAGAATTTTATTTTTTGTTTCCTTTTTTTTTATTATTATTTTTATTTCTGTTTCCTTCTACAACATCCTGTGATATACTTTGCATATTTAAGCAGCTCATTCGTGTTCTCTTGTATTTTTACTCTCCCAGTTATGAGCATTGTCGTTGTTGATGTTGCTGTCGTTCTCGCCGTTGCTATTCGAGAGAGAGCTTCTACCAAAAGAGACATATCTTTGTAACTATAAAACGTTTAAAAAAAAAAAAAATGACGCAACAGTACGCGTGCCACACAATACACAGTCTGCCATGTTCGTCCCATTGTTGCAAGAGAACGCAAACGAAGAAGTTGAGCCAACTTCAGAAGTGCATATGTAACACGAGAAAGCAAACTCTCCTTTTAGTTTTGGGGCTTAATTATGTATGTCTGTAGAAACTCGGTCATATGTAACCCTAAATGCTTCTACCGAGACCTCAGTCCATTTCAGCTCCATTAAAAGTACACAAGAGTTATCCAGAGAATCAGAGAGGGGACTTTTATATACCGCGTCATTTAAAAGCGCCTTAATAAACATAGCTGAACACATGTAAAGTCATTGAAATACATTTAGAAACTGATGTCAACCTGTAAATTCCAGTGTCTTCTGTTGCAAATGGAAAACTGAAAAGATCTTTAAAAGACAACGTAGCTCATCAACTTTCCCCCCAGGATTTATACAAAATTTATGTTGCTTTAAAACAAATATTCAACAACAACCAAACTAAAATGTTGAGTCAACAACAACAAATTATTGCTTTGTCCACTCTTGTTTTGTCCTCGTTTCAGGATTTTTCGGTTGATTTCTGGGTATCTTGTGTCACTGTGTACGTGGTGGTGCCGATGAACTGACGAGTGGAAGTCAAAACGCGTCAATAATGACACTTCTCCTTATTTTCTCTTTTTTTGTTTGTAATAAAACTGAAATGATGGAAATACCTACGTGTGCGTTTATTTTGAATCTGTCGATTCACCTCTTGCTAGCTTATCCTGGCTAGCTCGTGTTCGCTTGCTAGCTATATCTAATAATTAAGTGATTAATAGATATAGTTAGCAATAACATTTAGATTTTACTATGTCAAAGGAATCGCTCTGCTTTTTTATGTAAAGTTATGTTGGGTTTTTATCACCAGTATCTTACAGAGTTGTTTTCAACTGAGAATCAAGCTAACGGCTAGTTAGAGTAGCTGCTTTGCCACTTTCAGCCACCTGAAAATTAAAATTATAGTTCAGTTCATCAAACTTTGCACAATTTTCTCTGCTTTTCAGTTTACTAGTTTTTATTGACACAAAAGAAATTTGTTCTTGAGAACAAATTTCAGTTACTGGCAAGCAGCAATGTGTAAAAACCTCACAATTTTCTGATTTCAAAGCTATTGTAATAACTTTGATACAGTTTTACAGTTTCTCAGCTCAAAGTGGTTTCATGTTGTTTTGTTTTGCAATACTTTATTAATATTATTGTTAAAATACTCCAAACCAATATATCTAAATCACCACTAATTGAGAGAAATTTAGCAGAATTTCGGACAGAGTGGGTAAATTTTGCATAGTAAAAATGTGTGACGTTGACAGACTCCAACCAAATAAGATTGTATGAAACAAAAGGTGGTTCCGCAACGTGTCGTGGGTTATGCAACAATACCGCCTTCTGAGGAAGTTAAATGTCATACAAGTTTTAAAATACTTCATCATGGCCTTGATTACTAAAGTTTTTAAGTGTCTTAAATCTTCACGAACTAAAATTGCCTTCTAGTCTTTCTAAGTTGAGTTCTTTCAGTCGAAATCCATCTGCCAAAAATCTGACCTTGATTTTCTTTTTCTTTTTTAATTTTCAGGTGAAGAAAAGAACAGTAAGGAATGTTTCTTCAGCATTGACAAGGAATGAGCTCAGACAGGGCATGCATCCATCATTTATTTTACAAATCTGTTCACAAGACATTCAGGGGTGTTAAATGAAAAAGAAGAAAAAAAAGTGTAAAAAATTATTCTAGGCAGAGAGATGTGTGTTAAAACTGCGTGTGGTGATTGGGGGGACAAGGCATGTTTTTCCTCAACTATGCGGTTCAGATTCAGATGTAGGAAGTGAAAATTTAGATCACCATCGCTGTGTGTGCGTGTGTTACGATGAATGCTGACAGGGAAATATGATGTCCACATGGATGTAGCGAGGGTGTGGGCGGAGGTGGGGGTTACACAGACGACAAAAAAAAAAAAAAAGGAAAGAGGAAGTACAAGGGATTTATTGTCTAAATTTAAAAAAGATTTCCACTTGAAAACATCAACGTTTGAGTCCAATTAGGAACACAACAATCGCTGCCGTAAAGTGCTGAGGAGAAACCAATGCGGTCCGGCCACAAAAACTCCTTATAAACAAGAGTGGGAGTGCTGAATCCCAACGCTAGAAATACACCCTGAAATATAACAGGGAATATTACACAAAGCCGCAGCTGAGGAGACACAGGAGGAAGTTCCATTTACTAAAATATATATTTTTAAAAGTAACAGAAAAGCAATCTGGTTAAAGCAGGAAGATATTTGAATTATCTTTGCTCAGTGGTAAAAAAAATAAAAAATAAAACCTCACATTCAAGGTTCAGTTTTGGCATTTTGCCAAAGCTATCTTTTTTTTTTTTTTTACAAACCCACAAAAGCAGAATTTTAGTTATTTTTGTTTAGTCTGACATAAACGCCAACTCTATTACAGCTGTTCATAACTTAACTTGCACAAACACAATCTGCAAAGAAAACAACATCCAGTCTTTTTTTTTTATTATTTTTTTAACTTTCCAAGTCAGTGGCGGTTCTTGGATTAGCCCTTATGGCCCAGTTCAGCCCATTCTCTGGAACCCTAAGAGCTGTAGTCCCATTCGGGCCGGACAGACGGGACTGATTAGGAGTCTAATGCGATTGGTTCATCAGGTTGCGTAAGAGTTTCTCAATAAATCCCACCATGATCTAGTGATGGTCCTTGGAAACACAACCAGTGCTGGGTCACCAGCGATCCAAAAAGGCCTCAAGAAACCATTTCCATTGTCTGAACATGCTAACAAGCACCAATACGCAACTATTTCCCTTGTGCTGTGTCGCCCTGGGCAGAAAACCGTATTGAAAATACCAAAAACCACCACCGACCCCATGACATAAAGCTCGATTGCGACAACACAGTGCTGGTGCTAACATTTAGAGCTATTCTGTGATGAGTTAGCAAGCTAGAAAATGAACATCTGAGCTGTTAGTTCTTTATAAACCTCATGGACTCGACCGACGTCAGGCTTCTTTTATCGGACAATAAAAAGAAAGAGTTTATGGTAGGAGTCTGTGACATAAATGAGCTTCGATCAATAAGATAGTCAGTGAAGTCTTAACGTTTAAATACAGATATTAAGATAATTAAGTGTTACTCTTAAGCTAATAAAAAAAAAATGCAATAGTGTCCAACTACTGTAGTGAAAGTGTCTTGATCTACGCTTGTGTGAGCCCTTCATTGTGTTTATTTTATAATAAAAATAAAAAATAAAAATATGCAAAGCTGAAATGTCAACAAAATAGTCGTGTCTGTTTTTGTTTGCGAGAAATCCTGACATTTCGGATGGCTACCCTTGAGAATCTGCATGGAAACGCCCACAGAGTCCTTACAGCTACTTGTGATGATATTCAACGCCAGAACACATTTTGACTCTTGCATAGTTGCATCACTTGAATCGGTCTTTTTTAGTGCCGCTTTGGCTTATAAAAAGTTACAAAAAGTGTATGAGTAATAGCCATTGCATCATCAAACAGAGGAGGAACACCCTGGAAGAAAAAAAAGCAGATAAAGCAGAATATACAGCGGTATGCTTTGCTTGCGATGATTTGAACCTTGACTTTTAAACTATACAATCATTTCTCCTTAGAAGAAAAAACAAAAAAGAAATTCACATCCGCATTATTCTTAAAATGTTCCCCCTTTTTCTCTGCCAACTCAGGACTTCAGGCACATTCTGTAAAATAAGTGACTTATATACAAAATATTTGAAAAAAAAAAAAAAAGAGCAACTTCACACAGACGCCTCGCATCGACGAGATCATAAAATCAGCACAAAGTTTTGGATTCATCAGACTTAGTTCACACATGAAAACCATCACACAAAGGCAGCATTATTTAAACAGTCAATGCCAACTGGAGAAAGCGTTTATAGAGTCAGACTCTCGCAGATGTGCTCTCGTCTGTGGAAGGTGCACATCTTAAATGTGAGCTTGCAGAGAGTTCAGGCAATAACTTTATTGCGTTATACGGGGGCTAAGATGGACCTCCGAGGAATTTTCTTATTCTGTGAAGCTCTTTAATCCACAGACCGGCCTCCGTCACATCTGTTCTCTCGGCAGAAGTTCATCAAGGTTTTTTTTTTTTTTTTTTTTGGTTTTTTTTGTTCACTGTAGGTCTTGGTTTTAATCCAAAACTGAATTCCAAAACAGGCTGCAGTCCAGAGAAGGAAAAAAAAAAAAGAAAAATTCTCTACAGCTTCCACAAATGTCAGCTTTGTCTCTCATATGAGCACATGTGGGAAATAGCTGTAGCCTTTTGTTTGGCCTTGTAGAAGAAGAAGAAGAAAAAAAACTTATATTATCCATTTTTAATGCAAACAGTTACATTCTGCAGTAATCCTGCTGGATTTGTGTGACGCGAGGATAGTTTGCGACCGAGCTCAGACGAGCGCCGATCCTCAGTTGACTTTGAAGATGCTGAAAACGTGATTGGCCACCGGGTGGAGGCTGAAGGACGGGCCCGTCTTGGCCTGGAGTTCTGTGCCCCTCTCCAGCCGCAGCAGGCCGGACACCTGGCAGGGCTTCACGAAGTGGAAGGAGTGCGGCCCAGCGGAGGGCGTGGTCCCGTAGCCCTCCATGCACTGCAGCTTCTGGGGCCGGGGCCCGTTGGTCACCACGTCCAGCTTCACGTACTGAGACTGCTGCTCGTTGAACAGCACCTGAGGAGGGCAGAAAGACGATGGGTGCGTTAATGAAAGAGCAGCTCTGCGGAAATACAAAGAGATGGTTCTACGAATAATCAGGAATATTAATCACACAAATTACACAGATTTTGAATAACTTTTAATTGAGATTTCTGTAAATGTTTAAGTCATAACTTTAAACAGAATGAAGCACATTATCCTGAACTCTTGACAGATGAGGGGTTGTTCAAACTAACCTTTTTGAGTATTCATTTAGTGTTAATTATTGATAATTGTCCGCTTGGCAGGAATGTTCATAACCTGTCAAAACACCTGACAGGTTAATTAAGAGTGATTAAAGACGTTTTATTCCAGAGTGAACGTCTGCATTAAATTTAAAGACTGTAAATATCAACAACAGCTTAATGTTGACAAGATCTGGACCCATATCTTTGACCGGTTCTGCATTGCTGTGCCCTTCACTATAAACGCTGAAGGTCAGTGTCTTCGCCATCAAAACAGAAATCTGATGCTGATTTGTAGCTGTGCATTCTGTCAGGAGCCTGATCTTGGCAGGGATTCAATCCATACATCCTCTCTCGCGCATCAAAAGAAGCCAAAGAAAGGAAACGGACATAAAAGTTTGAACGACTCTCTTTCACTGCTAGGCGGTTAAATATAACCATAACATGAGCATGTTGCTTTTTATCTCTGTTTTGCTGTTTCTAATCTTTCTGAAAGGCAGCCAAAATCCTTCTAACTCAGCTATTAGCATGCTAACAGCTGCTCTTCATTTCTGTTCCACTTGGTTGAAGCTTAAAAATATTTAATGAGAAAATCAAGGAGATTAGGGAATGAATACGCTTTCATGTTTGTTTTTAAGTGCCTCTTGTCTACTACAAGAATGTGCTGTTAGCAACGTTAGCAAAGTTAGCATGCTACAGGAATTCAACCTGCATTTCTTTCAGTTTACATTATTTAAAAACTAAACAATTGTGAATCACCACAGCTCTCAGTAGCCGTGCGATTCTCAACAAAAAAAAGTTAATTTATATTTGTGGCCAGTAAGTATTTGCTACCTGTGGATGTAGCGTCTGTTCTTGGACTGAACTGTTTTTTTTTTTTTACTTAGATTTGATGCAACTTGAAGTGAATTTCTGTGACTGATTAGTTGGATTTGTTGACCTTATTGGACTTCGAAGCTGATTTTGATTACAATAAAGCCACATTTCCATAACTCTTCTCTTTATTATAGCACAGCACAGTCAGCTAACTTTAGCATCTGAGCCACTACATACACAGACCAGGTAGTCTTTTGGAATTGCTGTAATTTGATCATTTTAATTTGCGGCATGGTGCAGCTCTACTTTGAAGGTTCAGCCAAATGGTTTGAAATTCTTAGCTTTACCCTAATATGGTAAAGTTCAATTGTATTGTGAATTCACTAACTTTAGGTATTTTATATCCTGACTAGAGGGGGCATCACACGACTTTATCCATACGCCGTTTCACATGACTGAATGTTTGGTCTTTTCGTGGCTATTTTTTGGGGGTGAAGACAGTAGTTGTCTGCCGCTGAACATTTTGTACCAACCCTGCATAAGTCCGTACCTGCCTTGGGGACGTCTTGTACCAACTTTAACGATCAACAGATTCAAAGAAATACTCGGAAACCTACTGATACTCTGCTGCAAATCTGGTCCAAAACAAAGAACAAACGGAAAAAAAGCTAAACAATTAAGCTGCATTTTAACCAGAGTTTGAGCTCTTGTATGCTTTTCCTTTTCGCCAACCGTAATTCGCCAAAACGCTCCACGTTATTGGTTCTTTGAGGGTACAAGAAAAGCAATTACATATGTTTTTTAGTGTCCCGTTCACAGCCTTTCCAACGAGTTTACTGTTCAAACTGGACACAAAAATAATGCTAATAACCATAAATTGGCCACAAGTGAGCAGTTGAGCTTTACTCAGACAGAAGGGCTCCAAAATATGTTTCTCTGCTCAATTATTACAAATATTTACTCTTTTTCCAAGCTTTGTAGTGACGTTAAAAGGTATTGGTGCTGTTTTAAATGAAGCAGATATTTACAAGTTACAGACTTTGTGAAGCTCACCTGACAGTACAGGAAGTAGACTCCTGCTCTCTGCACCGTGAAGGTACCTTCCTCCCTGTTGTACCTCACCGCTTTAGTCATATTGAGCGTCCTCTCCTCCCAGCCTTTTATCACGCCCCCTTCTCCAACTGAAACCAACACAAATCAATGCTCTTTCTTGCCAGCTTGCAAAGTGTTAAGAAACATTTTAATAATAATAATAATAATAATAATAATAAAAACATCTCAACGACTCGTACCTTGCTGAGAGGAGAGTTTGGTTACTGGTGGAAAGTGGGAGACAATGACGGAGACAGAAAAAGGGGAAAGTCAATTAAGATTTTACGAGTGCAACCGTATAGGGGTATTTGATTCAAAACCACTTCAGCAGATGCTACACGAGACCGTAAGAGGGGATCTGCCAAGCCACTTACTCTCAAAATGAGACGCCGCTTTCCTTCCATTCCCGGTTTTCCCTTTCACCGAGCCCCCTTCAGACACAAAGACAGGCAGAATGAGTTTGAAATCAGAAAATTACTTCGGCTGACGTTTTTTCTTTCTTTCTTTCTTTTTTTTTTGATAAAACAATCACTACCATCTGTATCGCGCTAATAATACGGTGGGTTAATTTGGTGCCGTTTATATGCGGCCCGGCCGGTTTTTAACGCGGTTAGCAGATGGGCTTAAGGGTTCCCTTTCACGTCTTTCAATATATTTCCTCAAACTGTTATTGTAAGTCAGAAAAGTGCGTGTCTCTTTTATTTTCCTTTTAGGCCCGCTGTGGGCTAATTTTAGTGCCAGCTGGTCGCAGTCATCTCGAAGATAGAGACCAGAGAGAAAGGATGGAGGACGGTGGGGTTTGTGTGTCTGCAGGGAGAGTGAAGGGGGGAGGCAATAAAAACAAGATGGACAGTGGAAAAGTGAATAAGAAAGCATTAAAGACAGGCATTCGGAGGCGCAGCTAAGGGGCTCGAAGGCTAAATGAGAAAAATGAAGCACTGGAAAAAGAGAGTCGAAAAGGTCTTTGGCTGCTCCGTGACCCAAAACAGTAGATGAAGAACAGAGTTTAGCAACAGCTACGGCCGCCTTTCCAGACAAATATGACAAATAAAGTAACAACACGGCCGGAGAACGTTCCCTCTCGCTGCTCACCGAAGGTTTGTTTTAGCCTGAGGGGATTTCAAACACTGATACAACCTGAGCAGTGTTTGGAAGACGTAGTTTATGTTTCAGGAGGCAGCGGCCAGCCCACCTGACTGCTGCCATTATTCAGAAATACTACAACCCATTGCTAAATTAACTCTCAGGTGGGCGACCCTGAAAGATTTTAGGATTTTTGCGAAGGTGGGGGGTGGGGAGTGGAGCATAAAGCCCTCAGGGTGGCCAGGCTTTCCTGACTTGCGCTGTCAGTCACAAGGAGAGAACATTACAGCAGTGTCTTTCCAAAAAAGCTGGACGGCTGCGGTCAAGTTTCCATAAACTGGAAAAAGCTGTTTGGGCATTTTTTTTTTTTTTTTTTTTCCCCCTTATTGATATCCATGAAATTCTGCACGGTACCTCTTAGCATCTCACGCATAGGGTAAATTTGAGCTGGACATGCTGTTCTTCAAATAATGTCTTGTCACATTTGGATAGAGAATCCCCAAAAAGAGAGAGAGAGAGAGAAAAAAAACAACAAAAAACAGACCTAAAGTTTACTCTCGGACAGAAACAGCAGTCCCATGATGGTGATGCAAGCAGATGCTATAAATACAGCAATGAAAGCTCATCAAATATCACCGCTTTCACAACGAAATCGTAGCTGCGTTGGACGTTTGCTCAGAGACAAGGAGTGGTGGGGGGGAGAAAAAAAATCTATTTCACTGAACCAAAAGCGTGCAGCGAAACCTCTCTCTCCACCTCCGCCCCCCTCTCACCCCTCGCCAGCTGGCTTTCTGGGCTTCGAGACCGCTCTGGTCAGACCTGTAATTTCTGAGAGGGTAATCCAGCTGCCTACTTCTTCCTGTGTCAACTTTTAGCAGCGGTAGCTCATGCGGCCTGCAGGGCCTGACCAAAGTGGCATGTGGGCCGAGGCTGGCCAGCGTTTGTGTTAAATGCTCTTCCTAAAAAAACAAGTGAGTTCGCCTGGTATGTGTGTGTTGTGTCTGTCTGTGGCGATCGGAGCGACTGAAAAGCGCAAGTTGGGGGGGCGCCGAAGTTGAGACAAAGCAGCTCTGGCAGGTTTGTATTACCGTCTCGCTTCACTCGCTCCAGAAGCAGCTCTCTCTTCTCCAGAATGAGCTGAACAATCGCCTTCCTCTGCGTGTTGACCTGTCCGAAAAAAACAAGCAAACAAACAGAGAAATGACACAATTAAATGGTCTCCAATTAGTCTGTGAAAGCCTTAATTCAGAGCATTATAATCCGGATTAATATTCAGATTTGGAGACTAACAGCTAGTCTCGCCAAAGCGGACTTTAAATGCCTTGAAGTTTTTTTTTTCAGTCTTAAAAACATCAAGGCCTGGTTATTTTACACAGAAACTGGTGATTACCGATACAGGAAATGGAGGTGGGAGGCGGTGCGCCGCCAATTATCTTCCTGCGTGAAACACGTGCTGTGAAAAGAAGCATGTTTCCCTCCTTTCAAAGGGATTTTCTGGTAAAAAAAAAAAAAAAGTCATAAAATAGTGTTGATTTAAACGGCCGTGAATATTTTTTTTCTAGTGTTTTTTTTTAGACAGTAGTGGTGGGTTCTGTTTGTATCTAGAAGTGATTTTCTATATTCCCAGGTATGAGAACTGAAGTTGGTATCCTGAAAACTCAATTTAGCATCTGTGCATAAATAAATGTAAATTAATGAAGTATTTATTAACACTTCTGAGTTTTGGTAGAGATAGACAGTCATGCAACATATATATCTGTTCAGTTTTTAATGCACTAATAGTAGCTGCAACCAAACAATTAGCAACTATTACTTGTTTTCCAACTTGTAACAAGCACACACTCTGCTCTCTTACCTCTGGTGAAGGAGGAGCCAATCGGCACCGAGGAAAAACAAATGACTCCAAAAAACGCCAGCCAGTTGCGTGTTAAACAGCATTGTTGTTATGCATTTCAGCCCCTCAAGCTACATTTCCAATTGAATAATTTGGATATCCTCAAAAACAACAACAAAAAAATCACAAACAGGAAAATTCTCCACAAACACTGTGGTACCTCGTTCCACAAAACAGTTGGCGAATCCACAAATACCAAACCACGAATAGCCAAAGGTACACTGTGTGCCAAAAATCAGCTGATTTAAAACGTTAGCATAAATGTTTGTTAGCCCTATAGCCAAAGATGATGTCAGTAAACTTAACCTCTTTTAACTTCTACAATTGTTAGTAAGTTCACTTAGTTTATTTTGCATTATTACTGTTATTGACTCAGCAGTGTAAAGAACCAGGAATTGCTAAAAAATAAAATAATAAAAAAAAATTAAAATTTAAATATGTAGTCTTTTAGTATACTGTTAGTTTGCTTTGGTTTCACATTTGAAATTTAGGTCTGGTATAAAAACTTATTGCAAAATTCAGTTGGTTTGATAGCTTAGCACTTATCTCTCCTGTCCCCTCAAATTCAGTATTAATTATTTTAAAATGCATTAAACCTCTTCATATTTAACCTCTATGATCTCAAAGCCTAGTTTAAGTTCTGTCAAATACAATTATTGGTTTAAACATAAATTTTGCAAACATATCCTCCAGTTCCCACTAATCTGGATTTTTGCCATAAGAAGAAGAAGAAGAAGACAGCAATAGCGCAGGTAAAAAAAAAAAAAAAAAAAAATGCTTACACTCTTAAAACAGAACGTCACGTTCAAAAATCCTGAACTGGCCCTTTAAGAGTGCGTCCCTGCCAGAGAAATGCCTCGGCTCTTGCCATCTTTGCTTTAGAGCGCCCACTTCCTCGAGGAATGATTGCGACACCTAACGCGTGTTTTCACTCCTTTACATTCCTCAAATGTCTGGAAGAAAATGATTTCCAAGCCAGCAGACTTTTTAAATCCTCCACTGAGGCCCCCACTGGAGCCTTGGCCCCCACAGCAGAGATGTTGAGAAGGTGGGGGGGGGGGAGGGGGTAGAAACGAGTGTTTAAATTTACTGCTACTGTTGAAATGGAGGCAGAGAGTCACACTTCTCTCTCCAGACGCTCGCTCGCTCGCTGGCTCTCATCTGGAGTTGGCAAACAGTCAAACGGACAGAATGGGGCCCCATGGGGAAGGGCTCCAGCATCAACACTCCACGTGTCCAATCTGTGTGTGCGTGTGTGTGCAGGTTTAGTAAACATGCTACATAGTCAATTTCATAGCCCTCTCTCACCCCCCCGCTGATATGAAATCCAGCGGTTTTGTAAAAGCTCTGAACTCGAAACCAGAAGAATTTACCATCGGCTCCGGTTCTTGGCTCACGTTTTCGCCAATAAATTGTGTTGCACACAACAAAGAGAGCAAAAAATAAAAAATACATATTTATTGCTGTTTCTGCAAGTGTACCTCAAATATCGGCTCACGCTCACCCCCCGTGTACGAGGAGTTTCGGCGCAGGCTGCGGATGATTTACACTTGCAGCCCGTTCAGCGCCTGAAGCCGCTCTCCGTACGCAGCCAGTCAGCGGCGGCGGCATCTCTGCTCATTTGCCAAATAGCTGAGGCTTTCCAGTAAATTGAGATAAAACTAGAGCGTAACTGGCACCAGGGCGATTAAACAAGTTGGTGGGGGGTGGGAGAAAGTAGGGGGTGAAATACAAAAAAATAGAAAAAAGAAAATGAGCAGAGATTCTGCATTTACTCTGCTGTGCTTTCTGGTTGGAAACTAGATCTAATCTGGGGAACCGTCCATCTGCCATCACCTCACCACCACAACAGTATATTCTAGGATTTGTGTGTTATGCAGGTGCATCTTCATAAGAGTATTAGCTAAAATGTGTTTATTTATTATTTTAGGCACCTTGTGCCTTTCTCTTCTTCCAGACTTTCAGATCTGGATTTCCAAATGAAAAGCAAAAATTGGTTTGAATCTGAAAAGAGCTCCGAACAGAAGTCTTCTTTTTTCTTGTCAAACTAAGACACCTTGGACGCTGTCTGGGGTGAAGGACAGCGTCCAACCCTTCACAATCAATGATTTGATTGTGACAATCCTCTCAAGGCTGCAGTCCTATGACATCTTTTTCCTTCCACTCAACTTTCCAATAATATTCTTGGACACACTACTCCCCATTTGGCAAATCTACTCCCGTTGGAATTTGGCTTGCAATCCTCTCTGAATGGAGCGATTATCCCACTTGTCACACTTTGTCCTTCCACTAAACTCTCCATCAAGATGCTAAGACGGCACTCTCAGCTGCCAGCTTTTGCTTTTGTTTTGTTTTTCAGCAGTGACCTTGGTTGCCTTGTCCAACTTCGTGAGGGTGTCGATGACTTCCAGCTGAACAAGTCATCAGTCCTCCCCCATTTTTGTGTGAATTGTTTTTACATTTTCTCATACCATCTTTTGTATTTAAAGAACATGAACACAGTTAAGTTCAGGTGAGGCGTAGAAAGTACACGCATTTATAAACCTGACCTCTGTGACACCCCGCTGGTGAATTTGTGTGTTGCTCACGCTTTAATCCAAGCCTGGGAAGCACTACACGATCAAATCAAGTCACAAATCAGCAACAGAGTAGGAAGACGCTGGAATTAAGTGTTTGAATCGCGTTTAGCCATATAGGTGCAACCCCCCCCCACCCCCCGCCCCCGCTAAAGTCCCACTAAGCCGCAGCCAAGAAAGATCTTACACAACCCGTAAAATGCCTGTCAAAGTTGCAGCCGAGCGAATATCATCGCTTTGCAAAAGCGCAAACGCCTGCACGCACGCGCTGCCTGGTTTACTTTCAAAAGTGAGACACCGAACCTGCTCGAGTCGGTCCTGCAGGATCTGGAAGGACTGGGACAGGTCCCGGGTCTGTCGCCAGGTCCACGCCGTGAACAGCGCGCTGCAGGCGGCCAGAGACAGAGCCATCAGGGCCAGGGAAGCCCAGACGACCCGCAGCTTGCGCACTCGCCTCTTCTGCAGAATCCGCTGCATGTTTGCTGCACTCCGCTCGGCAGATCGCTCACTCGCCGCCGCAGACCATCTGAAATTCATGCATTAACTCCATTCCAGCAGAGCGTGAAAGTCCACTCAGTCCAAAACGTCCCATTTATTTGTAGAGAAAGCAGCGCTTGCTCTTTTTTCTTCTTTTTTTTCTTTTTTAGTCACTGCCTTGTGGAGGAACAAATATGCAGTTTTCTTAAATTTTTCTTTAAAAAAAAAAAAAAAAAGGCAACCTAAGATTGGAGCCTTTTCTCCTGATGGATCACAGCCACCATCCTCCCTGTGAGCAGAGCGTCTCCAAACGCGAGAAAAACTCTGCACATTTATGCGCACATCAACTGTTGCATCCTTCTGCTTGCGATTCGTTGACTCAGCGCTCTTTAAACCGCTTGCTGGGGGGTCAGTCTATTAGACAGACAGACAAACTGACTGAGCACGCACACACACGCCGCTCTTGAGGGGGGGTTGGGAGGGAGGTTGCGTGACACCATCAAAGGCGTGCGCGTAAAGAAAAACGCACAGGAGGCGCACCGGAACTTCTGCTGCCCGTCAAATCACTTTCATCAAGAGACTTGCCTTATTTATGTGTGCCAACCGTGTCGGCAACAGTACCGCTTGTGGCCACCAGGCGGCTGTAGAGGCACTCTGGAGGGGTTTTAGTTTGTCTGCACTTTATCAACAGGTGAAAAAGGTCATGAGAGACAAACTTGTACAAGGGACACAAACAAAAAAAAAATGTACCTGAATGTTTTAAATGCGTTCAGAATATATGAATATAATATATGAATGTAATTTTTTTTATTTATTTATTTATTTTAGTTTGTGTGAAACTTGAGTTTAAACTTTAAATGAGTTGATTCTCCTGGTTGGCTCTGTATATCTCTGAGGTATTTTTGGCTTCAAAACACCGTGCTTGATCACGTTTGATAATAATTAAAACTTCTCAATGTTTGACATTGTCTAGCAAAATGTTTTCTGTCAGGCTACATAGCTGCTGCATCGATGAGCTGCTCTAAGCTGTAGTTGGGGATTTGTTGTTTGCTGCTGAGCATAATCATTTTGTGGCTAAAGCAAATATTATTTTTCTAAGTTATGTGAAACTTATGTTAAAATCATTTGAAGGCTCAGAATCAGTCCAGTACCGGTCCACATTCTAGGGGAGAAAGACTGACCTGGTATAAATTACATTTTTAGCTATTGGAGTAACGCTGGAGAGAAATTTATTTAATCAAAGAATGTCATGAATATGTTTGCAGGGCTGCACAGATTGTACTTTTCTGGCCGATCCCTGGTTACCGATCTTTAAAAAGCTTGACCTGCACATTTTGATTTTGGCTGATATACATTTTTTTGGTCTGAAATGTCGCTGAATATATCAAGAAAGTGAGTGAGTTGCAACAGTGGGGTGAATATTGTCAACTGTAAACGTTTAGACCTGACCTGGTGGGTCGGTCTGTCAGTCAAACCTCTCACTGCAGAGCAGAAGAGGACAGAGGCTGATTTATAAACCTTTGCTGAGGAAGATAAGATCAGGGGATAAGATGGGCTTTGTAGTGATTTGGGTTTTTTATGTTTTTGTGTTCTGTTGAGTCTCCTTGTTGTCCCATCTAACCTTTGATTGTCCCCAGCTGACCCTTGTTTCTCCTGATTGTCTCGCTGTGTATTTAAACCCACCTGTGTTTCCTGTCGGGTCCTCGTCTAGTCTCCCGTCAAGTCTGCTGTTAGTTTTGTCTTACCAGTTCCTGCCAGTTTTGAGCCTTAGCCTGCTGCTCTTTCTGTTCTGCCTGGATTATTGTTTGTTTTCATCATTTCATTCCCTAAAACCTGGGTCCGCTGCATCTGCCTCATCACCTTGACTGCTTGTAGTGGGAAAATTTAACTGAATTATTAACTGAATCATTGCATAGCAGTTTTAAGATGCATTAGCTCATGAAAGAGACTTCTGAAGCAGGTTCTCTGGCTTTAGCATTACAATGAAGTCATTGAATTGTTCCTTTATCTCTCCTGGCTCCTAGTGAAGAAGACACATGTGCCTGCTGTCCAGTCTGCTGTCTGTCCTGCAACCAAGTAGATTATCAAACTATGCAATCGGAATATAAAGCTGTAAGCTGTGTTCTGCTCGGGGCTCTTTCTCCTGACTGCGTTCAGTGAACGTTCGAACGCTGTTGGGCCTTCAAATAAATACCGATTAAGAATATATTCTTTGTCTGTTTCTTGAAAACGTTTTGCCTCACTCTGGCTGGAGAGCAGCAGCTGCGTCTGCGTCGGTGTTCACCGTGGGGCTCCGTCGGCTCCGAAGCGGCTAACGAGGCTTTACATTCGCTCCACTACTGACAAAAACGACTCATTCCTCACGGCTCCATCGAGCTGCCGCTGAATATTGAAATCCGAAGCAAAGAAAAAAGCCAGCATCTTTTTTTACTTAACGGCTTGTTTGTATCTTCCATCACTTCCGTGTTGCAGCGAGTTTCAAACGTTGCGCCTTCATTTTTATTCTCTCTCCGCTGATCCGTCTTGTCCACGCCCTCAGCCAATCAGTGAACAGCAGCGAAGCTTGCGTCACCTACCAAACCAGGGCCGGTCTTGTGAAGCAGGGCCAGCCCCGTTGAAAAGGGCTGGTGGAAACGCATTTAAAGCGAGCCGAGCCGGCCGAGTAGGGGATTGTAATGCCCAGGCATGTTGTAATTTCCCTTTAAATCCCTTTCCAACAGGGATTCAAAGGGAATCCCTGTTGAATCCCTGACTGGTTGTTTCTACCGCTGGGAGATTAGATAGATTTTTCACAAATTATCTCTCATACCATTCTGTCACAACATAATGACAGTTTTAACAAATATGTGGAAAAAAATATTTATATAAAAGTTACTGCAGCTTTAATTTCACTCAGGATAGGAAGGGTCAGGAGCGACGTGGGTTAGAGCTGCTGCTGACTGACTCATCTAAGTGGTACAAGGGACAAGTTAAATATATGAATATCTTGGTAATTTTTTTCCTTAATTCATTAAATGCTAGTGAAAAGGAGGCAAATAGTAGTTTGTAGCTAAGCTAATTATGCTAAATGGTTGATAATCTCACAGTCTACCCACCTCTCTGAGAAAAACTGGGTTACAAATTGGCACTCTTGTCTTTTTCTCTTTCTCCCCCTCTAGTTTTTTTTTGAAAACCTGATTTTATAACGTTTCTTAGCAGCATAGTAGCTGCCACAGTCGTACGTGTCTTCCACTGACTGTGTGTGGATGTGTGTTTTTTGATCTGGGAGTGGGAACATTAAATTTTTACTGCTGAAAACAATCTTCGAAAATACAATATGATTGATTTTGTAATTGACAAGGCCCCAATTTTTTTTTTTTAATTTCTATGAACAAAAAATAAATAAGTTGAGGAGGGCCTCCTGTTGGCCAGGGCCCCTAGAATTGTCATCACTTTCTCCCCTATACCGCGCCCCTGGTCTCCAGTATCTAAAGCGGGTGTCTTTACTTAGGTTTAACTGCAGAGTAACTGGGCCATGGTCACTCAATGTCATTGATTCAACGTTGTAGTCAATTATTTTATAAAAGTATTTTTGAGGAATGCAGAAGAAGTCTATCCTTGAATAACAATTATGAACTTTAGAAAAGAAAGTAAAATCCTTTTTGCTTGGGTTTTTAAATCTCCATGGATCCCCCAGTCCCAGTTCGGTTATCATATTGAGTATTTTTGTTTTCCTGCTTTGTCCCCCCATTTCTGCTGGCGTCCTATCTATTTTGCCATCACATACTGCATTAAAATCTCCTGCAAGTAGTAGATAGTGGGTATTTTTAATCTTTTTTCACCTCTAAGAGAGAAAGTAAAGAAAGTAATTATCGGAAGATAGTGGTGTTTGTGTTTTTTCTTGCCTAAAGAAACAAAATAACTATCCAACAGAAGATACTGGGTGGTTTTTAGCATTTCTACACCTTGAAGGAAAGAAATCCAGTGGAGAGACGCCTCACTGAAAATATGGGTTCCGGAACTTCAAAGAAAAATTTGGAGCAGTCTGATCCTGGGCCCAGCAGTTATATTTATGACCTAATGGCAAAAAAGAGAAATGTCAACGACTGTTTTACATGCTGAAAACAGAATTATGACTTTCCTAAAGGGGGAAACTTGAGTGGAAATCAACTGAAACAGGTGCAAACACAGCTCGATGAAAAATGGATATATATATAAAATAGACAATGCAGCTACCTTTTCCCCTTTAAGACAAAGGGGTACTTCCTGCAAAATCTTCACTTCTCGCCGCCGCTGCTGACTCTTCGCCTCTCGCTGCCAGCCTGCCTTCAGACGCCGCTGTCTCCTCTGTCCCCATGGTCATGGGGCTCCAGGCAGCCAGGCGCCTTCTGACCCCAATAAGGGACAAGGGTGTAAGAAAATGGATGGATGGATGGATGGATGGATGGCACCCAGAAATCAACTGGTTGATAAATCAGTGGGCCAATAAATGTATCCTATATTATACATGTATATAATGTAAACAGCACTGCTAGACATGCAATAAGTTTATAGCAGGTGTGTGAATGATCTAATGTTCAGACTGCTGATTGCAACCTGTCCACAATGTTAGCAGAACTAGAGGGCCCCAAAACCACATTTTGCTTAGGGCCCTATAGACTTGGGTTGGCCATGGGGTTACGTGCGCGTAAAGAAAAAGGTACAGGCGGCAGACCGGAGCTTCTGCTGCCCGTCAAATCACTTTCATCAAGAGACTTGCCTTATTTATGTGTGCCAACAGTACCGCTTGTGGCCACCAGGCGGCTGTAGAGGCACTCTGTGGAGGGGTTTTAGTTTGTCTGCACTTCATCAACAGGTGAAAAAAGTCATGAAAGACAAACCTATACAAGGGACACAAACAAAAAAATAAATGTACCTGAATGTTTTAAATGTGTTTAAAATATATTAATATATTTTTATTTATAATCCATATTTTTAACGTTGAGTTGTTTCAGGAGTTGGGTGAAATGCACCAATAAAAGAAAAGTATGCACATTTCTTCAGGTTTTCCACATTTTGTGACACTATAACCAAAACATTCATTGTTTTTTGTTGGGACTTTCTGAAATAGACGAATAAAAAATCCCAGTTAGCTTCTGTAAGTCTTTTTTTTTATCTACCTACAGCTAAGAAGACTCATTTTAGCTACAAGTCCAATTAGCATTTTTGCAAATTCCTCTTCAAAAAGATAGCTTTTCAAAAGATTTTCTTGTATTTTTAGCTCCCATCTCACACATCATAATACTGCCACACCACGTTTCACAGTGGTAATGGTGTACAGCATGTTTCCCTCCACATATACTAGGGCTCTGGCAAACTGCAATAAAAACTTATGAACTTTTTTTTATAAATATACTGAAAATAATTTCAATACACAGATACAAAATTCATAACGGATGAAAAATCAAATATATTGTCTTCTTGACACCTCCCTGAAAAGCTTCATGATTTGGCTCTAACTCAGAGAAAGAGACGAAACACACTGGTTAGTTTTCTAACTACAGAAGTAGAATATTCGGTCCGATTCTTCAGCATCGGTATCGCAGTGAAACCACTAAATTGGAAAAACTTATGCAGTCACCATGAATTACCTTCACCTTTTTCTATCCCGCAACCTGAAAAATCCTGCCGTTTTTTTTTCACTTATT
Organism: Poecilia mexicana; assembly: GCF_051168715.1. Taxonomy (NCBI): domain Eukaryota; kingdom Metazoa; phylum Chordata; class Actinopteri; order Cyprinodontiformes; family Poeciliidae; genus Poecilia; species Poecilia mexicana. The sequence continues at coordinate 11,336,324 of NW_028263387.1, forward strand.
GCATTTTTCTTCCCTTCCTGCATCAGCTCATTGCCACTTTTTTTTGCTCATGTTTCAGTTGATTAATGTCAGAAACAGTAAGAGCAGATATAAGCAAGCTTCCTTTGAAAAATGTTTAGTTTGATCCCCTTTGGTTTTACTTTGACGGGGAAATATTCAATCCGTATCCACAGATACGGTCTCATAAATCAATGTTTTTTTTTTCTTTTTCTTCATCTGAGCGAAATCAAACACATGAAAAGAAGAAACTCTACTTTAAAAACGCATCTGAGTAAAGATCCAAAAGTGTCATGAAATCACTCTTCGGCTTGAATAATGACCTCTGGGGACCGAATTTATTTGTCTCAACAGACGGGTTTCCAGGTCCCAAACTTCCTTCTGCCTTTTAGAACGGTAGAGGAAGTGTCATGCTTGGGGAAAGCTTTGATGCCTCTGGGACGAAGACATGCCAAATTGTGTGTTTATTTGTTGCTAAGTTTACTGTTTTCCTTTAACATCCTTAGTTCTTTTATGACATTTTAATAGGCTGGAGCAGAAAAACAATAGTTAACTATTCTTTCTAAACATTTTTTTCCCCCACACTGAATAACTGAATTCAAATTGATCTCAAACTGGACGTAGATTTTTTTTCTAAAGTTTTCAGATTATGATGCTGTGATAAAATAATATTAACATTCCTGTATGCAAACTATTAACCTTGGCAATCGCAGCTCTGGTTTAAAGGAACTGATGGTGTTAGTGTGCCCTCTGTAGGTTGAATGTGACAACAGTTTTATTTAAGATACACTTTCTTCAGTTACTGCACTTTTTAAAATCTTTTCTGTCTCAAAATGAGAAAATCACCTACTCAAGAAGAAAAACCACAAAGTGAGCAACTGTGAACGTGCACATCCTGAGGTGCTGTGTGTAAGTTTTTATTTCTTTGATCACCGAGCAGAGACGTCCAACACACGCAGGAAATAAAAACACACAGACTGATTACAAGACCCGTTCATCACGCAAAGCCTGCTAAATACTTCTAAAACAAACATTTTTTTTCCCTCTTGTACAACCACATAACTGAATACAATGTAGTGTTTTGGTAAAATCACAACAGTTTGATGGCTCCAGGAAAGGAAGAATATGTATATTTTCAGTTTTTAATGCTCTGTGTTTCACACCATTAAAACAAAAACCCAGTCAAGACTCAGTTCAAGCCTGAGCGCCACAGTGTCGGCTTTAGACACACGTTCCCGCCAGGCCTCCCTCTAACCTACTATTAAATCAAACGCATGTTAAAATGATTTTGCACGCAGTAAAATCACACATAGAGGTCACTTCGACACTGAATTTGGAGCGGGTAGACAACGCGCCGACGTCCTTTTCTGAACGCCAAGACGCACAAACACGGATGTTTCATCCACTTATCCTGACAGATACACTGCATAGTGGTTACTCGAACACACGGCTACACGACGTAAACCTGAACAAACACCGGCAACGTTCCACCTCTGGGATTTATTGCAGGTGTATTAGGAAGAAACGGTGATTTTTTTTTTTTTTTGTGTGTGTAATTTGCACTCACGGACTCACGTTGACGGGAAGTTGCACGCTGTAAAAGAATCAAAATCTCTCGTGCTCCCTCAGTCTTTGCGCCTTGCAGTTTGCAGCAGCAGCAGCAGAATAATGGCCTATGAAATGCATTCCTGGATACATTTCCATGCCAAAATGCAAGCGCTGCAAAGAAGGGTCAGTGGTTTTTACTCGTCTGAGTGGAACAGAAACAATGCAAATAAAACTTAGCATATCTTCATTAAACTGCAGAAGACCGTACGAAAAAGAAAAAAAAAACAAGAGAGAAACTCGTGGTTCAGACCAAAATAATGCCACTTTCATTTAAGCATGACAAGCTTAAAGTTGTGCAAGGAGCCCACTTTTCAAGCTTTATGGGGTTTTTTTTCTCTCTCACCCCCCCACCTCCCCAAATTCCACTGAGTGGATTGTTTTGGTTTGAATTTGGGCTTCATCCATTTCTCTGAAAGCTGCACCCCGAGTTTGGCTGCATAGGAGAAGCTGTGAGCTCTAAACGATTCCTTCAGTGCACAAAGAACACGACGGAGTGAATATCAGCCGTGGTCAAACGGTAGACTCATCATCCGCTGGCTTAGCAACAGATAAGTTAAGATATATGTAAGATACACACACCTCTTTAGGAATCAGGATCCTATTTTTAGACTTTTCTCCCCCCAAATCCCAACTTGATTAGTAAGAGTTATCCACAGGATTCATCGCGAGGATTAGAATACCGTAAAACCAAATCTATGCTAATAAGACCGATGGGTGGTCTAGTTTGGACAACATAACTAAACATTTTTATGACTGGAAATATTGCCAAGCAGCCAAATTAGTGCGGTGAGCAATGGAAGCGTGAAGCAGCCTTCTTTTGGCCAGAAGAAGGACAGAAGGAGGTTCAGCGCTCCTTCAGAAAGACTAATTAAAAAACCCCTCTGATCTCGCTCGGGTTTTATCCAATCAGAACCGAGTCGAACTACAGCAAAGGCAGGATGGAAAACTTTAGCTGTCAGCCAGAGCTTAATACCCTGCGCAGTCATAGTTTTCAGGCATCTGACCGTCTTCGGTCGGGAACGTAATCGCTCTATAACGACGGAGAGTTTGCATACAGCAGGAAAAACTGCAGGAAGAAAAAGTTTCCACCTGCATCAAAGTCGAGACGCTTCTCATCTCGGTTTTCCTCGACGTCTCGAGGAAAACTGAGATATCGAGACAAACAACAAACATTGAAGACTCTGGATCGCTGAAAGAGGCCGTGTCTTTCTCAGAGCTACAGTTCGATGTTCAGAGAATTCGAAAATACTTTATTGATCCCAAAGGGAAATTAAATATTTCCTCATCTTTACATTTTTCATGTTTCAATGCCGCCAGGATGGCAGTTTTTAACAGTACATTTAATCTGGACCAGGGGTACAACAATAGCCAAAAAAAAAAAAAAAAAAAAAAAACACATAACCACGATACTATTACTGAAAATTTTGATGTCAATATCAGCTATGGTTATCTCACTTTTGCCTTTTTGTTATAAGTCTCTACCATTATATGAATTTTAGCATCGCGGCCATTAAAAATCTTCACCAGGTGTGCCAATTAAGCACCTTGACCTTTGCCAGGTCTCACTTTAGCTGGTTAATGTTGGGTGTGTCTCCAACACATAGGTTTTACTCACATGGGCCTTTACAGTAGCGTTGATCATTAATGTCATGCCCTAAAGCGACCGCATACTTTTCCAATCACCGACACGTAATAAACGAGTTACAGATTAAAGGAGCCAACATTAGCAGTAAACCATAAACTCAGTAAACAAGCTTCGTGGCATAAAACTGTACCAATAAAAGCACTTTATCAAAACATTTTAATACGAAAAAAAAAAGCCTAAACAATAAAAAAAACATGACCAGCATTTACACTAAATGGCGAGTTTCTTTTTCCACAGGAAGCCTTTAAAATCTCCCTCCAGACCTCTGTTTGTGTTGATTAGTGGATCTGAAAGCTGAATTTTGAGAGGATGGCTGAAGGGCAGATTAGTGCTGCTTTGTTGTTTTGCCCTTCAGGTGATGGTTTTCCAGAAGCTCTGCTGCCAAGTGACAACTATGAACACCAACGCTGCCAATTACCGGCCCACAACGACAGCAGTGGGCAACCATTACGGAGTTCAATCGAGGAAATGGCAGTAATGGTTCACCATAATGACTTTAGGGTCTATTAACACATAAAAACATAGCGCAGTTATTTTAGAGCAGGTTTTGTTTTGTTTTTTTATTACTAAAACGCTCGATTCTCTCGTTTGAAGTGATGTAGTGTTTGACAAAATGGCAAGTGGCTCTCGACAAAGTCTTTGTGCTTTTATATTCATGCATGATTTAATGCATTTCAATAAGTAATGTGGTGCTAAATTGTTGCTCTAAAAATAATCCCAATCAGCGACAGCAAATTTCTGAAGCTTTAGATTTATTCTGATGAATCCAGATGTTGGAACGGCAGCGGAGGATAAAAGCTCTTTCAGGATGTGTTGAATGCTTTTGGATTTTTAGTTGAATTAATTTTAGCTAACACAGTGTGCATACAAGGAGGAGGCGAGATGTAATTTAAAAGTTGTATTAAAAGTCCATTAAAATGGTCAACTTTGCATCAAAAGTGTCATAACTTACCGAATGACACTTCATGACAACAGTCGTAAGCATTCATGAAGACTCCTTCATGTTCATGACAGATGTTACATCATGTTTAGGAACATGTAACACCCCGTCAAATAAAGTGTTACCTTTTCTTCCCATGGCATTAAATGTGATTTCTGCATCTAGAAACCTGGATTTTTGTGCATACAAGCGTTCACCCACACTTCTGAGTAAAACTGATTTTACATGGAATCTACTATATTGTTTTATGATGGATTATTCTGCCAATATCTTCCAAGTATTGCTGTGTAGCTTTAAGAGGGTATAATGTGGAGCTTGATTAAAAACAGATTTTCTACTAAAAACTACCATAAAAATACAGTTGTGGGATGAAATTTTAAAAAGGCTGCCCTGATTTTTATTATTTGTACAAAACAATGAAAAAAAATTCATTTGGATATATTTGCATAATTTTCATGGGTAATTCGAGCTGTAAAAAAATGGCTTTAAGGTCCGACGGATAAATAATTAATAACTTAAGGTGCAAAAGGTTTGGCAAGAAAAAGCCACTGATTTACAAACCATCATGACGTTTTAAACAATGGACCGTAAAGTGAAGCTCTGCGTCGCCCGGACCGACTTCCTGGTTTTCAAAAGTCGCAGCGTCGGGTTAAGGCTGTGCCAGGTGCTCCAGTGCCTCACCCTCGCAGCGCATGCAGTGGTAGCCTATTTTATCCGTGACATCGAAGCAGCCCTGGCTGAGGTAAAAGTCCACAGATGACTTGTTCCAGTCCAGAACCGTAAAGTTGAGCTGATTGCACCCAGCGGCCAGACCCAGCTGTAGGACACCAGAAGACATTAGCTAAACATTAGCGCTTTCTATTTTTTTTTACGTTTATTTTTTTTAACGATGCATCGATGTCGCTCACCTGTGCTACCTTGCTCATAAGTGCTTTTCCGATTCCCTTCCCTTAAAGGACAGAGATTCGAATTAAGATATATTGGTGCATATGGCTATATTATCAACAACAATCAATGAAGAAAATTATTTACCTCGAAATTCTGGCATCACGTACAAGTCCTCCATGTAAATGGCTCTTCCTGCCCAGGAGCTGTAGGAGTAGAAGTAAAGTGCATAGCCAATCTTCGTATGTCCTGAAAGTGAAACGTTAAACGTGTTCAGGGATTTCTTTACATTCAAACTCTGCTCTCTGAGTTTTTGGCACTTATTTTCCCTTATTCTTAATTAACCAAGCCCCCGATAGTGAGCTTTATATCAATCCCTTTCTGCTTCCTATCCTAATAATAAGATTTCTTGACATTTACATGAAAAATTCAAAACTGAACAACACTGCAAATTACCAAAAACGGCACTTACACTTTCAATAGGGTTTATTACATGTCTAGTGTTTTGGGGGCGGGGGGTATACAATTTTTTTTTTTTTACAAACATTTACATTTTGGCGTCTTCTCTGTTTAATAAGGACATAAGATCATTTTAATGACATAGTATATGTCTAGATTACAAATGGAAGCAAAAAATGAATACTTTGTGTTGAACCCTTTAAATTTTCCTTCTAAAAAGACTTTGTCAGTAAAATGTTTTCTGTCTTGGACCAGACATGAACCGTTCTTCAATTGTCCCGGGGGGGAAGCACACACAAAATCTGTCCACAAATGTTTCCCCAGGCCACATTTTGAACATCCCTGGTGTAGATCCTTCACACGTTAAAACGTCAGAATCAGAAACAGAGGGTGCACCACTTTCTTCTTCCCATGACTGTATGCAGCAACAGTATCTGTGTCAAGAGTCTTGGGAGTATCTAACGCAGAAGCATGCATTGCCGCCCCTCCTGACTGCTCAGTCAGACATCCGAGTCCAGCGGAGGGTGATCAGTGATGACTGCATGGAAAAAGGTCGAGCTGAGCAGCAGAGCATGTACTAATGAGCTCATTACTGCACACGGAGGAAGCAGTGCATCAGCTTTATTACGCAAGAGGTGAATAAAGGGAGAGGACGCATCAGCAGCATCCTGCTACATTACGTTAAGAGCACCGAGAAATGAAGCAAACCTCCCCTCATGCTCCCGTATCAGGTCCGCTCTGCTATTAGAGGACACTTGTTCTCACCTTCTTTGGTTCTGTGCTGTTCTGGCACCTCGGCGACGATGCCGTGAAAGAACGGATTCTTGGAGAAGCCATCCTGCTCCAAGTCTGGGAGAAGTTGACAAAGAGAGGGCTGAATGTGAGAAATCTGTGACTGTGTTTTCTCAAGTGAAGGGCGATAAATCCTGCTTATTCACTGCAATTTTAAATCTGAATGTTGTCGTCGGGTAATAAAAAAGGACGCAACACCTTGAAAACGTGCTTAAAATGCCGTTTATACATTTTGTCACGTTCCAGTCAGAAACTTGGTATGTAACTTATAAAACAGAAGGAAAATTATAAATGACTTTCCTATTTTTGCTTTTGTTTTTTTAAATTAGCATGTATTTTTATTTAGCTCCATTTACTACGGTTCCCCTAAACATACTCAAATCACAGTCACTCCCTTCAGAAGTCACGGACTAAAAATGCACTCCACACTTTTCAGGTTTTTATGCTCATAACAGGACCAATGTGGAAAACAGTTAAAGTGATACAAATGCACTGTTGAGATACTGGCTCTGTTTAAATAGAGTTCATGAACATAGATGATGTGTTTGTAACAGATCAGCTTTATGGCTTTCCATCAGTCGTTTCCTTCACTGCTAAATACTCCAGCTGCCTGTTAATCCACATTAATATTGATATCAGACAATTTATTCCTTTCCATTAGCTGGAGAAACACCATGTGACCTCTGACAGCAAACAACCTCAGCATCTGGATGATTAATTCTCTTATTTTGATTATTTTAATTGTTATTTTTGATGTTTTCTCTTCTTATTGGTTGATAATTAGATATTCATAGGAGTCTTAAATAAAGTTTTCAGAATTAACTTATTTTTTATTTAGTGAGGCCCGGTAAACTGGCACCACCTGGGACATTCTTTCATACACCAATTACATAAAAAGATGGCTGTCACTGTAAAACCGCTAATGTAATTACCTCTCTGTGTGACTTTAACATGATCAGCCATCTTCTCGTACTCTGCCAGCTCCTGGGAAGGGGGAAACAAATGTTTACATCAGTTGACATCATCATACGCGTCTTTTCAGGTCTTTCAGCTCACATGAAGCCTGCTGGCTTCATGTGACCCCAGAGCGCCAACCAGCCGTGGTCACAACCAGGGAAACAAAAACAAAACTAGCATTTACAAGCTTAATAAAACAATATCACCGGCTGGTTTACAAAAACGCATCTCCTGACCTAAGCCGGAGTAATTACGCCGCTCGGTCCGCACGTGCGCACGTGCCTTGCTCACCCTGATCATCCGCGCGATGTCCTTGCAGTCCTCCACGTTCGCCGCTCTGATGGAGAAGTCCATGTCCGCAGATGGATGCGCGGAGCTGCTGCTGCTGCTGCTGCTGCTCAGGCGGGATTTAACTGGGAAGAGTTTGACTTTGACCCGCCGTCCACTGCTCGACCTCAGTAGCAGGCTGGAGACGGAACCGATAGCGCCCTCCCCGCCCCGCAGGAAGGAGGCGGCTGGAGGAAGAAGCAGTCCCCCACTTTCACACTAAAAGATGCTCGTCCTCATCAGAACTAGATTTATTTCTTATTCTTCTTTTGTATTAATGAAGCATAGTCCGAAACAACACGCAATGAGTTCCTGCTCCTGCTTGAACCTTTATTATCAGGCGGTTATTCACTATTACTGTGATTTTTTTCTCCCCCCTTTACTCTGAAATAGTAAAGGAAATTGTTTAAAGGGCAAGATATTTTTTTTAAAAACACCCCAATACTAATACCCCCCTCTACGCAGTTACTTAAACCATGCCGTCTCTTCCTCTTGCAGTGCTCACTTTGATCCTCTAGGTGGTGCTGCAGCCCGGTTTAACTAATCGAAGAAAAAGAATTAATGCACAAAAAAGTAGTAAATGTCCATAGAGAGCATCTATCAGGACATAAAACTGGAATTGTGAAAGTTTTTTAAAAAAAATGTCATATCTAAATTTGTTTAGGAGAACAAAAATAACCCCAATCTGTCAGCTGTTGCTGAACTAGAGAGCTCTGTCAGTGTCAATCTGCTGGATTATAAATCCCTCCTCCCAGCAGCTGTTGCTCCCGACAGGCAAAAACTCTGTAAATGTTTACACTTCTGCTGTTTTTCTCATTTCAAATAACATTTCCTGCTGTTATTTGCAGTTTTTTCCCCACTTCTTGTAAATAGTCTGTTTTTTTATTTGTTTTTTTTATCTTTGAACAACTGCAATTTCTTACTTTCCTACTCAGGTTCATATTTTTTAGAGTCAGATTTTTAATAACTGTACAGTATTTTCTTATGCTATAAACTTACTCTTCCTGTCGACTGTTGTTCTTGGTCTCTGTTTTATTATTTTTATCATTGTGTAAATCTACATGCTCTGACTTGCCTGTGGCTGCGCTGCTGGTACTCTTGAATTTCCACTCAGTTCACATACAATTAATCCCAAACGTATCCCCATACCTGCCAGATATAGATTGAAAACTGTATGTGGCAAGTAATGACACGAACATCTCTCAAAGGACATTGAAACATGTAAAACAAGTATTAATGTAAAAAAAATGGGTCTTTTTTTTACATTTCATTGAAGATGGCATGTCAAAATATTTGAGGTAATTAGTAGCATTACAGCAGACAACCCCTGAATAATAAATTTTTTTTTTTTTTTTTTTTTTTTCAAATCTCAGATATTTTTGAGATTATATGATGATGATGTCAAATATTTGGGACTGAAAGATCTCTTTCCCATCATCCTAATCTACAGCTCTCTCCAGATTCCCTATCAGATTAAAGCTGTCGAACTCTGACTGGACCACTCCAAAACCAAATGGTCAACTTGAAAGGTGTTCGGATAAACGTTAGCTTCATCTGGCAGATCCAGTTAATCCAGATTTACACTGGATGAAGACACCAGAGGAGTTATATACTGCAGGTGAGGTACTAACTCCAAGAACTCATAGAACCTCATTTTAACTCCAAGTCTTTACTGTAAGGACAGAGTAACACTTATTGCCTGTAGGGGGCGTAGTGGTCAAATTTAGTTTTGACAAGAGCAGCTTGTTTTCTGAGGCAACATGAGTGTAATAAATAACTCATAATGACAGACTTTTGTTGAGAATTAGACCCAAATTATATATATAAATATTTGTTAAAGATGACATTTGTCTGCGTTTCTGTATGTTAATAATACAGTAAAAAAAAAAAAAGATGTTACTCACTCTTTGACAAATTCTTTGGGTTTCTCTATATTTCACAGTGAATAAATTCAAGCATCGCTCATACTTTCCTTTTTTAATTCATACTGTTTGAGTGTTTTAGAAAAGGTTTTGGAAAAGGTTTAATCACAAGTTTGGTGAAACAGGCAGGAATGATGACAAACATTGTGTATATGTCATCAAACTGTGAATCCCCCAGAACCAAAAATGAGGATGATCTCATTATTTTACACAATTGCAGACAAACCCAAGAGCAGCACTAGGGGCAACTACAGAGATACACTAGAGGAACTGTGAGCCGACTGCTGTCTGAACGAGAACATTTTATCAACTCAGTTCATGCTATAATGTTTATAGTTTACTGCTTTTGACTTTTCTTGGTGGATTCTTCACCACACAGGAACAAAATGAGAATGTTGTTCAAATGTTTTTTCTTTCCCAGAAATCTGCCATGTGAATTTAGATTATTGAAACAAACTGTGATCATACACAGATTGGGTTTTCATTCTGCATGAACATTCATGACTTCCTTCCATGAGATCCAAAGTTAAAAAAAAAATGTTTGTTAGTCTGACCCAATCACACCAAAATGGCACAAACATCACCTATTGACCAATTCGTCTGCATGGGATTAAAACATGATTCAGTTCACATTAGGAATGAGTCAACTTAACTAAGAGGAACTTGACTTCCCTTTTCCAGTTTTTAGTGTTTTTGTCACTCAGCTTTGATGACAACAAGTTCAGGTTTTACCTTAGAAATAAAGAAATACATATTCTATTTTATAAAACTGAATGCATTGCATGCTTGACACAATAGCTGTACGTGTGCTGGTACAGTTTGTCTTTTATTTTAGTATTGCAGCTTTGTTCTGTTTTTTTTTCAAGTGTGTTTTTAACAAGTAACAGGCAAGTTACTATTATTTATTTTGAAGCTATCTTAAGTAAACACTGAAACAAACCTAGATTTCTCTTCTCTAGACAATATCTATCCCTATAATTTACAAATAAAAATAAAAAATCAACCAGTTTCAGTAGTGGTTTGTGCAGCCGTCTTTATCTTCCACACTTCATCAAAAGTTGTCCTTATCTCTAAAATTGCATAAGTTTGCTCATGGAGCCAAAAATAAACATAATTTCTATTCCATCTAAACTTTAACTTTACATCACTGATCGAAAGTATGATGATATGATTTGGTTTAAATTTTAAAAAACTGCAATCTAAACGACCAATGAACTTTGTTTTATTTCTAAATTGTACATTATTTCATTAAAACACCGAAGCTCACTTTCCCTGTGTAATCATTACATTAAAGTGTAAAATGTTTCGCGTGTGAAATCTGCTGTAGCCTAATAATTGCAGGGTGATTCACAGTTCGGATATGTCTTACGCCATCAGGTATGCTAACCCGGTTGAGGTTCAGTGCGCTGACTGTCTAACTAATACGTCTCCCTCACTGCTTTCCCTTGCAATGTGCCGATTCTGGGCACATGTTGCAGCATAAATAGGAGGCTCTGGTCGCTCGAAGCTAAAAATAACCCTGGTGAGCTATTTGTCACAGCGTACGGCTTTCTTTCAGAATCCAGGGTGGGGAGGAAATGAGCAGAGAAAGGGGAATTTTATTTATTTATTTTTTTTTTCTGGGCTCACCTCAAAATGCTCGGTGGTCAGCTTTTCTACATAGAAAAAAAAAGAAGCAGAAAAAGGCAGCCTGTGTGGCTATTAATAGCTCCAGAGAGAGACGGTGTGTCTCTTTAAGACTGACTAATGGCTCCTTTCATGCGACGCAGGCAGAAAAGGCATAACGTTGCCACCGTTTTTCATCAGCGGCCTCTGCGGCACCGCTGATGACGTGCGTGAGACGCCCCTGACTGTTTTTACAGACGCAGACGGGGCCTCGGAGGCAGCCAGGAGTAGAGACATTGTAGCCAATGTTAGTCAGTCGAGTGTGAGTAAGAAACAAGCGGGGTCTTTTACTAAGCCTACGCACATTGTAACAATGCTAGAAATCTCAGAGAAAGTGATCGTTTGCGTCCAAGTGCTACGTCATTTCCAAACGTCTCCTCATCCCCCCGCGCCTCTGAATAACGTGGAGGAAAGCGTTACATCCGTAAACCCCCGGAATACTTTTGCGTTTCTTAAACTGAGGTTACGCGGTGACGTTTCGGATAGTTTCTCTGCTGTAGATGGTTCCACATCAATTTAGCTAATTTTGAGCTCTCCGGAGATTATAGCCTCTCGTACATCAAGTTGGTCAAGTGCCACACGTGAGCTTTTGAGGAGGCGTCGAGTGTGAGAAACCTTTACATTGCAGGTTTCTCACATGAACTCTATCGTTTGTGTACCATTTCAGAGGGTTAAAGACATATTGTTGGTGTTTTCAGCCTTGTCCGTGCTGTTCTGTTCTTTTGCTACCTCTTCTTATCCACTTGTTCCTCTGGAAGCACAGAACAAGAAACATAACAGAAATCTCATAACGAAGCTCTTCTCTGAATAGCCTCAATTTTCTAATTATTAAAAGAACATTTTGTACGCCGACACATAACCGCAGAGTATCCGTGTACGTTTCTTGGCCGTCAAGTGTTTTGATACATTTTTGCGAAGGACATTTATCAAAGCGCCTAAAGTTTCGTGGCTAAATAATTTAGCTGTGGTTCTGATGTGTTGGAGTCACGTAACCACATTTCCATGAGTGAAAAGGCCAAAAATGTCCAAAATGAAGCCTCTTCAGGGTCACAGAGCAGAAGTTAAGCTTAGCCTCTGTGACCTGAATACAGTCTGTTCTTATTTGTTTTGGGTTTTTTTGGTTTATTTTCCATTATCTTTGTCCATCTTTGAGTTTCCCATTATTCTCCCAGTGTAAGTCCTCATTGTTTTCGACGCTGTTTTGTTCTTTGGCTTTTGGACGTGTGCCCACGCCCCGCAGCTTTTGGATAAGTTTGTTTGTTTTCAAACTCACTTCCCAATCTGTGGAATGCCTGAAAGGATTTTGTCCCCAATCCTGACTTTGACTTTTTGTCCTCAACTCTTTCTTCAAGTCTGTGTCTCTACTCTGTCTAGAAATCTTACGTATGAGTTAAACATTTTGCTCCTTTACTTCCTCCTTCCCACAGTCAAGAACAGAAAACAGATTAGAATATGAATAGATTCATATTCACAAACAAAGCAAATATGGAGAAGGAAGATCAGAGGGAAGGGTCTGAAACACTGCTCTGAATTGATATGATTTTACATTGCAGGTTTCTCACATGACCTCTATCACAATGTTGCTAAATGCCTTATTTATCCTGACGCACTCAGAATAATCTGAACGCTATAAATGGAGAACAGTTGTGAAGCAATGGAGACAGATCCACCTACAGTCAGCGTAGGTTTCCTGACTCAATGGTCAGTCATGCATTATAAGTGTGAATTTTGTCTCATCCATGTTCTTTTTCAAGTCTTAAGAGGCTTTAAAATCATAAAAAAATTAATTGTATGTTCATCATATCCTTCTTCGGGAAGTGTTTATTTTTAATATGGCTCACTGCCCAGAGCAGCATTGGCCAGTGGGGGCTTTGCATTTGGTCAATTCAAAATTCAAAATATGTACAATTGTTGGACCTGAACTGGGTTTTTCTACATAGAACAGAGTTTTAAATAAAATTTGAAATGCTTTTCAAGGTTTCCCCCAGAAAACATGCTAAGTGTGGTAGTTGTGGTGCTCAGCCAGTCATTCATCCAGCGGCCCGCCGTGTTTTTGAGTTAAACCTTTTTAAAGTTGACGGGAAATTTGAAAAATAATGATAATTATGTTATTGGAAAATTGGAAGATTAATACCTGAACACCATCTAAAAAATCTTTTAAAAATGCAAACATAAAAAACATGTAATAAATAAACAATGCTTAGCCTGGTGAGGGCACAAGTAAAGCCTGGTGGCCCGCCAGGCTTGTAACACACTGAATGGAGCCCTGCTTTTATTGTATTTGTGAAAACACACAAACAGGGTGCATGTGGTCATCGTAATGCTTTCTTAGCAGCCTTTGATGTACTTTTTTTTTTTTTTACAACACAACCCTAAACAGATCAGTTTCTGATAAGATGCAGTGTAAAAAAGAAATAAATAAATTGTCGGGATCCAGACGTGCGTTTGGCTGTTTGTGGTTCAGCGGGTGGAGAGGGCAAAATCGTGGGGCTTGGCCAAGGCACCATTCATGCACCACACACCACTGTTGACAAATTGCAATGATTACAGGCTACACAGTGGAGCATTTGGTAGCACTGAGGGTCCTGAATCCTGGCCTGGAGTCTTTTTCTAAAGACTTTGCATGTTCTGTAAAAACTTGCCACATGCCTTGACACAAGGCATTTGTCTGCTTAATCTGACTAATTAAAGAACGAGCAATTTGATGAATTAAAATAAAGAAATCCAAAAAATTCAGACACTGAATCTTTGGCAGCAGAATTATGTACATAAAGATGTACAAAACAAGAAATAAAGCAACACCATTACGCATATGTACACTATGATTATATTGCAAGAGAAAAACAAAACATCCAAATCTCAGAATGACTCCAAGAGGCCAACCTAAAACATCCAGAGTTGCCTCGCTCCTGTTAAAATGCATGAACAGACCCGTTATTACATAACACTGGCATTGTTCACCCCTCGGGATACATGGCTTCCTCTGTGCCAGCTTTAAAAGGTCAGTTTGGAAAAAGCCGCGCAGCCAACTCCTGTTGGCGTCATTAACACAGCCTGATGCGTTTCTCAGTGAGCTCCACCCACTAAACCGGGTTCTCCAGGCCAGCTAGGGTTCTGGTGGAAGCTCTTCTAATTGTTACAGCCCTTCCAGTAAGAAACAAACTTACCTTCATTATGAATATAAGCAAATTGTTCGTTTGAGGGTTTTAATGGTTTATTTGAACCGTTTAGTTTGTTTTAATGCAACAGAGATCATTTCAGTTTTGTTTCCGTTCAGCTGGAGTAAGTAAAGGCAGTTTGGAAAAATCTAGGAGTTACACTCATTAGCGATGTTTCGCATGGTCTTCTTTTGCACTTTCTTGTCCCATGTACTGACAATTTTATTCCATGCAGATAATTTCTCAGATGTATATATCCATTTTTTTTTTAGATATCCTAAAAATGGTTTGGTCCAGACCAACCCAGTCTGGACCAAACCAGATATTTGTTTGCATGTTGAACTATCAGACTGAAGACTATCAATAAAAGTGCAGCTCCAAACAGGACATTATGTCTCTTTGTTTATTTTTTTAAATCATCTTCAGTTTCATATTTACCGGTCAGACATTCTGTAACTTTAAGCTTCTCAGAAATGCTTATAACCCATCTGCGAGGCCCTGGAGGGATCCTGAGTTGGCAGAGCTACTGTTCCTGAGAAAGTGGGTCCGGCACACTCACCACCTACAAAGATCTGCTTCTGAGGTGCCTTACAGGAAGCCACATCCTCTTCCTGTTTAGTCTGAGCTCTGATTGGTCCCTGAGCTGGAGAGCATGGGAACAAAGAAAGAAGTTAGCGTTTCATTACCAACTTTTCTTTTCTTTTTCTTTTTTTTAAGATAAAAACAGTCAAAACACAACAGGGAGCCACCTTCGCCTCCTCCCACTTCATCCTCCTTAAATCACCTTTTTAGGACACTTTCTTTAGCTTTCCATCCATGACATGAAATATGAGAGCGGTATACGTCTGTTTATAAATTATTCCATATTTTTAGTTGATATTGCTTTTATACCGGATACTTTTAATATAAAAATCCAAGTCAATTAACATACGAGTGTCGAATTGTTTTCACATTTTGCAAATAAACAAGGATCTTCCCTCCTGTCTGTCTGCTTGTTCAAGGTAACAGAGATGAGTGAAAAAAAAGGGAAATTATCTCATCTGCAGGCTGATGCAACCGTCAAGTCAAGATAACTGAGGGCGAGGGAAGCAGACATGGTGTCATTCCCTCTGCTCCCGTTAACATGCCTTATTAGGACATCTGCAGCTGCGCGTGTGTTGTGGTGCTAGTCATATGGCAGATGTTGATTTTTGGTCCCCCCACCCCCACCTCTTTCTTCTCCCTCCTCCAGACAGCCTGAGTCATGTGACTCCCCTGAAGGTCGGGTCACCCTGTGAGGCTCCTGCCGAGGAGGAAGCTGGCAGGAGAAAATTAAACAATAGCTCTACAGGTTCATTTTCGGGAAAAGACAAATAGACAACCGAGTTGTGCGTCCTCCTGGCGCGGCTCCATGGCAGAGTCCACTTTAAACGCTGTTGTGTAAGGTTTCACTGGAGAGTTTTGTAATCCCTTGACAAACATCAAATCTGTGCTATCAGTGTGGGCTAAATTACAGCATTCATAAACTCCTCAAACACACACAGACAAAAAAAGGCTCATTTATAAGCGTCGTATTTCTACTCTGGTGATAACAGCAATGTAAACCAAGCAGCTTCCCTTTCTGGGTCCAGATCTGTTTGGCTGCAGAAAACCCACATGTCCTGTTCCACTTTAAGGGATCGAGGAAAGGTCAGAACCGGGGTCGCTCGACGCGAATCGTTTACTGACAAACAACAAGTGACGTGACGAGTCTGTTTCAACAGTAAACAAGCATCGCGGTGGACTCGTCGTTTTCACCGGGTGGAAATATTCCAGGTAAACCTGGAGCGTCTTTCCGAAGTCTCTCCACACGGGTGAAAACATCCGACCAAGCATCGCTGCGAAAACATCTCGAGTCATCCGTCGCCTCTATAAACTGTCCAAGGAGTCAGACCTAAAAGGTTGACTGATTTTAATTCATTTTTCAGTCTGACCCATTTTCATCTTTTATGACTGATCTATAACGCTAACCTTTTTAAGTTGCTCTGACATAAAGCGCTCTGAATTTACATTCTACAAACAAGCATCTAACCCACTCCTTATCTGCCTTGTGTTTCTCTGATGATGCTTTATTTGATGCTTTTGAATGTAGCTATGTTTCTAAAACGTTTCAACATTACCTTTATTGCACGTCTGATTTATGTGATTTCCAGATGAGCCACTGTCTTCTTTCAACATGTTTATAACTTTTTAAATGTTGTTGGTTTATTTAATTGTTGATCTGGTAAAATGAAAAGTTTCACATTAAAATCATTTTTAACTTTAAAATTAAAAAATGCACTCAAACTAACTCCTGATTAGTCATGCAGCTGATAAATGTTATGTTTTATTGTGAAATAGTAATTTCTTCTTTTTCTTGTTCTTTTTTTTTTGAGTCATTTGAGAATTTCACTTCCTATCTGAATTTTCTCCCAAGAGTTTAACTGGACTTTAATCTAGTGTTAGATAAGAACTCCATTAGTTGTGCTATTCCTTATTGCATCATCCAACACAAGGAGGCAACAACACAAATGAGAAAAAAGTCTAAATAAAAAATAATAAGAAAAAAAGTGTTGATTCTTACAGTTACTTTTTTAATGTTTTACTGTAAACAGAGAGAACCTAAAGTGTTCAAAGTTTGCAATGTTTGTCCTGAATCCTGTCAAGCCTCCAGAGAATGTTAGGTAGGTTTGTTTATACGGCACCATTCCTCCACAAGGCAATTCAAACTGCTTTGCATCAAAAGGAGAGGCAAAAAAAAAACATTGCATAAAAGAAACAAATGTTTCTAACAATTTATTAATCAAATAGATCAAAAACTGCTGTACTTAAAAATGTTTTCAGATTTAAATGAACCATTAGTATCTCAGGTTTTCAATGACTATTTCAGAGTTGAGGAGCAAAGGGACTAAATGATGCTTCACTTTGTTTAGTTCTGGTCCTGGGAAGAAGTGAGCAGGAAACATGGATCTACATGGTTCGTATTAGACAAGTAACTCAGGAATATGTTTCGGTCCAAGGCCCTTTATAGTTCCTATCGACCGGTAGCAAGAACTAAAGTCAGACATACTACAAATGGGAAACCAAAGCAGTGAGTTACGAGTAACAGGATCTGTTTTCCTGGAGTTGGTCAGGAGTCCGGCAGCAGCGTTTTGGATGAGCCGCAGCTACCAGATTGATTAAAGTAAAGACACGGTGGGAGAAATGTAACCTTCTGAAGATGAAAGCTTGAAATATCATCAAATGTTTTTTTTTATTTACCTTCCTGGAAGACCTCTATCTTCCTAACTCACGCATGTTCTAATACTGAAATGAAAGAAAAAGATGAAACATCTGCATTTCATGTCAACGCTCACGAAGAGGTTATTTTATTATTGTACTTCCAGCACTCGTGGGCTCTTTCTAATTTGAAGTTACAAGTACACCTTTATAACTATATAAGCTTGGTCTGACTTCCCACAAAGAGGAAACATGTAATCCCACTTAATCTGCAGCTGTGTGTAAAAATCGTTGGTACACGTAAACATGGAATTACCAGTAAAAGGAGTAGCAGAACCTGCAGCTTGAGTAATGCGCGTAGTGTTTTTAAAAGCTCCAAACATACAATAACACAAGCGCTGCTGCAGAAACATCCTGAGGAAACGGAACGGAGGCATCAAAGCCTGGGACAGAGCCACAAACTGGAACGTGTTCAAATAAAGTTCATACACGCCTCAGATAATGAAGTCAATATTTGCGATGTAGTTTTTCAATTCCCAGGCTATATATAAAAAGATTTTGAATTCGACACTTTTATCTCTTTGATTTATTTCACCTGTATTTGATTCATTTTAATTTCCCTAAGTAACAGGAAAAGTTGACCGTTATTCTAGGACTTCTGAGAAAGCCGCTTTCCTCAATGAAACCGAACGACTGCTGATCTTACTCAGAAAGATCAGAGAGTACACGAGTGAAAAGCCCAGGATTTATGCTTCCAGCTTATTTAGTTGATACTATCACTGGAAAGCATGCAGACAAACACAGGGATTGGGGAACGTTTTGTACCAAACGGTTTATAGCCGCTTTGGTGACATTTTATTCCTAATTCAATCATAATCACACTTTTTTTAATGTAATTTCTTCTTTCTTTTTTTCCTTTTTACTCAGCAGAACCCTGTCACCATTTTATTTTCATGTTTTTGGAAAGTAAAGAAATCCTAAATGAATTCTTACCGTCCTCGGGGAAATAAAAAAGAAGAATCTACCAGTCAGTTCACTTCCATCTTGGAGACGTTTGTACCAACTTACACCTGCCCTGGGGACAATCCATTTACATTACGTCATACATGAATTCAAGTAATGTCTGGGAATAATGTCTTGTTTCTGGAGCATTTATAGGCTTTTACAAGCCTTTTGTACCAGCTTTGACAAACAATGATCTGAAGTCATTTTCTACAGTCTACTTGTATTTAGCTTCATAGTTATGTCATGATGTGACTATAAATAACGTCTAGGAGCTGGCACCGCCGAGTTCTGTCATATTTCATAAGAGCTGGCTGGTCTAGTCGAAGTACAATCAGTGGAAATGTGGAGTTGAAACAATCCTCATGCAATAACATATTATTGCATTAAATCCTAGGTGAAATTTAAGCATTTTAGGGATCATTCACAATAATTACTGGATCCAAAATGGGGAATCGGCTCGGATCTGGAGCCAAGTTGCTTTCACATTTGCTCATGTTTCATAGGAACAGTGGCATTAATTTAGATCGGCACAATTGTACTCATCATTACAAAGCAAAACCTCATAATGCCTGGAGGTTATGAAGTGACGAAGTTATGGAACGCGTAACTCGTGACCTGAAGTTACATTTGATCTCAGAAACACCCGGTCGTACCGGGCTCCTGTCAAAACCATACATGGGCAGAAAAAACAAATAAAACTACTCCCTTTGTGTTTTCTATTGTTGCAATGGTGATGCAACAGAACAGTCAGTGAAGTTATCGTTCCTATTCTCATCATTACCAAGCTGAGTTCAACTTCCTTCTAGGCCACAGTTCAACCCTGGAAATGCATCATTCCTGTATTCTATATGCAGTTTTAGTTCTTTGAAACAAAGAGGCATGACGAACAAACTTCTGAAGAAGAAACATTCTAGATAATTTATCTTGTAAAATAAATGACCAGAATCTCAGCGCTTTATAAACCGTAAAAGGGTGAAGGTTGAATGATGCCCAGTAACTCGAAACTACCTCCTGGCATTATCCATAGCCAAATGAGTTTTAACGTAAATATATATTTTTTCATCCTTTAGAAAGCTAACTTATCTGTAGAACTGTAAAGAAAACAGCACTGAAACTACTTCTCTGTTTGTGCTCTCTGTGGTCAACTCAATACGTCTCCAATTTCGGTATTTATGAAAAATCATTTTGTTTCCTTTTTTAAATTTTAGTACAACTATTCAAAGAAAAGTAAATGCCTCACCTTGGTCAATATGTCTGTTGAGGTTTTGCTGTTCTTAGAAATCTATAATGTTTTTGTCGTACCGAGGATTGGTCGAATTTTGTTGGACTTGATTAGTAATGTAAATCATTTTACAGTCATGAGCGAATTATACGAGCTGTGAGAACGCAGAAACTGGCTAACCGTTAGCTGCTAACGATGCTAAAGTTAGCATCTGCTTCAGAGCTTCTGTAGTTATTTCAGGTTCTAAATGAATGTGGTGCTTCTGATTAGGTCAATGGCTAAGAGGATAAACCTGCTCTGAGTAGATTGAAATGCAGTCTGAAAACATTATCTTGAAAACAATAAAATGATTCTTGTTACTTTTGTATTAAGGCCATTTTAAAGTTAAACATGCTAAGAAAAAAGAAAGGGGGGAAAATGAAAGATCACAAAATGTAGACAATTAAAACCATGACAATAGTTCTCTACATTGATTATTGATTCTCAAAATAACAGTTAGTGATTTGTGGAAAAAAAGGGATTTTCAGTTTTCCAAAATATATAGCAAAATCTGGTCTATTTTTAACATAATATGTTGTATTTCATCTAATAAGTTCAACTTAATTTGTTAGTTTTTTTGTTGTAATTTTTATATTTCCTTTTGTTTTCTTCTATATAAGAAGTGCAAATTAAAGTTTTTATCTAATAATTATTCTGAACAAAACATTTAACAGCTGATAGAATATTCTACTGCTTAGACAGCCTAGATTTTATATTTTAGCAGTTGATTCATCAATCATTAAAACATCTTAAAAAAAAAAAACTTTGGACTTTCTACATATTCCCTTCCTTGAATGAGACTCTGTGACAGTAAAGTGGAAGATTGCTCTCAAAGGTAAATTCTCGTGAGTAGATACACTTCACTTGATTTAGGATGCTTATGAAAAAGAGAACTGGCTGTAAAACTCTTATACAATGAATGGATGAAGGCTGACATGTAGTGGGGGGTTTTTACTTCCCTAAATGTTATGTTTGCTATGCTTCTAATTATAGGATAGTTACATCCTTGTTCTCAAGATATACTCTGCAAAAAAAAAAAAAAAAAAAAAAAAAAAAAAAAAACAGGAAAATCTTTTGTTTTTTTTTTTTTTTTCCCCATTTCATTCGGGACTCAACTGGATTTTAGTTTCTGAAGTTCCTTGCCTTTGAAACTACTTCCAGTTGCGGCCATTTTTGTATATTTGTAGGGTAAATTGAAACAAAATCTCATCAGTGTTTAGCTCTTTATTGCCTGTTTTGGTTGCAGAAACATTACTCGCTTTAGAGAGACCAGCTCCAATAGGAGTAAATTTCACCTTCTTTTTGGTCGAGTGTCCCCATGGTCCACCTGTTCCCAAAAAGAAGCATGAGATCCAGCATGTGGCGTCCAGGCTGAGAAGTATGTTGGGTGGTTCTGTATTCTTGCTAAAACAATACAGGCTAAAGAGATAGTGAGGATAAATAATGACCTTCGATCACAGAAGCAGCAGCTATGAGGTCTGCGCTCGGATCTGAGAACAATGTCACACTCCGACTGAGAGCGTTTAAGTTGGGAATTTGCTAATCGTGGAGATGCTAATGGTCACAGTGCAAGTGAAATGTATTTCTTCTTTAGCTTCAGGCAAAAAAATTAATATCAAGAGTTCTCATGAGCAATCTATATTTATAATGTTCACACCATTTATGAATGCAGCAGCCATCTTGGAAGGTGAACTCAGAGATACTCAAAAGACTTTCCCTAAAAGGATTCCGACCATCTTTGTCAGGAGTCTGTCAGTACGACATGTTTTGACTTTTGACAGAGAAAGAACGGAGCTGTGCCAAATAACTTTTGATGGAACACGAGATTTGGATGAAAATGGTTATCTTAGTATGATGCATGCAAACTGATGCCTTCCTTCTTAGTCAATCTACTTTAAAGACAGTTTTGGGCATCAGAATTTCTTCTAATCAAGGGTCCAAACAAAGATGTCGCAGCCTTTTAGATTCCAAAAACAAAGGCCGTGGGTGTTAACAGGTGGTTTGATTCTTGCACGCACTTCCGACTTGATTGTTTGGGAATAAAAAAAAAAAGTGCTTTATTTGTTGTAAAAAAAAAAAATAGACAAAATAGTCACTAAAAATCTCTTACAACTTAGTTGAATGAATGTAACGTAATCAGACATTTCAAGTTCAAAAAGTGGTAAAAAATATATATAAATTTTACAAAAACTGGACATTTGCCCAAACGATATACCTTCATTGCACACCTAGTGTGTTCTTAATCACTTAAAATAATGGGAGGGTCTAATGGTTACCAAAGTGACCTAAACAATTCCAAATATAAAAATTAATTAAAGATTTTGGTTCTAAACTAACTATTCAAACCGCCCAAAGAAGAGCTAACTTGATAGAAATAACAATTTACAAAATTTGACGATTTTCTTCTACTATTTATCTAAATTAATGTGCATAGTGTTGCTGACCTGCAGCTCTGCAGAACGTTCTGTACCTGCAGCTGCAGCCCTGCCTGTGTCATGACTTGGATGCTGACTCTGCTTTCATATAGGGCAGGTCCCATGCGAGATGGTCCATTATGTCAGCAGCGGGCCAATAATAGTTGCAGTGTGCCACGTTAGGCAGGGAGGCAAAGTGTGACGTCCAGAACTTGACCGTTGTTGGGCCGAACCCAGACGGAACAGGGGCCCTACTGTTTCCACCCAACCAGACACGCCCCAGCCACACAGAACCAGACACGGAAAGACGCATACACACATGGAACCGATTTAAGTTTTCCCCCTGCCACTGTTCAAATGTCCCCAGGATAAACATTACTGAGCCAAGAAGGCTGGCAATCACCATTACAGATGAGATGTGACGCAATGTCCTGATAATGAGACGTAGTGGGTTTCAGATGTTCCCCCCAGAATGGGGTTCTGCAGATGTTGGCGTAAAGAAAGACGAAACCTGTCGCTGGGTTTGAAAAATTAACCCACGTTTTCCACATCGTGCAGAGCACATTTCAGGATTCAGGCGAAAATATCAGCTAGCAAATGCTCACTTTGCATCGGTGGAACCAGAACGTTATTTCTAATGTAAAGTAATGAGGAACTGAGATCAGGAAATTTTGATTTGAAAAGCTATTTGACTAAATCAAGTAGTTAATCTGGATTTACTGAAACAGTGATCTATGTAAATGATGTCATAGCAGTTGATAGCGTTCCACTTTCTCTTCTTAATCCAAATGCCTCCAGCCAAACCTATTAGCTTTTCTGTAAAGCAAAACTGCATTTCTCTCCACTCTTAAAAACTGTGATGTCTTTAAGAGTGGACTTATTTTAGGACGATAGGAATCCTCCTCCTGCGACAGACTGGCGACCTGTCCAGGGTGTACCCCGCCTCTCGCCCGGAACGTGAGCTGGAGATAGGCACCAGCACCCCTCCCGACACCCAATGAGGGACAAGGGTGACGGAAAATGGATGGATGGATGGAATCCTCCTCTGTTTTGGCTCCTCTCAGATTAGCAGTTAACTTTAGCCGCTAAAGCTAACTGCCCAGCTAATTGGGCATAAGTTATCAGCAAGTGAGATATTACCTCCTTAAAAGCTAAACAGTCTCTACTTGATTCAAAAATATTAAAAATATTTCACATTTTTGTGCTGGTGATACTGTGTGAATGGTTTGTCCAGGATAAAATATTTTCTGTTTAGTTTTTGTTCAGGTTAAAAAAGTTCACATTCCAGGTTGTCCATCTAAAAGATAAATCAGCAATGTCTAAATATAAGCATGAACAGCTGTTATCTGATGTAAACAGATGAATCTGAGGACGATTCGATAAAAATAAAAAATGAGATATGATGCTTTTTGAACATGGATTTGAACGGAAGCAAAACAAGAAGACAGCGGGGCCTAGAGTGGATGTTTGTATGTTAAAATTTATGTTTAAAATTTTAAGTTCTCATTAAAAGTGTCAGTAAGGTGAATCTCAATACATGACAATATTACAGAAAAGTTAACTTATTTAACTAATTCTGTTTAAAAAATAGCTAAAAAAAATTATTATTAATTTGAATTTGAATATATATAAACTGAAGAAAATGGCTGAACGTTTTGGGAATGATCTAATAATATAGCACTATATTTTTGAATTTAATATTTACTGAAGAAGATGACTGAATGTGTTTGGAATGATCTAATAATATACTACTGTGTTTTTATTATTATTAATTTGAATTTGATAATATATTAACCGAAGAAAATGGCTGAACGTTTTGGGAAGTTAGGGTTAAATCGTTGGGTTATAAATGGTGGCTGCCAGTAAGTGAACCAGACTCAGGTCAATGATTGTCCACGCTGTGGGACAGTAATATCCCTCTCTCTGCTGTAAATCATCACCTTTCTGCTCCTGGTGACCTCCTCCCCTTCCTCCCCTTCACATCTGGGCTGGCTCCTTCTCGGATGCGCGCGCACTGCCGAGCGCGCGCCTGCATCTTTTAAAACAGGTCCTCCCGCGAGCTGCGTGGTTTAGTTGGTTCGAAGCAGCGAGCGGTTCCTCGGAGGCGTAACTTAGCTCATTCGGTAGTTTATCTATCACCGTCACTCTGTCGTCGTGTTTGCGTCCGAGGAGATCCACGCACATATATGGAAGAGTCTCAGCGCGGTTTTATTTATTTAGCTTCTTCGCTTGGAACAAGAAGACGGTTTGCTGTCGGTTTCCAGCTGCCGTTTGGTGTTCTTAAATCTCACAGGACGCGGTGGTTCACCTGAAGCTTGGGAGGACGCCGTTTGCATGAAACTCTGCTCCGGTAAGATTAACAAGAATAACACTCTATAAATGTACCTTTTAGTGAAACAAAACTAAAAGGTACATTTAGTTTTGTTTACTCTCATTGCCT
The DNA here is from genome assembly GCF_051168715.1 of Poecilia mexicana. Lineage (NCBI taxonomy): Eukaryota > Metazoa > Chordata > Actinopteri > Cyprinodontiformes > Poeciliidae > Poecilia > Poecilia mexicana. Next base: position 11,361,015 of record NW_028263387.1, read on the forward strand.
GGTCTTTTAGAAAACTGTATAAACCGGGGTTCAATGCCGGTTAACAGCACTTTGACTAATGCAAAAGCCTGATAGAAAACTTCCAATTTCCTCCTAAGTTTGAAATTTCTTCAAATTACTTGGTATTCTGAGTGTTTTTAAGTTTATTTATACATCCTTAGGCTATAGCGGTTTATTCGGATTTGAGAATTTATTATATTGAATTTAAATGATTCATTTTAAATTCATTTTACCATAGCTCAAGATAATGAATTACAGACTGCAAATGTATTTATTTGTATAATTCAATTCTTTTTTGTACTTCTGTACAGACCATGTGGGACAGAGTACAGACTATCTTTCTGCACAGCCTCCCTAGATCCACCCACTTAACAGACGGCTCTGATCATGTTGTGAATGCTATTTTTTAGCCCCCAATAAAAGTCAGAAAGGTGTGTCAAGTAGAGATTATCTTCTGTTTTTCAACTTAGGATGCTGATAAATGTCTGTGACCCCTTTGAGAACAAGGGTGGGTAAACCATCTTTCAAGTTATATCCACTTTTGTTTTAGAAAGTTGAAAAAGCCGTGCAGTTTAGAAAATGTCAAGAGCTTGTTTACATTTATCACACATGTTCTTTTAATATTGCAAGTATTTACAAAGGCAGAGACCTTCCCAGGGAACTAAGTGCATCAACTGTCTGACCCTATAAAGCTATGAAAAAGCTTTATAGAGTGGCTTATATTTAAGGATGCATTGATCAGGAATTGACTGAATTACAAGATTATCCTCATTTATTTATCAGTACATCTGACTTGATCTGCCAAGGCCACTCAAGGAATTCAAGATGTTTTTGTTTTAATTTTTTGGTCCATTTTAAACTTAATTCAGATCATAAAGGCTTTGTCTTACCTGTTCTGACATTTGAATTAAATTTGCTACCTTGTTGACTTTCACGCCTCTGCACAGTGATAAGGGAGTCTCACGTAGGCTTTGTTTTGATGCAAAGCTAGCAGTCCGAGTACTTTTCCATGTTTGTGAGTCATCTGCAACACTATACATGTATGTTTTGGGTCGGTATACAGGGCTCTGGGTCAGCTTGCGTCTCCTTTTTGTGACTTGACGCAGTTTCAGAAACATTTCTATTGTCTGCAGGAGAAATATTTTTGGGGGGAGGTGGACGGGGAATGCAAGGCTGTTTCCTGCACGGGGGGTTTCACTAACAATGGTCACCTCCGCATAATCCGTTGGTGGTTCTCTCTGAGGTTCTCTCCTGAGGACGAAGCTCGGATGTTAAAAGAATGGCCCAAAAAAAAAAAAAACAGACAGAGAGGGAACAAGTAAGGAAAACAATGGGAGACCATGCAGGTCCAGTGGGACTAAAGTGTGGAAAACAAAGGAAGGTTAGTTATGGTTGCATAACGCTAGAGTTTGAAATATCTCAGAAGTTTTCAAGTTCCAATTAAACAGAAGTCTGAACTTGTTTTGATTCTTCTAAAGTAGCCTTCCATTTGTTTTTGGCCCGTTTCCAACCCAGTCAATGAGTTTGCTGGTCTGGAACCCAAACTAACCAGTCAGTAAATATTTAATCAGTGTTTACAGAGATGAATATTTGACTCTGAGCGCATCAAATTTGTGACCAATCCTGTTCCGTGGCCTTTAACTGCAAGCTGTACTGACTTGTAGAGTTTTTTTTTTTTCTTCCTTCAAAGAAACGAGTGTGACTGTGCAGAAACCGTGTCCTGTACCTTTCCTTCCCTAGCTTCTGTTTCATTTTATGTAACCGTTTTGTCGTCTTGTCTATTGTTAAAATCTTTTCATTTGCTTTTTTCCAGGTTAAAAACACTGGATCTGACTACGGTACGTCTATCAAAGAAAGTTGGATGATTGGAAAAAAGTCTGAAGAGGACAAGCTCAAGTCGAGCAGTTACACCTTACCCAAAGCTTCCTCCAAACCCAACCTGAAGGGTGCCATGGCCCTCGGTAGTTTGAACCTCATGCAGACCCTCAAAAACTCCCCGGCTGCCTTCCGACGCCGCTTCCGCCGGGACCGGACGGAGCTGCTCTCCCACGGCGACCCTCTGTTCAAAGTCCACTACCTGGGCACGGCGAAGATCTTCTCTCTTGACCGAGAGCAAGCCCAGGAGGCCATCTCGCACCTGATGGAAGGTATCGCAAGTGGGAAGAAGCTGGGCAAAGATCACGCTCTGGTCGTGCGGCCGAGATATGTAGAGGTCAAGGAGCTGAGCACGGGGCGCCAGCTGACCAAGACGTACCTGCAGGACATTGCGTACTGCGCCGCTGACGCTGGCCGACCCAACGTCTTCCTGTATATCTGCAAGCACCAGGGCCAGCAGCTGCAGTGCCGGGTGTTCTGGTGCAGCCGGGCGGAGCGCGCGCGCGACATGACGGCCTGCCTGGCGCGCTCCTTCCAGCGGGCGCTGAACGACTGGCAGGACGGCTCGGCCTCTCTGCCGCCGGGAGACGCGAAGGTCAAATGTCTGGAGGAGTCTTGTAAATCTGCGTCCAACGCCAAGAGCTCAACGCTGCCGGCTGGGCTGGGAAAAGGTGAGGAGGCGGGAAAACCGTAGCAACCAGCAGCGTCGCTACGTCAAGAATTTGTTGCCCTAACCTAGTTGGTATTAAAAAAAAAAAAAAAAAGCGAATTTATACCTCAAATTCAAACCGTCAATGCTATTTATCTCCTCCTCAGTTCGCTGGAAGAGAACGGGCTCTGCATCCCGAGGCCCCCTCAAAGGCATCACCAGGAGAGGATCGGCCACCGACAGTTGGAGCTGAACCTCTGATTGGACGAAGGTTCTGCGCTGACCTGCTGACAACTTTAAGGGTGGAAGCACTGCAAGAGGGAAGGAAGGAAGGAAATTTGGGAGGGACTGACTTACAAGGCGAAGGGGCTCAAGCTGCCAACTTGATCCATATTTGGTGACATAATGACTGCTTGTAAGGGTGTTATCATAACTGACGAGTGTTTGGAGTTAAATGTTAATGACGCGAGACGGAAACGAGAACGGGCTTGCAACAGGCTGCTTTAGGACTAGTCTGGGTCCTGAGCAGCCAGAGTGTGTGATGTTGAACGCGAGATAGCTGCTGGCTGAATGATCCACCAGCAAAGCTGGGGGTAAAAAGACAAGAGGTGGGATGTTTTGATGCTTAACAGGCAACTTGTACCAGGTCATGTTTTATATTCATGGTGGCATTTACACGTTTGCTGCTCTATTAAACAGATATTTAGGATTCAGAAGGGAGAATGCTGGCACATCAAGCGAAGTAAAACTGTCTCTACTGTTTATAAAGGTTGATCTTGTTACTTTCAGAGCCCTTTCTATGCTCTCCTGTCAATGATCCTGAGAAAGAAACCCCAAGTGTTTTCGGCTCGTTACGAGGACTTCAGTTTCTATGAACTGCATGACAGATCTGATAGCTGCGCTGTCACCAAGTCACTGCAAATCATCTTCATTGGCGACAAACTGCACATAAAGACACGTCCATGAATTTGCACGGACCTGCAAATTCCCGGGGCACTAGCTCGGCATCCAAACACCAGAGGACATTGTGTTCCCACGCGGAGCCTCGGCGAGGAATGCACAGTCATGCACCTGCATTCCACGCCAGGAGAAATCCGAGATCGGGAATCGTCTCAAAAAGCCTCAAATTCTTCATGTCCGGCCATGACTGTGCCTCTACAGCAGCTGCATACTTTTATTTAATCTTTTTTTTTTTGTGCTGCAGTGTATAACCTACTCCTGGTGATGATTTATGTGTTAGGTTTACAATTTAGACTTGAGGATAAATGGTGTGCCTTTAGCCTACCATCATGTTCTCATTTTTATTATTCCTAAGCTAAGCTCAAAACTTTGACTTTTTAAGGTTTTAAATTCACTTTTTAAAAGTGAATTTTAGGATTTTATGTTCAATGATTCTTTCAAAAGGCACAGTTCTATCTGAAAGAAGATATCTGTGCTGTATTTTATTATTGTACTGTTACTGTACATATTTATCTAAATATGTATTTTATGGAATATTAAAAGTTTTTATACTGACTTTGTATGTGCATATTCCTTTTAAGTTTCAGTAACGCATAAAAAAACCAGACTGCACCCTGGTTATGTTTGCTTCCAAACTTAAGTTTTGAGAGCTATATTTAGCTTAACGCAAACAAAACCTTGTCCTCTGTGTTTATGAAGGAGGAGGGGGATTAAAGAGTTTTGGAGATGTTAGGGCAGGTCTATTAAAAGGGTCCTGGGATCCGTAATCTGTCATGCGGGTCGTTTCTTCATGTTGTTTCAACTTGCCTCTTTTCACGCGAGCTCCTTCCCACTGCAGATGCAGACTGACTGGGAATACCCCCACCAAAATATATGGATGAAATGTCGGCATATGTAGCAAAAACCCAAACTAAGACTTGGATCAAACCATGAAGGAGCTGTAAAAAGATCCTCACTGTTTAACCTTGATTTTAGAAGTTTTAAATTGGATATTTAGACAAAAATCTAAAACCAGAGCGGCATAATCGCTTTTTAACCAGAAAAATAACACTGAAGACTTGATAAGGAAGCCATCATTTTCAACATTTATTACAACAAATCTGAGTGATAAGACAGAATAAGCGTACACTAATTGTTCATAGTGACATAATATGACAAACTGGTTAGTCAGGCTATCTGCTCAGGTAGCTAGCCAACTGCAGTTCAAAAATGTTATCTTAAAAATCATGATACCCCATGGCTATTTAGTTATACAGCCGGAGAAGGACTTCAAACCATCAGAACTGTACGATAGAAAATGCTTGCAGTTTTGGAACCATAACGTTTAAAATCTGGTATAGCTTGATATGAGAAACCTGGCAAATTCTAGTTTAAGCTATTAAGGAATTGAGAACATCGAATCCAAAAAAATTGAATATTACTATGAGTGCACCGATTTATCGGTACTGATTTCCTTGCAGTTTGGGAGATTGGTGATCAGCCGAGACTTAAATGTGAAACTGATCTTATCTGCCTCAACAAAGGTCTAAAAACAAACCGCTGTCCACTTCTGCTCTGCTGTTAGAGAGGTTTGACTGATAAACCAACCCACCAGGTCCTGTCTGCATGTTTGCAGTTAACAATAGTCAAATTTCAGACAAAAAAAACAAACAAACCTGGTATCGGACAAAATCGGAATCAGCAAGTCAGGCTTTTTAAAGATCGGTAACCGGCGATCGACCGGTAAACTGCAGTCGGTGCAATACCTAAATATCACTCAATAAAAGCCACTCTTCGAGATTTCATCTTGAAGAGTCCAGCCTTGTGGAGCCAGTGGGCTTTTCTGCGCTCTCTCTGAGTCGCTGTAGCTCCAGCAGGGCCTGGAAATGCAGACGCCTTAGGGGTTTCACTTCCTCTACCACTGAAAAGAGAAATTCATACAATCAAAGACAAAAATGAACCTTTTCCAATAGTTTTAATATGTCATATTCAGAAGCCAGAAAAACAACAAAGAAACACAGATTCGACCTTTCTAATGTTTTTGAAGTTGATACATAATTTTAAAATAAATTTGAACTTTTGTGACACAAAAACATCCCTATAAGCCACATCATCTAAACCAGTGGTCCCCAAACTTTTTCCTGTGAGGGCCAAATAACTTTTCCCTTCTCTGGTGGGGGGCCGGAGATTGTTGAGGGGGGGTGGGGGGGCTGAGTTTCTTGATTGATTTTTACCCAGAAAGCACATGGGCAAAACCCTTGAGTGAAACGGTCACTGGGACTGACTAGTATATATTCCATTAAGGGAATGTAACTTTAACATATTAATTTCTCATATGTTAACATAAAGGCTCGTTTTGAAGAATAAGCTGCTACTTACAGGCATCGCTTCGAAGAACTCGACCTGGAATGCGGCGTTCATAACAGAAACGTGTGTTCATCTGCTCTACCGCTAGCAAACAACCGTACTGATTAAATAACATAAAAGTCAAGCAGTTCCCTAAAAGTCCAACAGATGGCAGTAATGTGCCCCACAATTTACAGGACACACTTCCTGCTAAAGAGCCCCCTGGTGGTTGAAGAAAAATCCACATATAAACCGGAAAATACAATAAATGAAAAAAAATCTGAATACTCTCTGGTATTGTTCAGGGGGCCGGACCAAATGTGGAGGCGGGCCGGATCCGGCCCGCGGGCCGTAGTTTGGGGGCCCCTGATCTAAACAGAAAGCCTTACCATATATGGATATAACGGCTGCACCGTTTGGAAATCTCTCATAAAATCACAGAACAGATTGTTTTCTTGATAGAAACCAATCTGTTTAGTTACAAATATGTGTGCAGAACGTGCAGGTGAGCTCAAAGGGATTAAACATGTATAGGGAGGATGGATTTCTCCCCACCAAACAGTCTCTCTGCTGGAACAAACTTATGTACCTAGGTTATGTTAACTTGGATTAAAGGGAAGGAACAAGCTAAACCTGAGGAAAGAGGACACAGCCCAGGTAATAATAAAGCTACACCAGATAGCTCAAGCAGGTACTCGACAACTAAACCAACGTCTAAGCTGTAGTTGTTTGTTAGCATAAAGTTGATGAGGCCAAAGAATGCTGTCATTTGCCATTAATTAACTGTGGCAGCATAGTTTTTTTTTCTCTGTGTCTGAGCCAAATGAAGGAAAGCACATTTGACCAGAAATGCAGTTTTTCAATGATAATTGGTGTAACCATTTCATCCTGGTGTGTAGCCCCACATGGAGCATTAGGTCGCAGTAACACTGCTGGTCAGAACAGGAGCAGGAACTATGCTTAACTTTTTCCACTGCCATAACTTTTGTTTTTATCACAATCTCTTTTTCTCCATCCACAGTAAATTACAGGTATGATGGACTAAAAGAGAAAGATTTAGATCCATAGAAAGATCATGAGTTGTTCGGGCTCCAGTCTTATACTTTCAGACATTTTGCTGAGTTCCTCCTCCTTACTAAATAAATATTCCTAAGTATTCAAAGTCAGATTTTGGAGACTTTGCTCCTTATTTTGGATATATAAATAATAAAAAACAAACAATTGCGAGCCTAAACACAAATGAAAAGGAAATGATGATTAATGTCCTTAAGTGCTCTGAGACAAATACTGATTATCATGGTAAGGTAGCTAAACAGCACCACCTGCAGACTTCAATAGTAACTGTAATATTTTATTATGAAAAGACACCTTTGTCATAGTGCAGCTCGTCCCGATTCCCGTAAATCAGATAGGTCTCCAGGAAGCTGAGGAGGGCTCCTGTGACTAGGAAGCGGTCGTGCAGGGGAAGAGTTTTGATGTAACGCATGTCGAGGGTTAAGGGGTTGGTGGGAGAGGGAACGGTGCACAGGCACACCAGCTCACTCACAATGTCCCAGACACGAATACCTGCAGAGATAAAAGCTTTTATCTCCTGAACTTCATCAAAATCATTGCTTTTTTTTTTTTTTTTTAAAGAAAATACTTTTAATTAAACAAACAAAACAACGAGAACAAACACATACTTAAACTGAACAAAACAATCTCAGAAGAGATCCAGAAGCCAACCTCTTCTGGCCCAGCTCATGGAAACTGGTAATTATTCCTGAAGCCGTTCACTCAAACAGTATCCCTCCTGCAGGTTGGATTCCTCACATTGTTTCCATACCTCTCGTCTGCCAGTCTGTGATGGACTTCAGCTTCATGGGCGTGTCCTTGACCATTGAATCCATGCCACCGATGCTGACCAGCCGCTCGTGATTGGAGCGTATCCACGCGTACGGGCGTCCGTACTTGACGTAGCCGGCCAGGAGAAACAGAGTGCAGTTCACCTCCTGTCGAAGGAGGAGTTCAAGAGTTAATCTCACGGGAGAAACAGAGCGAAACGTGTGGGTGTGTACTGTCTGCATGCGCTTACTGGTACGGCAATCTCTCCCTCACTGGGAGAGGCTGGGAGAAGATGCTCCTCACCGTTCGGTTCCCTGTAAGCAAGAAAAACAGATCAGCGAGTTAGTGGAGGAACGACGTTCAGCATCACGCCTGACATTTGTAAAATCAAACAGAAAAAAATTAAAAATAAAGACACCCTCTTCTGAAACTAAACACCTACACGTCAATGTAAGCAGACACACACAAAGCCACATCAGTCACCTGTCGGTTTGCGTCGGCGTCCTGGAGTGAGAGTAAGTCGCCTGGACGTCTGGCGGGCCCCGAGGCTCCCCGGGCAGGGGGGAGCTGCTCCTGCTGCCCAGGCTAGGAGAGCTGCTGCTGGGTGACACGCAGCTGCTGCTGGAGGAGGAGTACGACGACGCCCTGGAAACCAAAAAACCTGGGGAGCGCCAACCCTGGGCAAAGTTGGACCGGAGAGAGACGAAACTACACTAAATTGGAAAAGAATAGATACTTTTCATATTGTGCTACATTAGAAACACAAATCTCAACATATTGTAAATCGCCATAACGTAATACATAAGTGTGAAGTAAAATGATACATGAATTTTTTTTTTTTTTTACTTATAAAAATTGCATATGTAGTATTTTAGTATTGCCCTCATAAGTCACCTAAGGTTAAGGTAGAAAATATGTCCACAATTTTATTATCAGTTGAGAACCTTTTTGGAAAATTGGAAAGTAAAGAGTAATTTATTCATTTATTTATTTATTTAGGGCATCCAAGTAAAGGGGCTGATTACAAATTGATCTTTTAAAAAGAAAGTCAGTTGTTATGTTGAATTCATCCCAATAAACTAGATTGAAGTTTGTGATTGTAATGTGTAAATTACCAATGGGTAAAAAAAAAAAAAAGTAGGGCACTACAATATCTTATTGGGACCAAATAAACTGCATTGTGTCCAAATAGCGGATAAAATCAAATATCAGGACTGTGCTCTGCTATTAAAAAAAACAGTTTATCCTTGAATGTGTGAGTCTGCACTCCCAGATCAAATGAAACTAACCAGATCCTCATTGACTACAGTCAGCAGCAGCTCTTCTTTTCCTCTTAGCCAGGGCTGGAAGTATTTAAATCCCTGCGGAATAAACAGCATGACGTGTGTGTTTGGGGCACATGAGCTGTTTCATATCTCCTCTGAACAAACCGTGTGATGATGACCCAACCTGTAACGATCCGAGTAAAGCCAAGTCATTCAAAAAGTGCTGCAGCTTCCTTTTCTGCTCCCTTTCTTTCTTCTGTTGGGACACAAATTAACATGAGGCACAAAGAAAACAACAATACGACCCATAGCACTTCCGAGTGATGCAACCAATAAGAACCCTCCCGGTCTTGTATCTTAGCAACGCCTCCTCACATCTTCCTAGGATCTCCTTTTTACATTTAAAAGACGTCTCCTTTTACATTTACAAGATATCTTATTTAAAAATACGACAAATAAGGCTGTGAAGAAACAGAAAACATTACGCTAAATGCAGCCACCGGCTGCGTAAAAACACACTACTTACACTGGCACTGCTCATCTTATAATAAATCACAGGATTCACCTCTCTTCTAGCAGGCGCTCAACTTATGAATCACCTCGTGTCATTTTTAAAAACATATTCTCTACCATTTAGCTGTAGCCTGTGTGTTTTATAGCTAACCCTGCTATAAAAGCCTAAACGGAGCTCTCCCTGGGTGTTGTCTGTATTGGCTGTTGGCAGCAGTGTAATGATGAGGGTGTGCTGCCTCCTAGTGGCCACCAGCGTAAACTGCAACTCCGGTTCAAAGTGAACCGGAGTTACCAACCTGGTTCCTCTGCCGACAGTAAAAAGTTCGCTCTGCTAACCGGAAATGTATTATTATCTTCCTGATAAGGGGATAATACCTACCCTTCTAATGTGAAACCTCAACTGTTCCCTCATATACTAACAGGACGTTTTAACAGAAAAATTGTAGCTGCCCACACGGACCAACCAAATACTCTCTGGAAATAGGTTCTATTGTTGGAGGAATTAAAAAAAAAAAAAAAAAAGCACTCCATTTGGCAACACTGGTACGAAATATGTTTGAAGGAGTCCATGCAAGGCCTTAAAGCCTAATAGGAATATGTTGAGGGCTCAGTTTGCTGCAACCACTACTAATGCGCTGCACAAAGGCAGATGGGGTTATGGAAAGGGACTAACTCCAAATGCTGTTTATTGTCCTTGTCCAATAGGACAATGATCCCAAACACACATCAAAGTCATTAAGCTTCTGGAATTGCCCCAACCTCAGCAACATAAAAAATTTGTGGACTGTGTTTAAAAGCTGAATACAATGCCAGGAAACAAACCACTTAAATGGAACTTGACCCATTTTGCCAAGAAGTGCTGTCAAATATCCAGCTAGAGATTTGCCAAGTGGCAAATGGGGACATTAATCGCAATGTTAGTAGGAGTGAGCTGGGAGTGGAGGGAGAGAGGAGGTTATAATCAGTGTGAAAACAACTATCAAACTAAACAAAATATCATAGATAACTTGAGTGAATGCAAAACAGTTTTCCAATGACAGTTTCATTGATTAAGTGGAAAAAATTATTCAACCCGACCTGGCTGGATCTAAAAAGCAGTTGCCCCTTAAACCCAATAACTGGATGTGCCAGCTTGGGGAACAACAACTTCTATCAGGTATTTGCCCCAATTAGCAACAAGTGTTTCATATGGCTGTAAATGAATTTGGGACAAATGTTCTTGCAGAATTGTTCAAATTTAACCACAACAATAAAAAATGGCTCCAACTGCACTTCACTGGAGTCCTAAACCTTCAGAAATAACTCTTTCCAGACTGATCAATGTCAGTGACTTTGTTTCTCATCTGTTCTTTAATTTCTTTACATCAGAGTATGAAGGTGTTGGTTTTGGGGGAATCTTTTGGCCTACTTCAGGTTCCATGTAGGTAATTTCTTGATTCTAGACGTTTGACATTCAAATTGTTTTGTTTTTATTCAAAGATTTTTTTTTTTTTTACAACCCATTTGGATTTAGTTTGCTTCACTGGTTGAATGAACATACCACCGTTTTTGACTTCCTCCCCTGTGATCCGCATAAATCTGACAAAATTTATGTTTGTTGTGGAAAAAAAAATGAAGGAAACATTAAAACGAGCGGAAAAGAAATAATCACTTTAATCCGTCCGAGACACAATTTCATCCTCCTGCACATCATTATCTGTTTAGAAAACAACAATCAACACATTGTGCAAAAACTGCATTGAATCATTGAGCAGCAAAAGTATTAAATCTTCCAAAGTAACATAATTGGTCAAAAGAGCCGTGATCTTCACAGAAGATAGAAGGAGGGTCAGTTTAATCGTTCCTGGAGCTGAAGTGAATGAAGAAGGTCCTGATCTCTTTGGGTGAGATGGTGACGGTGAAATCCTGATTCCTCTTATGTTGGTCATTTTCTAAAACGAAAGGCGAGAAATAGGTTTAGTTGAAAAAGAAAAAAAAAGTCTAATTTCTTTCCTTTCTCGTTTGGAGCGTTCCTCACTTCTCCCAGAGGTGTCTGCAGTTTTCCACCTCCACCTTTGCAGGGTTGTGATGTTCCAGGTTCCTGTAAGCGAACGCTCCTCCAGCTCCCGCACTTCCCCCAAACCCTTTAAAACGTCCTGATCGCAAGAAAAGAGTCAGTCAAAAATGCAAAGAAGTTTGAGGTTGCAACGTGACAAAGTGTGAAATGTTTTCCATCGATACATCTACGTTTTGTCTTTTTTTTTTTTTTTTTGCAGCTGTACCTTTAGGTTTACTGTGACTGGTTTGGAAAGCTCGGGGTCCTCTCCCTCCTCAAACAGATGCATGAGTCTCAGCAGAACCCGATCGTAGTCCGGCTCAGAGCGCACCTCCTTTCCTGTTTACGTTTCAAACAGCAGCGATAAAAACGCGTGAGAAAAACACATCTGAACATTAAGAAAATCTGCAGATTCAGTCACACAGAACCTGAATGCAGGCGGCTGAGGTGAAGGTCGTGGTCGGAGGTGTAGTTCCACCCTGGGATGCTGAGGCTGAGCAGGTGGAGGTTGGGGGGCAGAACAACTGGAGGCACTGGGGAGTTAAATCTGGGCTCTCTGTCCTTCCGGGCCTTACCTATTAAAAAAGACAAGACAGCTTTTTAAACTCAAACTAACGAGAGTGCGTTGTTTTTTTTTGCTTTTTTTTTTTTTTAGTAAAAAATGCACAAAGTAACAGCTATAAAAATATATATAAATGAATATAAATATATATTTAAAAACTACATAGCAGGGTATTTCTTTACCAAGAGATGTATCAGATTGCAGGTCACTGCAATCTGATACATTTTTTAGCTTGATTTGCCCAGATCAGTAACTGCTCAGTCAGAAATTTAAGAATTTTACCCTTTTCCCGATCAGTGAATGCAAGATCACTTTATTTTCATATCAGGTGCTTAAAACGGAAGAAAGCACCAAATGTGTAAGAGGCTATTAAAAAATAAAACAGTTTTCTACAGCAAGTCTAAGCTTATCTGAGGTTCATTCAAGGTAAGAGCGATCCAGGCTTCCAGCAGACAACAGGAAGGCTAAAAGGAGTAAAACAAACATCGCTCTGTTTTATCCTTGTCTGTCTGTTTTATGAAAAAAGAATGATTTGCAAATGATGGCAGCTTTTTTGATATTGTAATAGAATTTACATTATCTAGAAAACGCACACGGAGACTGCTATTCTAACTATGCTATGCTAACTGTGCTAATATAAGATGCTAACGCCAGTGCTCCATTTTTTAAATGAGTAAAAATCCTGATTTGCTTCTGGTATGAAAAATAATGCCTTCTAAAAGCAATAAGTCTAGAGAAAATGTTCTCACTGTTGTTCTTAGATCCTCTTACATTTGTAATTTTCATACTTTTCAACAGTCATAGACTTTCTTATGTAGTCAAATATCATTATCTTTAGTTCATGAAACCCCACAATGCCGAAGTTGGCTTTTAATTGACTTTTAATTTGAAAAAATAATATTTCACATTATCCCTTCAAGTTCTGTCAGTAACTTAAAACCCCAAACTATCAAAAACGGTAGACAAAAACAGCAATTTTAAGAAAATAAAATACTTTGTAATTATTCAGCAATATTAAAACCCTTTATGTTGTACATAAAATTAATTTTGACCTTTAAAACAAAAACGTCTTGAAGACAAATTCAACTCAAATCAACATGTGCAGATCATCGGTGTCTCCTTCATATGAAGATACTTACCAGGCCGGTCTATTGGCATGACGAAGGGTCTGTGCTGCAGCTCTACCGCCCCCCTCTGGTACAGTTTGGATGTTGCACCCACAGAGCCAAGGATCATCCAAAGGGTGGGCCTCACAACCGAGCTGTCGTTCAGCGTGAGGTTGTAGCCGAGGTTCCACTGCAAGTTGTTCCAAAGTCGGCGATGGAGCATCACCTGAGAGAAAATAAACACTTTCTAAAATACATCTGTGACTAAAGATCACAACGCAAGTGGTCGTTAGTGTTTCGTTTTTACCTCTAGCTGTCCGTCGGCTGGACTGGAGACGCCGTGAGCTCTGTCGCTGAGGAGCACCAGGCGGCTGATGTCGTCCTGGATGTAGGCCGTTCGGACCATGGGGAAGTAATTCTGCAGACAGGAAAATGGAGCATATTTACAACCAAACGCCAAACCTGGAAAAAAAAAACACACAGTTTGTCAAATATCCCACCCTTGCTAAAGTGTTATTAGTGAACTTCTTGTAGGTTCTCTTCATCATTTGGTAGCCATTGTCATCCGAGTACAGAGTCCTGTTGTTGTCGAGGGAGGAGCTGGTTCTGAGGACCACCTCCGTGTTGAGGCGCAGGGGGCCCAGAGAGTAGGTCTGCTCCAGCCTGTGGCACCAGGGCCCGGCCTCCGAATACTCTGGGACGCGAGTGGTGATCGAGTAGGCGCAGTCCTCGTCACCGTCCTCTCTAGAGCGGTCAACCAGAATTGGTCGTCAGCCATAGAAAGAGATGAAATCTTCTTGGTTACACCGCAAAAACACAAAGTCTGACCAAGGATTTTTGATCTACTTTCTAGTGCAAATATCTCAATACAAAACTAACTTTTCATCAAGAAATAGTCCGAATTTTGATAACAAAAAGTACTAGCTCAACTGGCAGAATATTTCACTTAGAACTAGTACATTCTCATCAATATTAAGCAACTATTGACCTGAAAAGTTACTTGTAATTAGTTTTGTCCTATTTCAAGTGACATTTGCACTAGAACCTTGACCAAAAATACTTGGAACGATTTTGTGTTTTAGCAGTGTAGTTCCAGTCTCCAGTCACCGACCTGTAGAACCGCTGCCTGATCTCGGTGAGCACCTTTCCCGGGATTATCTCCATTTCCACGGCCTTGTAGGCCCGAACAGCCGACCCGTTAGCGCTGAAGATGTAGTTATCAGAGATGGGTCCTGCTTTCACGTCTCCATTGGCGTCGTATTCCCAGAAGTCCTGCGTCATCATGATTCGCCTCTGCTCCTTTCTGCCAGTGAAGAAGCACAAGCCGTTTTCCCAGAGAGTCATTTTAGTTTATGTTGCAGCACACTTAATAATTAATCAATGTGATTTTCGCATGTTCTTTTATTGTTGAAAACTGTTAACAGACAAAAGCGGCAGTGAGCGCCTGCAGCTAATCGGTCATTACTGCGCTGAATCGCCGTTCGCTCACTGAGTCAGGAGTGCTCACTGTGTTCTATACGCCCACTGGTGGCGAACTGATGTAACTACAGTTTAATGCCTCAGTCCGAATTGAAGTGCAGCTTAAAAATAATTTCTATAGTCAAACAGAGGTCTTTAAATAAGGTAAGAAAAGGGAGGGGATTGAATTATTTCTAATATCAATTCTGTCACATTTATTTTATACAAAAGAAACAATCGAGGGAGGTTTCGCATGATAATCAAGTAGATTTATTTATTCAGACTCTCGTAGATTTTCATTCATGACCAAATCACCAGACAAACTCTCTGTGCTGGAACTAAATCCTGTTGAAAACGTGCAAAATGTTAAGTGCCCTGACAATGTTTAGGAGGTGTAAATCTCACAGGTAGGTGGCGCTGTGCAGGAGGTTGGTGTCCTGGTCAAACATGAGTTTGTAGCAGCCGTTCAGAACGGGCAGAAGCCGCCTTCCCGTTTTCCTCCAGTCCTTCACACGGCGCCGCTCGAACGCAACACTTCGAGCTTCGTAGGTGCTCTCGCACTTGGACTTCCCAGAACACGACGTCTCAGAGAACTGGACGGAGTACTTCCTGTGCTGAAGGCCGCCGAGCTGCGCCACAAAGAAGAGGTCGTAGGAGGCGTTGCACAGTGCCGACCTCTGGGTCTGCGACGCAGAAGGAGAGAGAGAAAGTTGATTTCAGAAGATGATGGTTGAGCTAAGCTACCTCAAGCAGGAGGAGACGTTCGTGGACCTGCGCAGGGACGGGCTGCCCGTCGTCGTCACGGACGACCGCGCTCGGGAAGGTTACAGTCATGTTAACGACGGAGGTGATGTTCCACGCCAGCGGGTTGTAAACGATCACGTGTTGCTCCAGAGCCTGACCAGAACCTAAAATAGGAACATAAATAAACATCCACAACTGAATGCTGGAGAATCCCATTTGTTTACCGAACCCCGTTAAAGTTCTGATAAGCCAGAGAGAGGGGATGCCAGAAACACGAGGCATGAAGAAGAAGAAAACAAAAAGTCAGAGGCAACAAAAGCTCTCTCAGAGTTTCAGCAATAAGGCTGTGGACTCGATTTAAAGTAGAAAAATTTGGAGCTAGCGACTTACTTTTCACTATCCCATCACCACAGCATGATGCTGCCTCCATCGTACCTCGGTTTGTACAATGTTCTCAGTTACGAGATAAGAGAAAATCCATCATAAAATTAACCTTGTGCAATGTTTTCTTGGTTTGTTGTTTTCAGAAGTCCACATGCTGAGTTATGTTTAATTCAAAGCTTTATTCCAGTGACAAAGCCTACTTACGTCATATTAATTATCCATCATAATAATGCATAAGAAGCCAATTCTCAGGACATGTGGGTGATATGGACTTCAAAATTAATCGTCATATGTTGTGGTACTAGTAGAATGTCAATAAAAACGATTTAAAAAGCCATTTTTTCCATCTTTTTTAGGTCAGATGTAGATGAAATACGCTTCTTCAGGATCCCAGTTTCTTAAATCAAACTGCTCACTGTAACTGCATTTAATCATAATTTCAAATTTATTGATATTTATAGATGCTCTTATTGAAACAAATAGTGGAGAAAAAAGTAAAAAGAACATCTACGATGTTATTTTCTTTTTCTTTCAAAAATCATGATTTGGAACTTATCAAGTTGACGATAAATCAAAACGATCACGATGAGAAATTTCTCACGCTAAGCGATACAATAAATATTGTCCCAGGAATGTACGTTTATGAAAAAGTGGAAGCGTTTCAGCTCGTACCTTTTCCCTGGAAGCTTCCGCTGGGAACGCCGGAGACGTCCTGGTTCTGCGGCAGCAGGAAGAGCGCGGCTAGAAGCTCCTCAGCTCCCATCATGCCTTGCAGCAGGTGCTGCACGTACATTTCCGCCACTTTGGGCGACTCGGTACCAGTGATGGCGTCATGGTGCTGGACCTGGAAAGAATCACAGTACGTATTGATTCCCATTCGCTTCCTCGTGTTAAATGATGTTTTTTCGCGTCGTGTTTCGGATGTAAAAGCCGAGGCGGATTACCTCGGCGACAGCCCAGCGCAGAGCCCTGAGTTTCTCCAGAGCCCAGTCTTTAGCCACCGGTCCGTCTGGGAAGCTGATCCGGTACCGGGTGAAGAGCGTCTCGGCTGCGTGCAGCCGGGAACTGGCCCGCCTCGCCACTCCCTTCAGGACATTTCTAGAAGCGTAAAATCCCGTCCATGCCTGGTATGGCTCTGGGAAATGTAGCAAAAACACTTCCTGTGTGTGTGTACGTGCACGTTACTTGCAACTGTCCGCATTCATATGGAAATTAAAAACTTTTCCACACTCAGATTACCAGAGTTTGTAGTCCTAAACGACAGTTTTCAAGATACTAAATACTTAAGTTCACAATAAATTTATGACAAGGATGGGAATAAAGTCTGGAAAAACAAATATTCTTTCATTTGTGAAAGAATTTCAAACTTCCCATTGTTTACTCTGCGAGAATACACACTGTGTACACACATACCCGTCGAATATGGTAGAAAATCCTCACTCCCACGGACATCCCAGGTAAGATTTGATTGGTGGACTGACTGGAAGTACTCGCTCAGAGTTGCGTACTGCACCGTTACGCCGAACTCCTTGCTGTTCTGGTTGATGTACGTCATCAGAGGGTCCATGTTCCTGAACTGCACTGATGAGTTGAAAAACTGTTTGTCGCAGCCCTAAAAAAACCCCAAAAAAAACAATAAAAAGACCCACAAAGATTCGGAAACTGATTTCAAGCCTAAAACCCTTTCCAGGATAAAAGTCATGAAAACATGACAGCTTGCGTTCCCCCACCCAAGGCCAGAGCAAATGGTTGGTCCTGAACCACGCAGCCCTCTGCTTGATGTTCTCCGCCATGGTCTGAGCGTACGCGTGCACCGTCTCCTTGGTGACGGGGAGGCTCATGTTGGGGTAGACGCCATCTTTGGGGGGGTCCGGGAACAAAGCGACGCCGTTCCAGTAGAAACCGGATCTGAGGCGGAAGAAACAAGCTTTTAGTTATTAAAACTGGAGGAAATTAGGTTTTGCTACGCTGACAAACAGAACCAGGTTTCTTTTGGAGGTTTGGTTGTGGATGGTGGTTATGCTTAGTACTGACTCAATATGAACCATTTTTAGAGTTTTATTTCTGAAAACCCTTTGAAAACAATAGATGAATCTCCCTCCACTTCATTATTATTCTCTAATGGTCCATCATATTAAATCCCAATAAAATACAAAGAAGGTTGTGAAGGAAGAAAAGTTTAGAGGGTATAAATCACTTTGTAAGGCACTGTAGTTAGAGACAGAAAAATTAACGTAAAACACCTGTTGGAGAACGGTATGTGAGACGGCGTGCAGTAGCTGTACTGGTCCATGGTGTGTGTGAAGATCTCCTGTCGGGCTTTCAAAGAGGGAGACCCTCTCCACACAAACTGCAGTTTCTGAAGTCAGAAAACAACCAGTTAGCAAAGAAGCTCAATTTGCTTCCTGTCGCAGTCTGCAGAGCAGAGCCAAGGCCACCTTGTTTTTCTGCATGCCGTCTTTGAGGTCGTAGTCGATGCGGGAGATGAGGTGAGCGTTGAACCCGGCGAGGGAGAACAGCACCGGCGTGGCGGCCGAGGCGCCGAACGGATCCACGTGCCAGGAGAACTGCGGACGCACGCCGAACGTTTGGTACAGGAAGCCGTGGCCCTCTGAAACGACGGCAGAGTCAGCAGGACGGGTGAGTCTCGACGGCAAACCCGTGGGGACCAAGAGGAGCAGGAGTCGGGTTACCGGTCAGCTGCAAGATCTCGTCTTCCAGGTCCGTCACCGCCTCGTCGTGCATCACTTGGCCTCCGATGATGAACTCCAGACGACCTTCTTTCACGAGCTGCCGGATCTGGACGGGGGAATTCACAAGATCAGCTTAAATCCTGCAGAAAAGTAACATTAATCACTCACCTGGACAAATAACACCCAAAAGACAAGTTTTATTTTATTTTTTTTTAATTTATTTAGATTTTTAAGCAAATCTTTCAAAGGAAGGTAACTTAATAGTGAGTCAAATGCTTAATTCCTTCAGCACATGTTGGTTCAGTCATATTTTGTGTCATAAGTTAATTCTACTATTTTTTAACCAACATTTGGAAGAGTCTGTAATACCAAGAGAACTTTTAAACTTCTGATGCTACATTCAATGCTAACAGGGAATTTAGAAGTCAGTTTTGCAGAACAGGTTTATCTGGGACTGCATGTCTTCTTGGTGGTGTGCGAAGGTGGGATTGAGGCGGTGAGCACAAGCAGAGGGTTACCCAGGGCATCGTTCATCCGAGAACTGCCACTGATCTCAGTCACTGAAAATATATGCTTTTATGGTGAGTAAATAAAAACTCTGGAGCCACATTTCTCCGTTTACATTTTGCCTTCAAGGTGCCAGCGACAGTGCTTTTAATTCGTTATAACAAAACAAAACGGAATTTATTGCAAGGAGGTTCGTTTTCAAGAACTGTAATAAAGGAAAATGATTATAGTGTCCGCCTTTAACAGTCAGAACCAGAGGTGGGTAGATCAACCCAAAATATCAATACTGACTTAGTGATAAGATTGATAGCTTTGTTTCAGATTCCCTCTTGAAACTGTGCTTTACTTTTGTATTGTAGTTTCTCAACCCTATCATAAAAATATTTTGCTGTGATCTGCTCAGAGACTAATTTTTTGTACTTTTTTTGTCGTTATTTTAGAAAATAATCGACACAATTGGGTTTTTTTTTTTAGATGTTTATCATGCAAATATGTCATTTTGTAGAGACCTGTCCTGGGTTTTAATGAAAAATAATTCAAAGAAAAATCTACAACATAAAAGTGAGAAGTTAGACGATACACATAAATAATAAGTAATAAGCGACACCGATACTATATTTACTTGGTATCGAATCGACACCAAAATATGCAGCGTCGCACTTCTAGTCAGTACAGATAGCTAATCATGTGATTGTAGATACGTGTCCATACTTGTTTCTTTTGAGTGTCCGAGGCCACTGAGTCCCACCACAGTCTGAAAAACTCCTGCTCCACAGAGATAAACCTGCGCTCCTTCACCTTTGACAGCTCCTCCGTCACGCTGCTGTACACGTTGGCCGCATAGGCGTGCATACTCTCCTACAGGACACACTCATGTTTAGAATAAATAAAACAGCACTCTATAACACGACTGTACCATGAACACAACAACCTGGATGGTGTACACCCAGCCTACATCCATGTGGCTGTGAGGAATCACAAATGTTTGAATGGGCTGATCTTCTCCGAACGTTTTTCCCGAACTGAACCAAAAACTGAACACGATGAGGGATAAAAGATGCATTTTGTCAGCTCAAAAAGGCGACAGGAGCTTTGGCGATGAGCTCCCTAGTGTTCACCAACACTTCCTCATGTCCTTATTATTGTTTTGTAAAAAGCATGTGACTGGACTCGCCTCCTTTACAGTCAGCCGTCGGATGATCTAGATAGCAGCGTCGACCATGCGGCGTGGGAGGAGTTTAGCAACTGGAAGAGCTGGTCAGAGGTTCATTGGTTGAGTGAAATCCATTTAATGAAAGAAGTAGGGATAAAGATTGAGGAATACACATGTATCAATAACTCCACTGTAGTAATCTGTTTTTTGTATTACTATTTTATCAACTTTGTTTTGTTATATCAAAAGTTGTGTGCTTCTGACCAACTTATTTTAATGTACCTATTCTTTTGTTATTGGTTCAGTAAAATCCATTTATTATAAATTACTTTTTTATATCTTAAAACTTAACATATATGTGTTTTAAGTTTATTCTGTATTCATTCAGTTTTTCTTCTGTTCCATGCTTTGTTGTTCCTTTTGTCATTGGCTTAATAAAGTCAACTGGAAAATAAACATAAAAAAAAGAATATGTAGATTACTACTTAAAGTAGTGTATTATTTATCTTATTCTCTCAAGTTTTTACAACTAATATCACTTGTTGGTTTTTTTACTTTTATTATTGTGTTGTTAATATTAATATTTTTAGTGATAATTTTGTAATATTTTCTGTTCTTGGTTCAATTTTAAGCGTCTAACCCCGCCTCCGCCGCGCGTCCTTTTGGCTCGCCGGCTGAAAAATGGGGCGCAGCCAATTGTGACGACTCATCCGGTGCGATGGCTATAACCTTTCCCACCGGAAGCAGTCCTATAAAGTAAACCCTGAGAGCTTCTGGAGGTGACAGCGCAGCTTCACATGTAACAAAAAGATGTCTAAAAACACTAAAATAGTTCTGGTGTTTGGAGGCTTCATAACGGCGGTGGCCGCTGCGTTTTATCCCATATTTGTCTACCCTCTGACACATAAGGAGGAATACAGTAAGTAACCGCAAAGACTATGTTGTAAACAGTTAGCATTTTGTGTCATTTTGATGTCTAATTAAAGTCACAGTTAAACGCAGTGTTGTTTTTTCTCCCATTTAAATAAAAATTAACCAATCAGAATCGACTTTGGGTAATTTCAACAATCGTTTTAATCGTTTCTTTTCGACGTCCTCCGGTTTGGGAGCAACAATAAGAATGGGTTTCTGTATTTTACTTGTTTGATTAGACATTCAACTCAATTCAGAATTACTTTATTTATCCTAGAGGAGAATTAAATGTTATAACGGATTATTCAAGTGTCTTCAAAAAGTTGTGAGCTGGAAGAACCTCTGGTAGCAGTCAGCCTTGCAGCGAATCTGAAGAGGCCTCTGACTGAAGACGCATTAGGAAATACAAGAATGAGAATTAGCAACATTGTGCTAGTGTTTTTCAGGAGTTCATTCATGAAAACATGTGACCACAGTGGAATATTTAACCTAGATTCTGTTGTCCTCTTCTAGGAGAAGTCCAGAAGGTGAACAGGGCAGGAATCAATCAGGCCGATATTCAGCCTGCAGGTAAGAAAGCTGCTGAAATTTAAAGTTCTGCTTGCTTTTATCTAACTTAAATGTCACTCCAAATCAGAAAAAAGTCAAACTGAACCCCGCCCCCCCACAAAATCTTCTTTCCAAAATAGCAATAGTACCAACAGTGTAAATTTTTCATGCACACAGGTGCAGACATCTAGGTTTATATAACCAGTATGGTGAGAGTAGAGTACTTATTTAAATTAATCAGAGCTTATTTACAATTATCTGATCCCACCTGGATCAGATAATTGAATCTGATCCAGGTACAATTTTTCGGAGCAAAAATTACCAAGTTGCTCCGATAGTATTTTTCCACCTTTTTTTTTTTTTTTTTTCAAATACATTAGGACAAACAATATCCAGTTCCCTTCCAGAGGAGTACCACCAAATACCACACAGTGGTTCTCCCAAAATGTACACACGTGGCACCTTGTGAAATACCAAGAGAGTATAAATAAAAATCAGCTAGAAAACTGAAAATAGAAAACTGAAAATCCTTTTCTCAATAGGATAAGGATTTAGAACAACCCTTCTAGATCTATAGAACCTCTGAGGGATGAGTTCGTTTGAAGAGGAGATCTAACGCAGAGGTGTCAAACTTTTCCGTTTGGCATTTTTTGTTTATATCCCTTACCCAAAACATAAACTACATTGTTGAAATATACTTGATATGCAGTCAATTCTTCAATAGTCAATCATCAAGACCGCTTGCACTGCCTGTCTTAGATGTTGCCCTAAGTCGGCACATATGAATCAAAACAATTGTTCTGCTAACGAGCTAAGTGGCATGCCGAGGAGGTGATTAAGTCGTTTGAATCAGCAGCTTTGGAGCTAAGACGCATCAGAAACCTGTAGAGTACTTACATCTAGGACTAGAGTGAAAAAGAGAGAAGAAGAAAAAATAAGGAAACGCTATAGGAGAAACTCTCTCATATGGTTATAACCCAATCATTAATGTCTTCAGTTGAGAATTGGCACCACTATTGAAAGGTATTCCTGTGTTTTCTGAATTTTTGCACGGTTTGATGCGTTTTTTGTTTGTTTGTTTGTTTGTTTTGTTTATGTCTGAAGGTGTGAAGATCTGGTCCGATCCGTTCAAGCCTGTAGAGAAATGAAGACAGTGAGAAGTCCTGCTCACTGATGCTATTGAAATCATGAGTATGTTTTTGGAGTGCTTGGTGTGTGAATGAGTGAAATACTTACCGATTGTTTTGACGGCTTTGGATGCGTTTCTACTTAAATAAAGTCAACCATTAAAAATGTAATAAGTGATCGTGTTTTTTGTTGACCACAAGGGGGCGCACTATCCCCTCGTGTTCTGAAAGGCACTGAACCCGGGAAAGCTTTATTTTAAGGGAGGGGGTTGGGGGAGAATCTTTGTATTTCTAAAAGTCTCACTCTGGTATGCAGTATGTAAGTAATTATAATAAAATGTAAAAGTTTGTTTACACGTCTCTTTTTGAGCCTCCTTTGACGTTTTATTTGCTTTTAGATGATGTGGGACTCATAAAATCACTTCAGCAGAAGGAGCGTAATGTGCAAGATGTTTTTTTCCCCTAAAATGGAAACCCAAGAGCCGAAGTTATTCTAAGACAGATCGGTTTGCATTATCGTCTCCCCGTCAAGAGACTTTGGGTTTAATACGCATATAGTATTATCTATAGGCTGAACTGACAGGGCAGATCCACGATTGGCCTTTCAGAAACCCACTCGATGTGGTCCAGACTCCCTTTACGAGACCACTAGTGGTGTAAAAGCAGAGAATTTCTAAACTGATTTTCTTTTTTTTTCTTCCCCCTTTCCTTCTGCACTTTTGTGGTTTCCTGGCATTGACCAGCTTCCACTTTAGGAGTTTTGTCCATCAAAGTGCTTCTGGAGGAAGGATGGATTAAGAAAGAACCAAAGCATGCGTTTATGGTTCTTCAGAGATGCTACTTTCCTAAAGTCCCCCCCTTAAATCCTTCACGGTCCTCCGTGTGGCCTCCGCTTTTTTGGAGGGGGGGGGATTTCTGGATTGTTGTTGCCAGTGATCGCCACTCTTCCCTCTGAGCCCCACTCCCCCACCACCAATCAACAACCCCCTTTTGTTTATGAGAGGTTGTTATTGTTGAACGGTGTTCAGAAACAAGAGAAAACTCAAGAGCGCGGCTGCTAAAGCAAATAAGAGCTGAGGCAAGGGGTGAGGGAGCGGGAGAAGAGGAGGGGAAGGGGCGGCTAAGAAGAGAACGAAAAAAAAAAAGAAAAAGAAGCAGAAATTCCTCTCATTCCCCGCTGGTGTTTTCCAGATTCCTCAAGCGACAGCTCCGTGGCCGTGCGAGTGAAGTAAGCAACCAGAGGGGAAACTGAAGCGAGCGACGAGAGGAAGAGAAGCGCATTCTTCTGGGGACGCGTCACCTCCACGCAGAATAGAAAAAGATACTCGATCTCTGCTGCTGAGCCGGGCAGGCCGTGAGGCGAGGGCCCTCGGCTTTGAGGCCCCCCTCCTCACGCCTTCATGAGTGACTGCTGGAGGAGTTGCGGACACGCAAATGCACTCCTTAAATCTCTCCTCTGAAAGCAGGGGCACCTTGGAGTTGATGGCCGCCTTTTCATAGTTGTGTGTGTGTGTGTGTGTTGTCTAGTCCTGTTGATGTGCTTCGCGTCACATTCTGTGGGATGCGTATGGAGGGACAGCCATGTCTATAAAACACTCCGAGGGGTCACGGTGCACTTCAAACCAAACACCAACACAACAATATCGCCACCGCAGCTCTTTTTCCTCCCCGGCCATTAAGCCATCACACAAATCTCTCGCCGCTATTGAGGAAGGTTTGGAAAGTGGCGACACGTCCTCGGAGCCCTCTGCATCTCGTAAAAAAAAAAAAAAAAAGCTAATTAGCTGAGGTTTCTTTCTAATTGCCATGGGAACAAGGGTCGGAACTGAAGGAAGGGGAAAGGAGAGAGGCTTTTGGAAGGGATTTGGCTTGCGCGACGATCAAAACATGAAGGGAAATTGATCTACTTGAAAGCAAGAAAAATATCTGAATAAACTGAAAAGTTGTCGTTAATCATCAGACTAAGATTTAGTTGTATAACCCAACTGCTTTGCATAGAGTCAACAAATTCTGGCAACTGTGAGCAGGTATTCAAGCCATGATGATTGGAGTCCCTCCATACTTCTACGTTTGGTTTTGCTTTAGAAACAGCTTGCTTGATGTTTTCTATTGGATTAAAGACCGAGGATCAGGTCCTATTGTTCTATTGTTCTTACACCAAGATGCTGCTCACTTACTGGTGTGTGCTTTGGGGTTGTTGAAACACCCACTTCAAGGGCATTTCCTCTCTATTGAACACTGTTGAAAATGGCTGAGAAAATTACGGCAAAATATTGTATCATAAAATCCCATCAGAGAACCTTCAATCCAATGAAGTACAATGCTATTGGAGGTACAGTAAAGCTAAGACACGGTGCAATACTTTCAAATACTTACATAAATTACTTCTTCATTTGTCAAAGAGTCATTGCTTTACCATACGGCTATCACATATTGATAAACCGAAGAGGGGCAAAAATAAAAAATAACAAATTACCATACAGTTAATAAAGTTATCTTTTTTTGAATAACCTTTTATGCTGCTAAATGAGAGTATTTGTTTTTTCCAAACAACTGTGGCGTGAATTAAGTGACTGATAAACTGTGTGGACAAGCAGGTGCAGACAATGAATGGATGAATTCACCAACTTCATACAATGATTTACTTATACAGAATTAGCATCTCTTAACTTTTCTAGGACACCTAGTCGTAAAGTTGCCATGTAGGAGCATAATTTCTACCAAAAACAAAAGTTTGGGTGTACTGAGTATTTTCATTCTCTGTCAAAGTCCCCTATCATTAAAAATACTGATTGTACTTTTTCTGACAAACATCAAAAATGTACCTTTAGCCACCTGACCAAATTTCATCGACGTGCTC
Source organism: Poecilia mexicana (assembly GCF_051168715.1). Lineage (NCBI taxonomy): Eukaryota > Metazoa > Chordata > Actinopteri > Cyprinodontiformes > Poeciliidae > Poecilia > Poecilia mexicana. Next base: position 11,386,516 of record NW_028263387.1, read on the forward strand.
CATAAGTAAAGATATCAGGGCTCCTCCTGTGCTTTGACAAAAAAGATAAATAAAAAATACAACACAGTTGTGTTTCCTCTTACAAACCAAGCAGGGCCCAGGTTTGACATCTCAAACATACGACCTTGTAAAACAGTTTACTGGAGTGCCGTCCACATTCTTGGATCTCAGCAGGCGCGCGGCTGTGGAAACAGACGGCTTCGGTCTGAAGCAACGTCGGGAAGAAGGAGAAAAGACACCGGCTGGCCTCCCAGCAGGCCAGAGAGGTCGATCCCACACACCAATCCTGTCACTGGTATGGCCTAGAGTTAGCTGAGCCTGCAGCATCACTAGGTGACTAAAATGGTTTAATTGAACTCCAAACAATCCACCTGCCTTTTTTTGTTTATATTTTGCCATCACATTGTACCCATTTTCTCTTTTTACAATCACAATCTTTCATCCAGACTAAAATCTAATAAAGATTTAGTTGTAATTTGGTCATTTGTAGGCATTTTAGTTTCAATATAGATTTAAGTGAAGTCAAAGGACTTGTTTCCACAATCGGTTTCTCCGAAGCTTCCCAGAACATTTTTACGCACAATGGCAGTTTGTGTGTGTGTTATGTCCGTTTGTTTTTAATACCTAGTGGGGACCGTTTTCCTGACAGATGTACGCTGTGGGGACCCACTGCTCCTTGTGGGGACCGGAGCCTGGTCCCCACAAGGGGAAACGTTGTTTTTGGGTCAGATTTAGGACTAAGGTGTGAATTGAGTTTTGGTTAGGGTTAGGGTTATGATAAGGGTAAGGTACAGGCTGTAGAAATGAATGGAAGTCAATGGGGGACTTAAAACCTTAAAAGGTGAAAAGAGCAACACAAGAACAATCAAGTTTTATGATTTCCTTCTTCTTATATCTGTAGGTTAAAAACATTTCTTTATAGGTAACATATTTAGAATGTAACGGACTTAGCTTATTATGGAACACAGATTTACTTTTGTTATTTGAAACTTCAGATTAAGTCTAATTTCTCCAAATCATCCAGCCATTCCACGTGTTTTAAATTTGATCTAATTGCATCTAAACTCCCCCAGAGTTTTACTGCTTTTATCCATGAACAGTAAAATCAATCATTCTATGGAAATTGGGACAAAAAATGTTCCAACAACACAATTGGTGGTGGCAGCATCATGCTATTGTGTGTATTATTTTTATTTATGTTTTTTTAGAACCTGGAAAAACTTGAGACTCTGGTCAACGACGCAGAGTTGTAGTGTTCAGATCAAAGCTGCAGGCCTAGTCAAAGTCCTGACCTTGATACAAATAGCAAACCAGAGGTCTGACTTGAAAAGTAATTGGCAGAACTTTCAACCCCCATTTGTGCAAAAGATTTTCTGCTGTAATTGCAGCACAATGATACAAAAAAAGTGGTTGTTTTGTGAGAAAATATGAAAAAGCTCAAATGGCACCAATACTTTTGCGTATCTCCCTAATACTCAGAGTATTTATGTTCTGTTTTCAATACAAATATGAGATTTTTCATTTTAGAGCATTACACTTGATAAATCTCCCATAGAAAGGCAAAAACATGTCGGAACAAAGAGGGCTCAGATGCACTCGTGGCTTAACTTAATGAAGCCCCGTTTCTTCACGACTCCTCAGACGCTGAGCGTGATTAAGCAACACTTCTGTGTGAGGTAAGTAGGAAATTTTTAAATGTGGCTTCCAGAGTGCCAAAAGCCTGTCTGCTGGCCACTATCCACGAGCGGACCTCAGGAGGAAACATTTGAGCAATCAGTTAGAGTACAAAGTTTTAAAAAGGCTTTAATATTTCCTGTATTTTTATATGATTTTTCCCCCTCCTCCCTTCAATGGAGAGGAAAATCTCTCTTATAGGCCAATGTATTTCTGTTTTAAAGTGGTTGTCTCTCGTTTGATTGATTTCTTGGAAACAAAATGCTGCAAACCACAATTACATTTCACTTAGGGCTCTTTCTCTCTCTCTGTCTCTCTCTCTCTGACACACACACACACACACACACACACACACGCACACACACACGTGAAATATTATCATCACCCATCCCAAGCACACACCACTACATCACGGCCCGCGCGTGTGTGCAGGGCCGGCCGTCAATCAGCGGTGTATGGCAGGTTTCCGTTTTACAGACCCATTACAATCTTTAAAAACGTCTTTTTGCACCAGAACTGCAGGCCGGCTGTTGATTTAGGCAGGGTTACCGACAACCAGGGCCAGAGCTGTAAGCGATCACGCTATCCTTTTCCAAAAGCTCTCGAAAAAAAAAAAAAAAGCCAGGAAGAGAGAAGAGTGGAGGGAGAAGTGGACATGATTCATCTGCCACCTTAATGCCTGACACATGCGTTCGCTTAAACGACTCTGCAGCCTATCAAAGTCATCACTCACTTAAAGGAAAACGTGGAAAGCTCTCAAAACTACTTTTTTTATTATCATTATTCTTATTATTATTCTTAGTGGAGCTGTTTTCATTCATATTTCCTGGCGGGACATTTTTTTCTTCTTCTTCCATTCAGTTTGAGGGACTCCTTCAAAACAGGGCCTAAGAATTACATTAGGAGCACAATATAATGTACGCCGTCTCACGGAGCTCGTTAACAGCGTGTTATGCAATAAAATAAAAAATAAAAAACGGTCAAATGTGCAACGAGGATGATCTAATGTGACACACAGAGTCATGTTTTAGTTTAGCTCGGCGTGCAGCAGGACTGAATGAGTCACAGTGTTTTCATTTGGCTACACAGGTTGTTACGATCCGGTTTAAATAGAAAGATGATTAAACGTTTGGCTTTGCGTGATTCACGCTCGTTAAAACGTTTCACGTGTCACATCGTTGCAACAGAACACAAAGGGCAGGACAATTCCTCAGCGGATGAGAAACAATCCACGCTTCTCTGTTTTGATTTGCTTTGTAAATGAAAATTTTAAAACTACGGTATGCATCTGAATCTGCCCCCTTTACTCTGACAACCACCAATAAAATCCAGATCAGTAAGTTCCCTTGTGATGTCGTCTAACTATTACACGACCTCACAAGTACCGCAGACATGATCGTCCATCTGAACTGAAAGGTCGGGCAAAGAAGGTTCACACAACAAGTTCGTAAAGTGATAAAACAAAATATAGCAAGATTGACAATATCAACAGGAGTAGTAAAAATAATAATATCATGTGTTGTCATTAGAAATATCAAACTCACAATATGCAACTGAGTTACAATAAAAATGTTAGAATGTCCTAGTGAAAGTCCAGTCCTAATTGAGAATTTGTCAGAAATACTTTTCTTTTAGTCTAAAAGAATCTAAAAGGAATAAAATAAAACAAATCAGTCTCCGCCTCTTCCATACAGCTAGAAACGTAACGCAGAAGAAGATTAGAGGCAGAATAAAAATACACGCCACACTTTCCAGATTTTCACTTATAAAGAATTTTGAAATCCACGTGTCGTTTCCCACCTTCCATCCGAAACGCTGAGCGGTTCCATACGTTGAAGTTTGCGGGTGTGACGTTATAAAACATTGGAAAAGAGGAAGGAGATTTAATTGTCCTTGAACTGAGCCAGTTTAACACCTGTCGCGTGTTGAGCTGCATTTAAACTCGGCGTTTTCATTTCGAGCAAACGCCGTGCGGTTGTCGAGCGTCTGCGTGTTTCATCAGGGCCTCGAGGATATGACAGCCGAACAGATGACTTGGTTCTGAGTGGGAATTCTGGGAAAGTCGAGGAATTTTGGACGCCTTGACGGAAGACAGACTGTCTCCTCCTTTGCTGCTTCCCCACCGAGCGAGAGGAGGAAGAGTAGGAGGAAGAGGAGGAGAAGGTGCAGTTCTGCAGTGTGTCCATGCAGTGGGAGTTGAAGGCGTCCTGAGGGAGCTGACCCAGAACAATGACAGGTTTTGCAGGGCTAGAGCCAAGCATGTGACCCCGAAATGTGGCTAATATCAAACTTTAACCAGCACTGATTCCAGCTAACGTCCAGATTTAATTCAACAAGGACAGTTTAATTTCAAGTAGTCTAAAAAAAAAAATTTACTTACAATCTCACGTTAGTAATCTGTAAGGAATCGCTTATTGTCATGTGTGTTGGAACAACTGTGTTTTTTTTTCCTGACAGCTGTAAGACAGAGCAGGAGGACTGAAAATTATCCAGACAGTGAGTGTGGTGTTCAAGTGTGCAGCTGTTAGTCCTGCATGCCAGCAAGAGAGATATGCTCTTTTATTTTTATTTTTTTTACAGTTATAGGACATTTTTCTTCAGATAACACTCAAAAAAGGAGTAAAGGTTTCACATTTGCAGAGGCTTGGATAGTTTTGGAAAGCAGAGTGAAGCTGAATGAAAGTGAAGATGATGACTGCTTGCTTTATGACTTGGCTCCCTAAAGGCTCGTCGTCTTCATCGGAGACTCGCAGATGAGATTTCAATATCTGACCTCATCTGGTGCTGGAACAATGTGATAATGAAGCAAGAATCTTTCGTTTCAGTTTTTCATTGAAGTTCAATGCGTACGATCGGGCGTATGACGAGCTTGTCTGTTTTTTTTAAATATATATTTTATTTTTTTAGCAGAAATATTGATGGAAGTTCAAATCGTCACAGTCTGTGGTCGAATGTGCCTGGAAACCAAAAGGTTTTAATGACTAATCCAAGGCTGAGAGACGAAAACAAACATGGCCGGCTAATATTACAAGAGGAAAAGAAAAATGACCACAGCGAATGATGCTGTAACATTCAAAAGATGCATTGTGCTGCACAGACAATCAGGATCGCAATCAATCTTTTTAATCCAACAAAAATACTATCTAACGGATGATTTATGATTATCACACCAATCTATATTCGCTATCGATTCTAACTGAGTTGAGAGACATGCAAAGATGGTATAAATATAATTCTGAGTGCTACTAAAGCTTCCCCACTGAGCAACAGACTTTATTTTCCTGCAAAGGCTAAACTTCATTTCGACACGAGGGAATGGTAAGTCTGTTTATAACCATGGTGAAGATTTGATCTAAAATTTGCTTAAACTGCTACTAAAATTTAGCCTAGAAAGCAGGAGAATGTCAAAGAGAGACTCATTAATTTCATTAAAAATGAATTTTGTCCTTTCCGTTTTTGGCATTGCTCTGATAATATTAGTGAAGAAAGATTCAAACTAAATCTGTGCACGGACTTTGGACAAATACTGAGCAAATGTTCTAACAGTGTGTGAGTTTTAGGAAGGAGTCGTCAAGAGAGCCTGATCAGCCAATAGGAGGCCTTCTACTGAGATCGACAGCCAATGAGAAAAATGGATTCTATTACTTATTCTGCCACATTCTTTAGAATTAGATCGACAAAAAACATAAACAAATTATTCTGGTGGACAAACCTTCCTCTTTCCTGGAGCTGTTTCATTCTTTCTGTTCAATAAAAATATTTTACAAGTAACTAATTATGGATTGTTTTAAAAAAATCAAAATCTAAAAATAAGCAAAACAAAACAAAAAAAACCAAATATAATTCTTATAAAAAACATAAAAGAAATACAAAACCGATGTGCTTACAAAGATTCAGTCTCTTTCAGCTAAACATTTTAGAGCCATGAAAACAAAGATTCAGGACGGCCGTCGGCGTTGTGGCTAACGCAGTTCTTGCCCGTGATTGGTCAAATCTGACGCTCATGCACGCGACAAAGCACCAAGACGTATCTGCTACTGAACAAAGGATAATAGTTCAGCATGGAGCAGATGTTGAACTGTGATATTGTCAAATAAAACCTGACTATAACAAATTCATTGCATAGAAATACAAAAAAAAAGAAAAAGCAGGGAACAATCTCCGCACAAACACCGATCCCCAAACATGTCAGACACAGACTCATTGCAGGAACAAAGTTTTAGTTGCTTCCCCCTGTCTGCCTCTGACCGCCGTATTTGTTTCAGTTTAAAGTTTTCTTTGCCAGGTTGTTAAAGTCAGTGGTTGTGCTGGCAGTAGCAGACGATGGAGGAATGCCTACAAACGAGAGGAGAAAATGACTCTCGATTCTGGATTTGTAACCAGTGGCTGACATCTGTTTCAGCCGTACGGGAACAACTATATCAATCTCGAAGAAAACAGTCCCGGAGGGTTTTTTCCCCCCCCTTCTTCTTCTTTTTCTAACATATCTGTCAGACAAATAAAAGAACGCTTCAATTATCTAGAAATCAGCAGAACAGATCAGGTCTATTCTGCTCACATGCCTTTCTTTAGCTACATGTTTTAAATGCGGTGCGATAACCATGTTTTAGTTAAAGAAAAAACAAAAGTATTTTGTATTTATTTTCTTTCAAATTAAAACCTGACACTTCAGAAGCTTTTAGGAGTATTTCTACTTTTTTTTATTGTTTAGACTAAAATTTAACAGAAAAAAAAAGGCAAAATGTCGAAGAAAGAAATCTAAACATTTCTCGGAGGATAAAGCTGGAATGTGGGGAGAACAAATACTTCACACAAAGACTTGCAGCAGTTTTCTTTTAGAGCATTTTGACTGGACTTTGACTGGGCCATTTCAGCACAGGAATATGCTTCGATTGATCTCTGGGTTTATGTTTAGGGTTGTTGGGGTTTTTTTTCATCATCAGAAAAAGTTAACTTGTCAGAAACTGCTGCCCACCACAGGCCACTGGACACAATGTTGGTAGGTTATAAACTAGTGACTAGGAAACTGGAAAACGTAGAGGATTAGTGTCAAAAAAGAGAACAAAAGCTTCCAGACATTTGCTCCAGGAGTCCCTTAAATTTCTGATCCGCAGAAGAAACTCGTGATCGGATGGTTCTACCAGCTGGTTTGGTTAAGTTTAATTGAATTCTGGTCCACTGTCTTTTCCTTGACATCATACAATCCATCACGGCCAGGACAGAAAAATAAACTTTTTAAAATATTTTTTTATTCTTGGACCAGTAGTGCAGTTGCTAAATACTGGAACCACGTTCCTGGTTCTGACCACCAGATATCTGGTCATTGCCAAACCGTCGGTGTTTGTTTTCTCCTCTCAGATTGGAAGTAATACATCTGCTCAGTGGCCGAAGGTCGGCGATATTTGAAATATCATCTCGTCCTATTTAAAGTGCTGCTGTTGGTGACGTGAACCTGAGCTGGGTTTAGGATTGTGTTGCAAGACTAAACTGTAATTACTCCTGCTGCCGTAGCTTCGAGTTCTTCTGGAGAACTTGAGATTTAATTAGTGAGCCGTTTGATGTGATCGACTCGACGCTGGGCTTGTCTCGGATTTCCTCCTACCTGGTTCCTGCGCTTCTTAAAGAGGCTGTACCCAAGACTGGTTTCGCAAAACATGAGACTTCCTTTGGTCTTATCTCAGATGACTCGAGGCCTGACCTGAACCCGCCTTTCGGGACACAAGACGTCTTACTGCAACTTTATTTGTTCTCATTTTAGAACTATCCTTAAATAGATTTGTTTTATTTACCTTTTTTTTTTTTTATTTCATTTGGGTTACGCAGAGTCATTATTGGTAGTCAGTGTTTTTCCTGGAGCAGGCACCAGTCAGAGCGAACTCGGTTTGAAACTTTTTAGCAAAAGATTGCTACTCTGTTCACCTATCTCACCTTATCAGGCAGGCTTTTGCTCAAAATAAAACACCAAAAATTCATCAAGCGGAAACTAAGCTTTGCTTCATTTTTTTCGTGCCTTTTTTTTTTTTTACCATGCTATGTATGTAAGTGTTCTCTTTTTATGATTTTGTTTGGTGTATTTAGTGTTATGTTTGCAATTTGATCTTATTTCTGGAAAATGTCTTTTGAGTGTTTCGAAAAGTGCTATGCAAGTAAAATGTATTGTTTTTATTATAATTATTACTCTGGTAAAAGAAACAGCATGATGTTGTGATTAGCTGGACGTACATGTACCATGTTTTTATTGAATCACTGAAATGAATTAAACTTTCGAAGATATTCCTGTTTACTGAGATGCGTCCGTGTGCACCTTTAATCAGAGATGAGCTAAGGTAAAACTTGAGATTTATGAAACTTTTGTCTTATTAGTAAAAACTTGTAAAGGAAACATTTTTTGTAGATTTTCAACATCGAGATTACCTTAGAAAAAGACGAGCATATAAACCAAACAGAGCAGAGAAGTTATTCTACACTGATCTGGGAATCTGTAAAGCACAGGTTGGAAGATCTTAACTTTTTTTTTTTTTTTTTTTAGCAAGAGTGTTTAATTTTCTAAAAAAAAAAAAAAACTTTTTAAAATGTTGTCCTTTAGAGCTGTTTGTCTTGTCCTTTGGATGTTTTAAGTATACCCCTGCTAACCAATCTTAAAAAAAAAAAAAAGAATCCTCTTGAAATTTACTTCCAAATCAATTGAGGCCACAATTTAAAACTGATTTTGAACTGCTGCTAAAGCCTCACCTGCGTCTGGGCTCAGACTCGACCGTGAAAACATAACTTAGCGAATCACCCTGCTCTTAAAAAGAGCTACAACGGACAGGTTCATAAATCACCCTAAGGAAATCCTACTATTTTATCCATCTGCATCGCTTTAAAGCCTCGGAAAAAGATCCACTGCTCCACCGCTGCTGAAAAACTTCATTATTCCCTCCATTCATTGCCTTTACTTGCAGCCTTGCGTTAAAAATAAACCTCGGTCGTGTCATGTGCATAACCCGAAACCTAACCACGGGATTAAATAGTACCCATATGCCCTGATGTCAGGAAGGAAATTTGCAAAAACGATTGAGTTGCACATTTAAACCTCATCCTTACATTTTGTCCTAAGGTTACGCTTCCACTGTTTAATGCCAGCCACCCCGAGATGAAAGCGCCATCACATCCCACCTGAGCTGCAAACGATCTCTTCCTTTCGGCCTGCCAGCTTACTTTGTGGTCTCCCTTCTTCCCCGCTCCCTGGTCTCCTCATCCATCCATCCCTCGGTTTGAGCTCCAGTCAGAAGAGAGAGAGGAAGAGAGAAGCAAACCACATGTTTCAGGGAGGATTCCTCTGCGGGCAGAATCCAAGACCAAAGTACCCCCAGCTCTCCTGCCCCCCTGGCATCACTTAGCTGTACCCTGTCATTAGGAACAAGGATGGCTGATTTGTGTTGGAACGGGGGCCTTTATTAGAGCAGGATGGCTGCAGACAGAGAGGAAGGAGATGGGGGGGAGGTGGAGGGGGGAACACGCTGGAATGATGTCATCCCAGCCCCGGTCTGGGGCTTGAAGCGGATCAAGATCTGCGGTGCGGTGGATCGGTGTTGTGTTTGGGCCTTGCTTTAGGAAAAGACAGAGCATGTGTCTGTGAGGATGGAGACAAAACGATGAACAAGACTTTGTGTAATACGATACGTGTGCGCACGTAACCTGTGTCCAGATGAGTAAATACAACGCGTGTGTGTGTGTGCGCGCGCGCGCGCGTGTGTGTGTGCACGCGTGGCAGAAAGGGATCTCGATCGTGTGGTTTGAAAAGTATAAGCTAAGTTTACTGCGTTTTCTCTTTGTTTCAGTTTTCTTTTGTGGGTGGATGGTTGACTGAATCATTTGGAGAGAGGCCGAGTCTCAGACAGAGCGGTTTGGCTTTGGGGAAGGCGAGGAGGAAGAAAACCAACTTGTACTTGTGGCTTCTGGATTTCTGCAGCGCAGTGATGTCCATCTGCCGTTGCTACCAGCGGTATGCGATGTGGAACGTGTCAAATATAGCAAAGCGTTTTGTTGCACGGGGTACCTTCGTTTGACCTTCTTTAACCTCGTCTCGCCGGTTAAAGAGGATTCTTCCTGTTTGTCACTAAACTCTGGCGAGACGTAAAGTCAGTGGGACATTATGCAAGGTAATTACACTCCAGCTTCAGTCGGTCCTTCCTCTGACGCGTCAACCTGGTTCCAATCAGAAGTTCTTGCAATGTTTTTCTTTGGGTTTTGGCTGCTTTTTAATTACCTTTTGACCAAAGCGATGTCTTCTGGAGGCTGTGCTTGAGTAGTGCCATTAAGAAAGAGACAAAGAATCCAGAAAAAAAAAAACCTTAAACAAACTTTTTATAGTCCAGATGATTATCTACCGTATACCAGGTTTTCAGCCAAGAACTCGTCGGGCCTGAAATACACTCGTGTGTCAAATTTTACTCTTTATAGGTTCAATTGAAAGAAATGGAATTAGCAGTACTTTTTTGACAGACTGCTTGCAAAAGTGGGTAAGGTTTTTGGTTTTGTGTCAACACGACAGTTGTCCATTGCTTGAGCTACGCCTGAGGCTTCAGCTACACAACTCGAGATACACATATCTTTGTTTTTTCAAAGCAGATATTATTTTCTAATGCGCTCCAGCATTTCGGACAAAATCACTGTAACATCCATAAGGGGAGATTGCGTCAACATTAACAATTTCAAAAACTAAAAAGAAAAGGCACGGCTAAGGCTGTGCTAGGCTGAATAAGCAAAAGATATGGCCAAAGCAATTGTGGCTCTTGTTTTCTTAAACACTTTCTTAAAAGAATATCACTTCAGACAAAACTTACAAAATATGCTCCACAGAGCAGCATGCAGAATGTGCCAGAAAGTTTTCGTTCTACACTTCTTTTTTTTTTTTTCCACTTCAACAAATCTTAATTTTATAAATTATTTGCAGGAATCTCAGTTTTTGTTACCCAAACTGTACATTTCAACAGGAGGTTCCAATGCAGCAAAAAATAAAAATAAATCTTCATGCTGGTGTGGAAAGGACCAGGATGCTTTCCAGGTCGGGTCAGAGTTGAGTGGATCAAGAGAGAAAGACGTACTCTGAAAAGGAAAATGGGTAAAATAACAACTAGTCCAAACAAAAATGCTGATTTTTGCTTGGACTATTTATCAACTCTACTTTAAAATATTAAAGCTAAGTCTGGCTCCTTGGAATCACAGAATGTTTTAGCAAAGAACTACATGTTTAACTCCAAGCTCCAGTCAAACTTATTCTAGAAAATGTGAATAAAATGACACCTTCCATTGCATACGTGAGAGTTTGAACAACATCTTACCTTGTTGGCGAGATTCTGTAGCACACTGGGATCAGAGAGCAAATGTTTTCCCTCAGACACTTCAAGCTTTACAGCAAACAATCACCTGAATCCAAACCTGAGCGCAACAGAGAGTTTTTCTCTTTTTTTAAAATCGAAAATTAAACATTCGTCACATTAGCTACGATGAGGTTGATGGGGAAAAAACAACCTTAGAGTTGATGCACTGTCTTATGGTTTGAACCACAAACATTTTGACTATAGATGATACTGAACATTTGACTTTTAAGCCCATACTTTCTCAGAACCAGGAGGTGACTTTAATGTAATGTACAGGTTAGTTTCTAGAATGTTCCTTGGACTCATGAACTATTTCTAGGATCTTCCTTGGAACCAGGTACTTTCACTCAAACTCTGAAGTTACCTGAATTTACCAACTACCTTCTAGATCACATGTGTGCTCTCTGGGATCACGTCTCCTTAAACTTTCCCAGAAACCTTTGAGTTACTTTCATGGAATTTACTGGTTACTTTCCTCAAACTTATTTGTCGTAGAGCTCACCAAAAAGTTTCAGGAAAAAATACAATCTGAATGTCAATAAAGTATTAGTGCTACTATTTGGAGCTTGTAGCTCATTTCAGACAGATTTTCTCTGTATTTAACTGTGTGAATTGGGACAGGAAGTGGGGGGGTTGCTTGGTTTGCTGCCCCCTTGTGGTCTTTGTAGGGTGTAACAACGGTAATCTGCCGTAAACTTACTGAAACAGCAATAAAGTATTATTTCTGCTCAACCAAGATGCTCTAAAAACCGAATCTCCACTTCTTGTCCAAGCTAGCATACATATTACACCGGTAGCACAAGTAGCCGCTGTAGGAAGTTAGAAAAGGGTCGCCTCAAAACTTCTGCAGCATGTGTCTTCTAAAGAAGGTGCATTGTTTAGATCCATTAATCAATGTTTGTAACGTAGAAGCTACATGTTGTATTCACTGTGAAAAAGCTGATGGATCGTTTAAATGTTTTTAGTCACTTTCACCAACCATTAACGTCGGTCATGCTAAGCTTTCACCTTCACTGAACTCTGTGCTTTTACTCGTGCGCTTCCGAGCCAACAGCTACATGCGGACACTTCTCAAATTAACATAAATTTATACTGCCAAAGTCGAGAGCACGCTGAGCTTCCCCAGTGTTATTGCACATATTTGTTGCAGCTAATTATCATATCTATTTCTAATAATATTTAGCTGGAAGGAGACCGATAGGAGCAGGTTTCCAATAATACAGATTAGGTTCTCTGGGGGTTGATTGTGCCGCATTTTTGAGGAGAGAAGGGTCTCCCTAAGTAAACGAGGCCCGCCGCTGAGGAACTGCACTCTGGAACGCGGTGGTGTAACCGGAGAGCAAGTTTGGGAATAGCCCAGGGGAGCCGGGATCAGTTTTCCAAAAAAGCCTCTATCTCGAGAGATATGTCGAGAGATTTGAGGGGGAGTAGTGTGTGTGTGTGTGTGTGTGTGGGTGTGTGTGTGTGTGTGTGTGTGTGTGTGTGTGTGAGTTTGTAAGTAGGGAAATGGATGAGGGGGCTAACAGGAGCCCTAAGTCAGGAAAACAAGTCTCAGGAAACCTTACACCTCACTCTGGCACCGACACAGACCTTCTTTCTTTGTGCCGGCCTGCCTGTCCTGCTGCCACTTTCTGCGCCGCAGAAAACGAAGTGAAAGCAACAGCAAAACAAAAGCTTGTCATCATATTACTGTTAAGGTTCAAACGTACAAAGAGCTAGCTCTTTCCTTATTCTTCTTTGCTGATTTGCAATGCGCTTCGATTAATTTTATGCAGTAACTCGCACCGTTTTACGACTCCGCAGAAGGCTATGTGTCTACTTCAAGCCCAACTTTTAAAGCACAAGAAGCAGATGTTCAGAGTAGTCTTACCGGCGACCTCATTAAGTAAAACATCAAGTCTGTGTGTGTTAATAATAAATCTCCTTGACTGATTTAATTCAGAGCCAAAAGCTACAAAAGCTACGAGTTTTCAGCTCCACACTGAAGCTTGTTTGAAAAGAGAAAGCTCTCCCTCCAGTTGGTTTTAGTGCGCTTGGTAAAAGTTCAACAGCTTTGTTATTTGTCGACAGTCTCGGCTGGAGGTCATGCTATGCTAATTTGAGTGCGATTTGGACACTGGTGAAGTCTGGATGACAGAGGCCTCTTTCAGGCCAATACCCATAATTTAATAAATCTGTTCAGTAAGCGGTTTTATAGAAGAAATCCATCTTTAAGCGCAGCTTACCGGGCTTTCTGTCAATGATCATATCCTGATGGGGGCTTATTTTTCAAATGATGTGCTAAAACAAATGTTTTGTTTCCTCCAGATTGTCACCTTGGACACGGTGCGATTCAGTGACACCTAGTGGAAAGCTCGCAGATTGCAATCAAGCGGCTTCATTTCTTATTTATAGGCCCTTCGAAGGAAACTATAATGAGTGCTAAAGCTCTCCATCACCACTGTTTGCTATTTGTCTGTTAAGGTGGAAACAATGATACCACAGCAAGGCTCAACAGAGACTCTCATCCACGTCACTGCTCCACATAGCACCGCACTGACACACGGTGGTAGCATTTAACCCGGTTTCAAATAGCTAACAAGTGAAAATCATTTGAGATTAAAGGCTGCTGGGGTTGATAGCGATCCGTGTGGCTTGAGAAATAAATCAGAGCGGCAATTAGACATTAAAGTCTGGCTAGAAATTGGTTGACTCAGAAAAGAGCCACTCCCTGTGTGGCTCATGCTTAAAAAAAACCCTTAAATAAATAAATGTTTTTATTGCAATAGTATCGTTTCTCACTGAAGTCTTTTGAAAAATTCATGCTTTAATGTTTAATGATTAATCAGTCATTTTTCCAGAAAAAACATTCCTGGCACCATTCCTAAATCAATAGTACTTGCTATTGTGAGACAACAAGAGTAGGAACTTTTCCTTCGTTAGGGCATCTCGTTTCCCAAGGGGATAAATATGACGTGACATAGAGACTCACTTGGGAGAAAGAGATCCTCTGTCCTATACCATCACCTTGATGGTGTACTCGCCTCTCGCCCAATGGCTGCTGGAGGAAAGCCCCAGTTACTGGAGTCACATCTGAAAAACCTAGAGGGTTTTGTGAGACACGTCGCAAAAAACCCCGGCAACCATTCCTAGGAGTTTTTGCTAAGACGTGTGTACCACACATTGCAATGATCCATCTGATAGTGAGGCCTGCAGTGCTTCAGATGTTGTTCCTGACCTCCTGGACGTCCCTTGGCTGGAGTAATTCGTTCAGCCACTCCTGGAGATTTCTCCAATGTTCCATGCTTACTTTATTGGTGGATAATCTCTCTCTCTCTGTGGTCCAGTGGAGTCACAAAGCCCTAGAAATGGGTTTGTAACCGTTTTCAGACTGATTCATGTCGACGACTTTGTGATCTGTTCTTTTAGATCGTGGGTCATGTGTTGTTTTCTGAGACCTTGTTGCCTAGTCAGCCAAATAAATGTTTTCTATTACAAGGATTTAATGGTTAGTACTTTTTTCCCCGCACAAGTCTGGGGTGCGTTGGATAGTAATTTCTCCCAACATTTGAAGATGGTCTGTTGTATTTTTGATGTGTGTGTGTGTGTGTGTGTGTGTGTGTGTGTGTGTTGCGTGTGTGTGTGTGTGTGTGTGCGCGGCTGAAACATTTGGGTGTGAAAACAAAGAAGAGTAGAAACGTCGTACACAAGATACAACAAGTGCAAACATACTGCTCTGCCTCTTTTGTGTCTTTCATCTGGCGGTCAGTTAAAATGAAAAGATACTTTGTAAATGTTAAAACCACCGGATGTAAATCCGATTAGTTGCCGTTCTGCTGCTCTTTGTCCTGCTGTCTTTTGATCTCGCTGCCTCTTTGACACAAACACTTCCCCCTGCCTGCACTTCTTTATCTCATCCATTTTCCACCATCCCTGAAGAAACTCTTTCCTCTTAACGCTACTTTTCCATGACTTCCTCCATCTCCCCTTCGTTCCCTCTCTGTTTTTGCAGCTCTCTGCCCCGACACACCAGCTCACAGTGTTCCCGGCTCATTTCCGCACGTTTACAGCCGCGTCGTTCCGCCCTTCGTCTTTCTGTTTCGGCGCATCCATCCCTATCAGCCCGTTCCCACCTTATCTGCACGTTCTCTTCCTGCTACATTCCTTTCTTCCCCTCGTCTTACACTTCACCCCTCTCTCTCTCTCTCTCTCTCTCTCTCTCTCTCTCTTTCTTGCGTCTGCCTCGGAGTTTCTGTGGGAGCGGCGAGTGGTCAGATCGCCTGCAGGCATCGACTGCAGAGGGCACAGCGCCGCAGGCTGTGCGTTTCTCTGTGTGCGTGTGAAGCTGATTGGCGCAGAGCCCTGGCCGACCTCCTGTGGCGGAGCTCTCTTCTTTCTCCTTCTCTTTCCTGCCCGCTCTGACCCTCGTAGACGCGCTCACAGACTGGCCGTCGGGTAGAAAGAAGGGCCGTCAAGGAAAGCACAGAGGCAACTCTCTGGATGTATTTTATTAAAAAAAAAAAAAAAAGAATAGACTCAGAGCTGAAGGTCTTGTGAAATCTGTTCTATTGAGGTATGAAAAACTGATTTAAATTCCCGACAACTACCTTCATAAATAAAGATGTTGACGCTGACTGATATGAGCCAAAACTCACTAGCTTCTGTGTTTTTTATTTTTATCATCTTGGGAAATGTATAAAAAATAACCCATCAAAACCACACTCGCAGTTGCCCAGGGTTGCATTAGAAAGTGGGGGGTAAATAAGCACTGGATTGCAAAATCTACCTTACCTGTCAATGTTCCGCTGCTTTTACGCACATGCAGTCCATGGGGAGTTGCTGTGACTTGCTGCTGACAGTGGAGAGGCTATTTTATGTCCATCCTGCTGGACAGAAAAGCATTTTATCCCAACCCAAAATTTCAGTGACTCCCTGCATTTTAATGAACTGTTGAACTGCAGAACAAGGCAAGAACCATCGCCATTAATGCAGCTTCTGAACCTTTCATGTATTTTTATTTAAATAGTCAAGTGCGCATTTATTTTAGTCTGAGATTAATGAGATGATTATTTTTTTAATAACTGTACAATGTGGAGTATTTTTTTTAAGTTTTGAATTTGCCTCTGCTTTCTTGTATAGCCTTATTTTTGTTCTTTGAATATGTTTTTAACCTCAGTTTGAATTAGGTGCGCACCGATTGCAGGCTGATCCCCAGTTACCAATCTTTAAAAATTCTGACCCGCCGATTCAGATTTTGGCCGATACCTTTTTTTTTTTTTCGTCTGAAATGTCGCTAAATATAGGTAACAGTGGGCTTAGTGTTGTTAACCAAAAACGTGCAGACATGACTTGGTGGGTAGGTCAAAACTCTCTCATTGGAGAGCAAAAGAGGCCTGTGGTTGATTTGGTTGAGGTAGATAAGATCGGTGGATGAGATTTTCCGATCACAGATCGCCCAAAATTAAGAAAATCTGATAAATCAGTTGGCCAATCAGTGCATCCCTAGTTTGAATATGCATGCTTTTACATTTAACTTGCTGCTGATACTTTATTCTCTTCTCCTCTATTCTATTAAATTTGTTTCACCTAAAACCTTAACCTGGTCAACCCCTAGCAGTTCTGTTATTTCCTTTTCAGAAGTTGCTACTTCTTTTCTTGTGGTTGGTTGCAGTCAAACCACAGTGTGGGGTCAGAGTTTTCCTCTGCGAGTGTTTGTTGACAACGTGAAAGGAGCAGAAATGCGGACTTTTCAGTGGTTGTTTACACAGTTAGATCCCACATTCATCTCAACCCTTTGTTTGCTGGTAGCTGAAGAAAAACAGTCCACTAGTCACAGGGACGATCCTGTTTCACATGTTCAAAATGCACCTAGCTTTGTCTGACTAAATGTGCAGCTGCATCCTGTGCAACACGTGTTCGTGTTGGTGTTGTAGTGGAAGCGGACAGAAATTAAACTTAGCTTAACTGGATAGCAGCTACCTTCAACTCATGCAAGATTGCAATCCAAAACAAACTGCTTTAATGCAACATCTGTCGGAAACACAGTCGATCCTACAGAATCCCCACCAGGAATCAGATGAATTTACTTTATTTTATTTTCTTCTGCTTTTTAATGTTTATGAATGACAAGAAAATGAGACTGATCAAAGTGTTGATCCTCCTGTGTTGCTCGTAGCTGATAAATGCAACTTAATTCATTAAAAAAAAAAAAGAAAAGCAGAAGAAAGCACTGGTGCCAAGGTCTTATGAAATAATTAACATGTAGTTTTATTTGTCCATAGATTCTTATTTTCATGATTTCTCACCAACCTTCCTTTTCGTCATAGTTTCTGTACGACCTGCTTTAACTTCAGTGGCACCTCCTGTATCGCACTTCGTCATACCTAAGTCTAGCACGATTTTAAATTGAAAGTCAAGCTAAAAATTTCTGAGTACACTGGAAATCAGGTGCCCGGCCCTCTGACAAGTGGACTAAAACCAGCTGGCGTTAAGGTTTTCTCCTCAACGAGGAGCTGATGAATTAGTTCTTTGAGCGGCTTGTCTTTTGTCAGCCCTCTGCCACTTGTTGCACGGCCGCGCCATACTTTTCAAGTCTGCAGCAACTGGCGTGTGGCTCCCAGCCTCCACCGGCTCATTTCTGCTCTGCGAGTCCTTCGAGACGAATCTTAAAATGCGAAGAGTGAAATGTGACCGTCCCCCCCATGTATCTGACCCTCGGTCTGTTTTAACAGCGCTGCGCAAACTATTGAACTTTTTAAGTCTTCAAAAATATTTTTTGGGGTTTTTCTGTGACAGACCAGCACAAAGATGGTGCATAATTGTGAAATAACAAAAAAAAAAATAAAAGAGGAAATGACACATGGTTACAAAAGTAACCATGGTTTGTGACACATGGTTACAAAAGTAACCATGTGTCACAAAGTATTTTACAAATACAGACATGAATATATTTAGCACTTTGATACCTTAAAATAAAATCTGGTGCAAGATGTCACCTAGTCAGTAAACAGAGACGTCTTGTGTGTGATTTAGTCTCAGTGTAAATTTACAGTGCCCCAAACAAAGTCCAAAACTAAATCCAAATGAGAGATTTGTTCTTTTTGTCGACATTTATGATTATTTTTACATTCTTTGGTTGCATGTTTGGGCAACTCTAAATTTCGATGCTGTGCAGCTGGAAGGATTTTGACTCTTCTTTTTATTTTTTTTTTTTTACTTTTGGACAGTTGTTATGACGCATAACCAGGGAAGCAAGGTATTGTTTTTACAACTGGGAGCAGCTGATTAGCATCTCAAAAGCTCAAATAATAACTGAACTACGACCCCAAATCTCAGAGGAGTGGAAGCGGATGCAGAGGAAGGAACCATCTTTTTCATTGATCTCTCCGCCGACCTTCTAACCAGACGGTCAAAAGAGGAGCAGCGACAGCAAATGAAGTGGATCAGCAGTGGTTTACCAACCATTCGCTGTGGTCTCTTTTGAAGATACTTGGGCGACGAAACTTTTAATTTCCCTTTTGGGCCATATAAGGTATTTTTGAAATAAAAGCTGGTTTCACGCAACAGTTACTTAGATTTTTATGTGTAAAAATAAATCCATCCTTTTGCTTCCTCTTCATGATTATGCCCTATATTCTCTTAGATAAAAATGTTAACAGCAAAATGCTCTAGTGTGTGAATTCTTTTACGAGGCACCATGCGACCGCCATGACTACACTGCATGCACAGGTAGGAATGGCGACTTTTCTCGTATCCTTCCCCCAGCGTACGGCCGCTCCACTCTGACACTTGGACGGCAGCTCCTGTGTGGTTCCAGCCAATGAGCTCACCCCCTTCTTGAAAATAACATCGGTGACATCACCGCATTTGGCCCGACAGTGTCTCCCACCCCAGAGAGGAGGTGGAGGTAGCCCACAGGGCACAAAGCGAGAAGCTTAAAATGAATGGAAAGAAAGGGGGAAAAATATGGGGCTTTTTTTTTTTTTCTCAAGGTAATAAGGTTGGTTTATAGGCGGAAGGAGGTCAAGTTAAAATAGAGTTTTTCTGGCTTCAAAAGACTATTTCCAGTATTTCTGGTTTTGTGTCTAGACGAGCGAGCGAGGCTTGTCTCTCTTCTGACTTTCCACTCGAAGGTCGTCAGCTGACGTAGCAGCTGTCGCCGAGGCCACAGGCCGACATCGACCTTTTGACCCTTTTAACACTGACCTCTGCTGGAGCGCCACCTCCTCCTCTTTGCGCTCGCATTCGGTTTAACAGTCCCAAACCTCATTTGCGCCACCTGACACTCAGCCAATGGGACATAAACACATGCAAACACATGCAACACTTTATTAAATGGAGAAATTACTTTTTATACCCACACAACACACAGAAAGACTCTACTTTTCTGTCATTTAAGAGCCGAAAAGTAAAGATTATTTAAGCCTTTGCTTCTTTTAAAAGTCAAAAACAACTAATTAAGTCAAGAAATCCTATTTTAATAGGGGGGTTTTCAAAAATAATTATTTTAAACAGTGTCAGCCGTGGTTCAGTGGTGCAGTAAAAGCGATAATCAGTCCTCACCCGTTCAACGTCTAAAAATAAACGAAAAACCTCCTGAACTCAAACTTTTTTCTCGTTCTTTTCGATGTGTGACCATTAAGAAAAAGAGCAGCATGTGCATGCATTTGTTAAAACGTGCTAAATAAAGTATTTATAAGGAAATAAGACAGGATTGTGATAAACATTTCATCAGGTACACTTTGCCAGAACTGTTTTAATTCTTTGTTATTGATTTCACAAAGTGTCAGAAACATTCCTTACATATTTTGGTTCATATCGACAGGACAACATCATGCAGTTGCAGCAGATTTGTCCACTGCACCACCGTGATGAATCTCATGTTCAACGCTCGAGGTGATCAGTTCATGTTCATTACATTTTTTTTTTTTTTTCACAAATTTCACTCTGCTCAGTTCTGTTTTGAGTTCCTTTCAGAATGAGCTGTTTCAAGGCCTCTTGTCACTTTTAATCCTAATAAGCTGCTGCTGGCCAGGCCCTCAAAGCCCCAACTCAACATTTACACTCACACTTGAAAATGACTGCCAACAGACATGCAGTTATTCAACTGTACATCTTTGAAAAGCAAAAGTAGAGCCTCCTGCACAACCAACAAGAATGCAGCAAGTGGTTTCTGGATGGCAAGTCAGCAACAAAACATTTGTCTTTTCCTGCAGCCGTTGTACAGTGCATAGAGCAGTAAAACCAGCTGACCAGACATGCCATAGCTCCAATTAGGTTGCTATAGGTGATCGACTAGGCTTCGTTGGGACTACCTGCTGATTTGTGACAATACCTTCCGGAGGTTTTTGAAGCTGGTCATTTCCAGACATTAACTTATTGACAAAAAATGCCTAGGTGTTTTTTTTTTTTCTTAAGTGCTTGGGCTGTTTTTGGAAGCAGTTTGGACCCAAATGGAAGTACAAAATTGTGCACAATGTGAATTTTATCCTTGACCAAGAGTGAGCTTCCAGCTCCAGAGCTAATGGGTAATTTCAATCTTTGCTTTTCCTTTAACCTATAGGTTATAAACACGAGTAGTGAGGCCATGAATGCAGCAAAATCTGGAGGTGAGGAGCACCTGCAAAGTGTGTAAAAGCAGAAAATGCAGACTGTGCCTTCCTTAAGCAAAACTTTCATGGGTGTTGTCAGGGTTTTTTTTGTCCGGTTGATGACTGTTGATTCTATTTTTGGCTTCACGTCGACCACTTGGGCCAGCATCTGCGGGGTTTGCAATAATTCAAAACTCTGAAACCGCTTTGATGAAACCAGCAAGACTCCAAAGCGTGTGTCGCATCCATTCACACTTTTCAGGGAGCATCTTTGGAAAAGCTGAACAAAAACGGATCTTCTGTCCACATTCATGCAGCGTGACTGGATGATAGCGAGCGACTGGTGCCGAGCCAGCAGCACCGTACACGAGCAAACCGAAGGAGGGCCGGATGCTCGGACAAGCGAGCGGGTGTGCAGCGAAAGGGCCGCGTGAACAGACGGGTGAGGAAACGGGATGGCAGGCATTCAGCGGGGGAGCTTTAGAAACGCAGGTGCCTTAATTGTCCTCCAATAAAGCCTCGGCGAGTGGGGAAACCTGTGAATGAGTTGCTGTAAAAAGAGGGTGGGTTGGGGGGGGCGATGAATGAGATGCACGTGAATAAATGAATGAGTGAATGAATGAGCAAACGAGTGCCTGGAAATGCAAGGACTCCGTCAGGGAGGCCAGGTTGTGGAAATAGCAGAGGCTGGATGGGGTGGGGTGAGACTGGGCGACGCTTTATAGGAGAAACTGGAAAAACGGTGAGGAGATGACAAGGCAAAGATGTTGGGAAGGAAGGAAGGAAGGAAGGAGATGAAGGAGTAAGAGAGTGGGGGCAAGTAAGGGGGGGTTGAAAAATCAGGAAAGAAGTGAAGCCATGAGAGGGTGGGGGTTGGGGGTTAGTGGAGGGCGGGGGGTTTAGTCAGGCCTGTCTCAGACAATGTGACATGGCACACGCTATTAATTCTGGCTCAGTGGAGAGACCCTGCCTCGCCATCTGCTCAGGGTCAGGGGCATTGGCTGGGGTCGGCGTCACATCCACCCCCACCAACCCACCCGCCTACACACACACACACAGAAACCCCCCTCCCCTCTCTCTTCCATCCTCGCCTGACAGACACCCGGCCAGGCCCGCGCGCATTTCCATAAAACAATTGCAGGCCAACCTGCTCCCGTGTCGGGTGGGTGGGGTCAAGAGGGGAGAGGAACGCTGGCGAGCTTTTCCTTAACAATGGCCCGTCAGATGAAAAAGGCCCTTAGTGAACTTGATATACATTACAAAAGAGCCAACACCACGGTAGTCCCCGGGCTCAGTCTCGTCCGCCTGCGGTTAGATTTGATGCTTGGCGTTCCTTTTTTTCTTTATTATTATTATTATTTAGTTGCAGTTTGTGCACATGCTCCCCCCCTCCACCCCCGTTGCACCCACTCACTCCTCCACCTCCTCGTGCCTCGCCCAGTTCTACCTCTTTTCCTCTTAACCCCCTTAGAATCACATCCAAACTCGCATGTGCGCGTGGCGGCCTGCTGCTGCGGCGGCTGACGGAGCTTTGTAGTGGTTCATTCATCAAAACCCAGTGTGACAATACAAAAGACCAGCAAATTGTGTCGTTAGTGTAGGATCAGAATTTTAATAAATCTGAGCTGACAATTTCATGCAAAAGAAAATTACCCTGTTGTTAACTGTAAAGGGAAAATCTGACTGTGGGCAATTTGACCAATCGTATTTCTGTTTTGCTTTATGAGAAAATAGAAATACAAACCTTAAAATGGGGGTATGATGTATTTTCCAGGCACATGGTGTCGTTTCATAGCACAATCAAGAAACCATGTTACTTTAAGTTGCTGTAAGACTGTTGTATATATATATAAAATATGACTTAAAAGACGCTTCACTTCTGAAATTGGCCTCCGTCTCTTTAAGAAGCTGCTGCTCTTTCAAACACTCCACTTTCAGCTCGTCATCATAACAGTGCTTCTCTGCTTACGACCATTCTGAGGAGATTTGGACTGAGAAGTAGATCATGTAGGGGGCTCAGCAGACTCGCAGTTCCACCAGGCGTTTGCAAATTGCTGCTGCCGCTAGTCTAGAGGAGGCAGGAGCTCAGCTGGAGACTGCAGCTCAGAGGAAGAGCTTTGGGGAAAAAGGTGGTCCGAAGTTCTGGGACTGCTCGCTTTCTTACTGAATTTGTTGTAATTGAAGGACTCATAAATTTCTGCTCTCTACTTACAAAATCCTGAAGGTAAATATTCATCGATGACCTTAGGATCAACCCCACTTAGATTATGCATCAGGGCAATGATCCCCACAACAGCAAATCTACTTCTGCATGGATTAAGAAAAGTAAATGAAGGTTATTCAAGTTAAAATGTGATTGAGAATCCTCCAATATGGGGGAATTGGTAAAATTAAGTAAAAACAAGTGAGCCAAAATTTCTCCACAGTGATGTTTGGCACAAACAGCTCTTACTTTTCACAACAGGCTTGGTTGGTTTGGACAGCTTCAGAGAAATCCTCATCTGAAAACTGCTTTTTTTCAGGTAATCACTTTAAGTCTGTCCATTCCTACACTTTAGCTCAAGCAGCGTGAATGTCTATGAATAAAATCTGATGTGTGTGGGGTTTTTTTTTTACTTACTTATCTTCTGAGGTCATTCCTGACGTGTTCAATGTGTACAGCACAGAAAGAAACTGATCCTGATGTACGATTAGTTTCAGTATTGACTGTTTCTCTTCCCACTGCCTCTTTCTAGCTTAAGTGAAACCTTTTCTTGTTTGACTTCCTCATTAGGGATTCATGTGGACGGCCAAAGAGTTCAAGTCATTCCTGAGCCACCGCCCCGCCGATAGCCAAATCCTTTAATCTGCTCTCAGACACGTCTAGAGGGCAAAACAAACAAATAGGATCGCCCCCCACAACCTCCAACCCCCCTGCCTCACGTCTACAACCACACACATACAGATCCCAACGCCCCCCTGCCCCGAGGCCACATCCTGGAACATGGCATCGCCAGGAGGAGAGGGCGACAGCAGCCTTCTTCGTGTTAATGAGGCAGCGCTGACAGCGGAAGGTTACCGACTTCTCCAAAATCCACTGTGCTCGTTCTTAGCTTCAAACGAGCTACGAGTCGTACCGCCGACAAACATCCTAACTACTGAATTACAACCAGGAAAATATATTCGACATGACACATGTTCTCAAAATGATTAACAAAAAACAACACTAATTTTATTTGCATTTATTTAACTTTATTAAAAATATTCAGCATTTCTGCCCTCAGGTCTTTCTGAAGATACATGTTCAGACCGGAGGCAGTAACATTGATTAGAGCCTGCTAAAGTGCAAAAACAAACTCTCTTACCTATTTTCTTTTAGTGTTTTATGTCCGCCCAGCTATCCATCATTAAAACACGGATCTTTTTTCTTGGCAAATAGACATGAACAATAAAGTTATTGTGTTTTTCTAATTCCTTTCTCAACTGTGAATCAATCATTTTTGCAGAGTTAACTTGTCGAGAACTTTACCAGTAGGCTAGTTACCCACAGACGATACGCACACTGCCAGATCTAGACACTGAGTCTGTCATACAGAAAGGGGATTAGATGTTCTGTCCTCCTCCCAATCTCCATGTTGTAGTTTATTAGAGTAATTGGGAATAATATATTTACCAAAATTGTTTTCTCACATGAACATGCTTTGATGGAACAATCAGGTCTGTTGAGAGAATCACCTAAACTGACTTTTCTGTCATTCAAGGCTTGTACACGTCTACAGTCATAAAAAGGGAAGGTATGACCCCTGCAGACCCCACATATCCTGGACACAAACTTTTAAGACTATTCCTTTTAGGTCGGCACGATTTTGTTCTTCCAGATTGTCTGATAAACTCTTAATAGTCAGTGTCCACATTGATTCCAAGTACATTTAATGTAATTCAACCTCATCTTTCTCTTTTGTAAAGACACTGTATATACATATTTTTAAAAATTGATATTTACAATTAATTTAAATGACTTCTGAAGGCACTTGAATATGCCTTTTGAAAACACTTAATTATTTACTTAGAGGTAACAGAAAAATAAGCTGATTACAAAGGCATGTTGCAGTTTTCATTTTGTTTTTTTAAAGTAACACTCCTGTATAATTTTCCTTTTCCTTCCTGGTTATGTCCCACTTTTCATTTAATGCTATGTTTTCATTTGATTTTTTATTGTATTCACTCAGTAATAAATATGAATAGTTCATGTAACAACTAAAATAAATCATGAATCACAAATAAGTATAAGCTTATTGTATCTGGCTCCTACTCATCTCCAAAGTCTATTCCAGACATTTTCAGTAAACAAAAAACATTCAGCCAAACGCCGTCTTCTTCAATGTCAAGTTACTTCATCATGACCTAATGGGTTTCACGTTCCTTTTAAATGCAGAAAGAGTTTTAGTTTGCTCTGTCTCACTGTCAACATCGTCCTATAACCTGACAACCTTAATTGAAATGCATCTTTCCATTGACGCCGTTCTAAATCTACTTTTTTTTTAAAGCCTCAGTTCCTGTTAAGCCTTACTTGCTTTCACTTTTGCAGATCTGTTTTGAATGTTGTGTTGTAAAAAAAATATCTGTATGCATTTTGTACATACATTTTATCAATTCATGAAGTTTCAATAAGTTGACTTTGTGTTTGTCTATCTCATAAAATACCAAGAACATACAACAAAGTTTCTGGTTATGTGACAAAATGTGAAAAAGCTCAAGGGGCACGAAAACTTTTGCGAGCGCGCTGTACTGTAAAGAGCAAATTAAACGTTATTCTGTCCAGTGGCTGTTCGCTTAACTTAATTTAGACCAAAGCTGCACTGCACAGCTTTAATTACAGACCGGCAGCGTCCGGGCAGCCAAGCCTGGGTTAAATATCCCATCAATCTGTGTTGTGCGTGTGAGTGAGTGCGGATGTCCACTATCTGCTGTGTGGGTGTGGAAACATCACAAACACATGCGGGGCCTCCCTCTGTTCCCTCCTGGAGCGGCGGTCTGGCTGCCAGGAACGGGACAGAGGGTCAGGGATATGCTCGCCCCTCCTGTCGTCCCCCCCCCCACTCCTCCGCTCCCCCTCACCTCCCAAATCCTAATCACCAGTCCTCTTCCTGCCCCTCGCGGACCCCAGCCTCCCTGGTCCTCTGTCGGCCCACAGACAGATAGCCCGTGAGGAGGAGCCGGGAAGGGGGCGCAGGGGGTCACGGCCTCAGCGGCGCAGCCACTTGGCCAGAGAGTGTTTGTGTGAGTGTTTCCGAGCTCCATGTGTGGGCGTCTGTGTGTGTGTGTATCCAAAAAAAAAAAAACTCTATCAGCTTTTTTCCTTTTCTGTGTCAAAGTGTTTTACATCTTTATTTATTTTATTTTTTTATGATGGGGCAAGCGCTGCAAAATGTATTCGTGTTGTCCGAGGACACATTCGCATATGTGTGTGTGTGTGTGTGTGTGTGTGTGCGTGTGTGTGTGTGTGTGTGTGCGTGTGCGCGCGTGTGTGTTCTTGCCGAGACAGACAGAGAGAGAACGATTGAAAGAGTGTGTGTGGGCGTTAAAGAGGCAAAGGTCAAGGTTTGAGAGGTTCACTTGGCTGAGGCTTTTTCCCTCTAAACCCCCAGCAGCCAAATATGCCGGAGAAAGGCTGTCCGTTTCAAACACTAACTATTAAAGTAAATGCAATAGCAAGAAGAGATTGTGCAAAAAAAAAAAAAAAAACATAAATATACAATCATATCATGTTTTAGAAGTTCATGAGTGCAGCAACAGGAGGGAAAACTGAGAACAGATCCTTAATATTGGTTTAATGATCACAAGAAGGATTTTTAGTTTTCATTTTACCAAAGTAATTTCTTGGAGAAACAAATGTGCATTCTTTTTGTGGCTCAGGGATAAGTGGACCAAAGCACTTTCTGCCCACAAATAGCTACACATCAATCTTTTTGTCATGATACAATAAAGCCTGTCACTAGCTCTTGTATATATAAAAAAAAGAAAACAAAACACAAGAATAAAACACTTACACTCTGCATTGTGATCATATGAGCTAGCTTCCGCTGTCAGCCTTCACCACGCTTCGGATTCAAACCTAGACAGGCAAAGCCAAGCTAAACGAGTTACGCTCCCAGTTAACCGAATGTGAATATCCTGACAGGTGGAAAGCTTTACTTTAGTTGGAGGAAAACTTTTGTTATGACATTTCTTGACCTCATGCCTGATTAGTCTCTTACGGATATGAATTTTGAAAAATGTTTGGCTGCGTTTTACCTTTACGAAACGGACTGGTTTCAGAAGATGATGTTTTAGCCACAGTCTGACAAAGAAAAAAAAAAAACACAATACAACTTGTGTTTAGGTTAGGAAATTCTTTTCATACGCATCCCTGCGAATCATGAGTCGGGCTTCACGTAGAAGCCCAGATAAGGATTTTCTAAAATGGGGACGTGTGGATGTCATTCATGGTATCATGAAGGCATCGTTTAGCTCCAGCAGCTAGCTCCACAGAAGTACGGATGGTTGGCATTAGGATTAAAAGTTGCTTCCTGTCTTTCAGAGAAATTCAGTGAGGTGACTAATGGGTGTGTAATTTAGACGTTTGCTGGAGAAAAACAAAAAGCAGATGTCACTGCAAAAATGGAAGATTTAATTAAAATGTAAGTCAAAGCTAAAAATGAGCAAACATGGTTCCCTGCTGGGTTTATTTTGTTCAAAAATCTATTCTTTTTTTTTTTTTTCTTTTTTTTTTCCCTTTTTGGTCCCATTTTTGAAAGCATACATTTTAAACCTCAAGTTTCTACACCGTCCACTTTGGTTTAGTGTGAATTACGTAACGTTGTTTCCACTGGTCAACTTGAAATGTCTTCACGTCGCGTGCTTCTGCGTTTGGCTAGCTACGCAACATGGCAACCAACGCTTTGAGCAATAACAACCTGGTCTTTACTGAGCAAACAAAAAACAAGTCGTGGATCGCATTTTAATTGCGGAGACTAAAAACATCCCTTCTGCCTTGTAAATATTGAACTTGATGAAACTCTTGTGTGTTTTCTGAACCACGACTAAAGCAAAGATTTATGGTAACATCACTAGTGTTGCCCATAAACAATTATAAGGAAGTAGTCAAAGGAGACCAACTTCCTCCAGGAGGGATGGGTGGTTAATGTAGCGTTTGTCGTTCTCGTGAATGTCTTTTATCGTCTTCAGAGCTTTTATTTTTCATCATTGTAATGGAGAATTCTACATGATCCCATTTCCTTGTCCCCAAAAACCAAAAGCATTCTTATTTTTATAGGTTTTTCCACTGTTGGTTTTATGTGAGCAGGGATAAATATTGATCTTGCTTGTCCTTGCGCGGGCGTTGAGGCCAGTTGTCGTGGTAACAACTGGTAACCGAAATTTTTTTTTTTCTTGTAGTGATTGTAAAACTTTGGTATATAATGTGCTCCGATTACATAAAAAGCACCATTTTCCGTCAGACCACAGTTTCGGGATCTCTCTTCTTCATTGTCGGTGTCACATGTTTTTTTTTTTTCTTTTTTTTTTTTTCCAGGGAACAATTCTTTATAAAGACGAAGGCGTCAGTTTTCTGTCCTTCCTTCTCTCTTTTCTCTTTTAACTTTCCATAAAATAACACATCCGACATATTTTCAGGGCCCTGCTTTTTGAATCAGAGCACAATGGCCCAGAGGCAGATGCTAATTTAAAAAGATTGGCGAGCAGAAACAAAGCCAAGTCAGCCCAGGCTGGGGCTCGTATAACTTTTTATGGAAGCGCTTCTCTCTAGTGAAAACAGGAATGAAATGTGCAGCGCTCAGTCCCCACCAGGACTGTTCGAACGGGGCTCGGGTTGTAGGGACGACGGCCCGGCGACTTATTTTGTGAATTCATCTGTTTTTGTTGATTTTGCTGATAACCAGGAAGCGAAAAAGATTTATCACTCCTTTAGACTGTGCCATGCTTGCAAAATCACGCAACCAAACTGTGTTGTCGTGACGCAATAAGGCGGTGAAATACATTGGATTAATTGCTCTTTAGTACTAATTTAGAGACTGCTGCTGTCATCTTTCATGTCTTGCAAAAGTATTCACAGCCCATGAACATGTCAGCATTCTGACTTTGTGACGTTTTACAGCCACAAGCCTCAGTGTACTTTACTGGGGGATTTTATGTTGATAGACCAACACAAAGTGGAGCCTAATAGTGCAATGGATGGAAAGGGATACAAAGATCCAAATTTCTTTGGAAAAGTAATATCGAAGAAGCATTTGTGCATTAATGTTCATCCCCCATGGATCGCGCAAAACCTGCAATTCTAGGTGCGCCGGCTTTGGACACACAGGGAAACTTTTTTTCTCATTTTTTCGGCAATACAACTAAAGCTGAATTAAGGTGGTTTGCTGGAGACCACCTGTGAAAATCAGTTTTCTCAATCAGGTTTAGGTCTGGACTTTGACTGGGCCATCCAAATAACACAAGAATATTTGGATCAGCCCATCCGGTCGAAATTCCGCTTAAGGTCTAGGGTTGTCGTCGTCGTTTCATCTGAGCTGTGGATCTCTGACGCTCCTCCAGAATCACCGTGGGCCTCTCGGTTGCATCTCTTTTCCTGGCCTTTTAGTTTACGTAGGCAGGCAGGTCTTTGTTGGATTGCATATGTTCCACACAGAGGTTTGACTATAACACTGGACTACGTGCAAGAAGAAAGGTGACTTCTGCAGGTGGCTGGGATGCTGTTAATTTCAGAGCAAAAGAGGCTGAAGACCAAACTTTGAAATAACTTTTAGTTTTGTTCCACTTTGTGTTGGTTTGTCATAAACTCACATTAGAGCACATAGGTTTTGTCATCGTGGCCAAAAGGTGAAAGGTCCAAGGCCTCTGAGTGTTTCTCCAAGGCGACCGTCTCAGACAAACTGCAGCTCATCGAGGCTCCTGCCGGAGCCTCCAGCCCAGGGATTCTGTTTCTAAATGCAGACGCTTCAGATGCATAGCGGGACGAGGCTGTCATGTTCGTGCCGCGTCAAACAGCGTGCATGAGCGGTTCTCACTTCACATGCGATCTGGCAGCTTGAACTCGTAGTGAACCGCTGAAGTCCAGGAAAGGGGAAACATCTCTTTCCTCGTGCCTCCTGTTCGTCTCTCTTTCAAAAGAGCGCGCTTGCAAAACAGGCGGCGGCGGCGCCTCCCCAGACAGTCTGCAAACTTATCACCCTGTCAGTTTTTTTTTTTCCTCTTTTTGTTTTTGGGATGTCTTTGGAAGGTAATTGGAATGACAGTCATGTGATCAGAGCGGGAGGCTTTGAAAAGCAAAGCCATGTCCCTCTCAAGACTCCTCTTCGTTTGTCAAACCGGTCTGCTCTCGTCCACCCCTCGGTGTTCCCTGGAGGCTGGGGAAGCGAGACAGATGGCAGGACGGACAGACGGACTAGTAACTTGACTTCTTTCTACACTTAAACTGCACCCCCCCGAGGCGACAAGGCTATTTTAAAAGAACTTGGGCTTGAAAGGAGAAGTTTTCTGTCCGTAAGCGGACGCAGAGCCAAACTTTGACTTCCCGTCGCCGTCTGGAGGGACTGGGCCTATCTTTCACATCAACATTTGTCAGCTTGTCTGTTGCTCTCGCCAGGCTTACACTTGACCTACTGTCCCCAAACGCCACCGCCTGTCTTGCTCGGACGCGGCCTCTGCTCGTTTCGGGAACTTTCACCCTCCCTCTGGACGTATCGAGTGACTTTGACTCAGAAGAGCCGCGAACAGCGGAAACTCAAACCTGCACTTGCTTTAATTGGTCTGCTCTCGCCTTTGTTCAAAATTTGCACCAGTCGTCAACCCTACCGATAGAACCAATGTTCCCAATAAAGCTTAGTGAGATAAACCGGATATGTGGAGTGCCTTTGTTTCACCAAACTGGCTGAAATCTATTCAAAGACAACCCAGATGGGGTGATGTACCAGTCAGTGAAAGGCGCTTCCACAAGGGGAAGAGGATTTTTCCTTCTTTTGTCTCAATCTTTCCTCCGTTCTGAGCCGCGAGCTTAAGCAGTCAAGTGAGTGGATTTATAGACCTGAGGCTTATGGCTTAGAGATGATTGCTTGCGTTGGCTCTGCCTCTGTGAAAATAAACGGTTTTCACTTCTAACGAGAGAGTCAGATTAAGATGATAAAAAAAAAAAATTAAAAGCAAGGCACTGAGAACGAGGATGGAGGAGGAGGGAGGGCGGTGGAAAAAGCTTTACAAATAAATCATGTGGGTGACTTCTAATCGGGTCATGTTCTACAAGGACCAAAAGAAAAAAAAGAAAAAAGATAGGTCAGAGTTTGCATATTGCAGTTTTAAAATGACCAGCACGTCTTCTCCAAAAGTAAAAACAGGACCAGCTCCTTCTGCTTTTGTATTTTGCTACCCAGTTTCATCGAAAAGCAGTTGCACTTGTGTTGCTGCTCCTTTCCCCCCCCCCTTTTCTTTTCTTTTTTTTTTTTTAAATACTGTGTTCAGCTGTAAAACATTTGGGGAAACTTTATGCCTCCCTGTTCGGCTCTAAGTGTATCTGGAGGCTCTCCGCCGACTATAAAAAAGAGGTGGAAAGGAAAAGTGGTTGAGGGCAGGATGAGGTCCTCGTCTCTGCGTCTTCACCGCCCCGGGCTGCTTTCCAGGCACGCTCTCTGCAGCTCCTTTCTGTCCTTTTTTTTTTCTTTCTTTTTTTTTGGTGTTCCTCCTCTCCTGGCAGGACAGAATTATGCTGTAAAAATGAGTTATGCATCTGAAAAGCCTAAAAATGTGCTGATTTATACTGCGTAAACCTACTAACGATGTGATTCCACCCTGCCACTGTGGCACTTTCATTGTTTTGTTTTGCTCCTGATTTATATTTTTGCTCTTCACACCAAAGTGCAATTAGAAAGAAGACGTGTTTCAAGGCAATACATGCACACACACACACACACACACACACACACACACACACACACACACACACACCCCCACACACACACAGGAATGGGAGTTACTGTCGGTGACCAGAAGTACCAGAGTCAATAATCTGTCAAATATATTATTAAAATAATAAATGTAAACGGTTTTTCATTATTTGAGCAAACCCTTTAATTCATAAATTTCATATTTTATTGTCGACTTCAAGCCTGAGGTTAATGCAAACCAAGCTTCTCCTGTTTTACATCAATTCATTTGCTACGTTTCTGAATGATGAGACTTTTTTTAAAGTGGATTTTTGTCTATTAACTTTCTTCAAATTCAGAGGTTATAACAACTACCATAATTTTCATTTTTATTTGGAAGAACTGTCTTTTAAACTCCATCACCTGGGCCAACAACTCGGGTACTTTTCCAAAAGCTTCTTGCAACACGTCTCTAGGTAGGAACACCTCAAGCAGCGTGTCCTGGAGTCTTGGCCTTTGTCCTGGAAACGCCTCATTATACAAACTGACAGCATTGGAAATCACGATTCAGGCCAAGAAATGCTGAGCGTCTTTTGCGTTTCGCTTGACTCCAAGCAAGAAAATGTTTAAATGTTTCCTGTTTCTCCTCATGTCAAGCCACTGGTTTCAAAAAAGCAGAAGAAAAGGGAAAAGAGAAAATGCACTGAGATCATACAACAGCTTAACAAACGGCTGGCTCATCATATTCTGAGGAATTGTAACCAGACATTAGCACACACTTTATACAACACATAACTCAACATGTCCTGTTCTAGGTCAGTTAGGATGACAAAACTTTTTCTATTGGCTAAATCCCAAAAATGTGAGATAATTCCTTCTCACTATAGTTTGCTGGAATTTTTCCCCATTCCTCGTGGATGGACTTACGTAGAACTGAGTCAGAACTGTAAGCCGCCTTGTTCGCACACATTTTCTGCCCAGAAAGGTTCCGCGACACCAGGGTTTTGAGATGGTCACCCCAAAACAGTGACTTTGTTGTCTTTAAGCCTCTTTGGTGCTTGTCCAGTTGGACGACGGATTTGCACTGATGATGTAACTTCCTGGGTGATGCATTTCTTGAGATGCTGCCCTAATATTTTCACATATTTCCTCGCTGTGCCATCTTTTTTGTAAAGTGCACCAATCCCTCCTGCAACCATGACGCTGCTACCCCCGTGCTGCACAGTTGGGATGGTGTTCCCAGGCTTAGCATCCTCTCCATTTTTCCTCCCAATGCAACAATGGTCATTATGGCCAAACAGTTCAATTTCAGACTACAGAATGTGTCTCATTTGTAATCTGCAGTCAGACTTTTTACATTCAGAATGATGGCTTCTTCCTCACTGAGTGGCTTTGGATCAGATGATGATGTGCGCATTAATGATTTGTGCTAATTCTTGGTCAGAATTAGCATAAATTCTGGTCTGTAAGTGGACAAAAATAAGTTCATCTCTGGGACACAAAATGGTACAAAAATGCAACGTATTTGTGGCGTTTGTGTTTAAACGTAACGGGTGGAGGTGGCGCCATCAGGTATTCACAGATGTAACCAAAGATGAACCAGAATTGTGGAATGTGATAATCACAATTCTCTTCTTACCTTGGCTGATGTGTTTTTTTTTCTTTCTTTCTCTCATAATTCTGGAATCCAGCAAATAGAAATGGTCTTTTAATCCTAACTGAGGTAAAACATGAAAACTTGAGCCTGATTTATTGTCAGATAGTGACAAAAGGAGGTTGTGAGACTTTTTATAAAGTATATAGGAACATCTGGTTTCAGATTGTGTAATTGTTTCTTCCTATTGATTAGTTATTGGGAGTAACACAACTGTAGTTGAATGTAGGGAGGCTCACATCTGGATTTTTTCTTTAACAAGGAAAAATGTCAGACCGGACTGAGTTCCAGTCTGACATTTCATTAATATCGATACTTGGAAATTAGTTAAAAAAATTTTCTCTATCTAATAGTTTGGATTGGATTGGGAAGCTGATTGACCTGCAGTTAAATTGGCATCCAGGTTAACCCACGTGCTTCCAGTTAATGAAGTAATATATTTAAATTTTGATGAAAATCTCCATATATTTATTTTTATTTAAAGAATTTCTGACACATGTATTCAATTGAAGATGTTTGTATTTTTTTCTCGTTTTGTTTTAATGAAGAGATACGTAATGATTTTAAGATGCTGCGTCACTTTTAGCAGGACAATTATACTTGGCTCTTTGACTTGCAGCGCGTCAAAACAGTTATGCTCTGTTACATAAAATGAATAACTTTTGCTGCAGCGTGTGCCACAGAGTTTCCATTGATTCTCTTACCCACGTATTTAAACAAAATTGTGCTTACGTTTTTGGTGTTTTTTCTTTTTCATCTGAGCCAATAAGCAGGTCACACACTCTACAACTAACAAACGAACACCCTGTCCTTCCATCGGTGTGGTCCCACAGGCTTCTATTTCTTCTTTGAAGTCGGAAAATCTCCAACCAGAAGTCACTTGTTAGGTGAACAAAGATGGCAAACAAATTTAAATGAAGGCCATGGACCTACATGAAGGTTTACGACTCGCCGGCCCCTCCCAGATAAACAAGAATGGCCTGACCTGTTTGTTGTGGGGATGATTTAATGCACTTACTTTTGGGAATGTAGGCAGACACACACAGAGGAAGGCTTATAACATCTATGCCACATTTCCAAGCATGATTATTCTAAATAATAGGCTCCTTGTACTTTTAGCTGAGGTTTGGTGTGGAGGGTGGTCATGGGACTCCCCGATGTGATGGCAATGCACTAATCTGCCTTGTATGGCCCCCTTCACATGTGTTCACACCATTGTTTCCACAGTCTAAACAGGGAGCGCAATGTTACCCAAGGGAATTGTAAATGGGCTGGGTAGAAATCCCTCCATTAATTTCCAGTCTTATTTAGAGTCACCAGTCTAACGCTGGTTTTCAGATGATTAGTTTACATTGCCCTCTTCGTTTCTGGTGCAACACAAAATATATATATTTAAAAAGAAACAAAACAAAACATGTACCTATCAAAAAAACACAAAGGAGGAAAGAGCTGGAAATTCATAGAATATTTGCATCTTACACAAAAACTGGCTCTCTTCACTGTTGTGAAAGTCTCATCTCAGCTTTTTCAAAGTGAGAGAAGTGCTGCGGAGACTAGAGTTCACCGCAAAGGTTGCCTCAGGTTGCAGCTGTAGAACAGCAGAGAACACTGTAAAGAAATGAGATGTTTCTTTCATTATTTACTAGAGCAAGTCTCTTTAGTGAAAAGAGATGACTAAAAAAGAGAAAAATCTAAAAATTGTCATAAAGTAAAAAAAAAATGTCAAAAATTATAAAAAACAATAAAAGTGTACATCTGTAATGTTCTGTCTTTTCCAGAGGATTTTAGCTGTTTTTCATTAATTTCTGCTCCATTGTTCTACCTGACCAGGACTGCTCATTTTGTAGTGTGTACTTAAAAATGGCCGAACAAGCGGAAGACAAAAGACCCAAGAGAGAGGGGGTGGGGGACGGAGGGCACTATGCGTCAGCTGGGCATTTCCTATAATACTTTATTTCTATACTTTACAGCCTCAGAGTTAGGTGACTGAACAATGGAAGTGAATAGATGAATTAATCTCTGCATCAGAACTCTTAGGATAATTGACAATTGCCAAGGTTGGCAGAACCAGATCTCAGAACTCAAATATATTTTTACCTTTCACTTTTTTTGTGAAGAAAAACTATGTCAACATTCTTGTGTACAGTTGTGTACAGTTATTGCAGTTGATTATTTTCGTAATCAACTGCAATAACTGTTAAATTGCTGTTTCAAATATATATCAAGCACAGTCTTACTTTCGATTTTAAGAGTAAACGTCATTACAAGGTTATTATATTGTGAGAATCCCTAGTTCAGTGTGTGAAATAATATCACATTGGCTTTAGCAACAAGATAATACGTCATGAGAAGACAGGATCCATATCGGAATATGTGCGTGTGTAAGGCCTGGGAGCTGTTTTCTCCCTCAAACCGATTGGTGCTGTAATTTATTACCCGGTACACACGTGGGAATAGTATTACAGCGCCACAAGATAAACAACTACTCCACTTCAAGGCATATCTCGCGAGACGAAGAAGCTCCCTCAGTGCTCCCCTATTGTGAGAGTTTTCCAAATCTCGCGTTACCTCTGAAGTTTCCCACGCCTGTTGTTGTGGCGTCTCTGCCCTTTTCGCTCTCTCTCTCTCTTCAGTGTGTTGCTGTTATCCGCTGCCTCCCTCCTCCTCCCCCTCCCCCTTTTTTCTCAGTCTTCCTCACCCACCCCTTTTTCTCTCCGTCTCCGTCATCCCTACACCTCCAGTCTGCTTCTGTTGTCTCGGCGGATTGTTGGGCTGTCGGAGAGAGAAGGGATATCGCGAGTATTGGAGTTTTGGTGAGAGTTTGTGGAAGATGGCGCCTGTTGTGACAGGGTGAGTCTGAAGAATCCGGGCTGGCGGTGGGCAACTGAGTTAACCAGAAAACAACTTACAGGGATGAAATGGCTCAGTTTTATGTGCATGCCTTGTTGCTTGTATTTTGTGAAGTGTTTTTCTGATGAGTTGGGTGTTTAAAAAGTCTGCATGCATTCGAGCGAGGGTGTTTTCCCCCTCTTTGAGCAGTTGCGGGTACTTGCCTGAGCTGACTGTTGTTACCGCGGTGTTTGGTGAGCTAGCCCCCCGCTTAGCGTCACTTCACCCCCGGTGGTCTTTTCTGCCAGACAACGGAGGGCTGTTAGCAGGCTTGCTAGCCCGTGGGGCTAGGCACAGCCAGAAAAAGCGTGTGTTTTTAGAACAATTCAACACCAACACCCCACCTCCTTTCTGTCACAGTTTAACGGGGAAGCAAATTTTTCAGCACTTGTATTTGTTTTCGAAGCGTGTTCAGCAGCTAGCCGGGCAGCACGGTTACGAATTGGCTAGCTGTCCGATAACGGACGCTTACTGAAACACGTTGCTGCTTTGTGGTCTGTGTGTCCTCTTGGTAGTGTTTTAGACCCATTTTTGTTTATTTTTTTCACAGTGATATAAAGTAAGACTTCCATAGCCTGGTAGCTGTGTATATTTTAGTGTGAATCTACAACACACATTGAATAATGCTTATTTTAAATCAGTTCTCTTTTAGTTTCAATTGAAAGTAGCGTCTAACTGCGATCTAAATGTAATGAAAACTATACCTTGGTATTTGTGTACTTGCATATTCAAAGCAGATATCAGTTAAGGACAAATATGGGTAATAACCGAAGTTTTATTCGGCTTCTTATGTGCATACTGGTGTAATATCGACATTTATGCAACAGCTTTCTGTGAGACTCGAGTTTGTTTTTCCTGCTGCTTATGTGTTGTAGGCTGTGTTTACATAAAATACACAGATTCAGCAAAAGCTTGTTTAGACCCATATCAGCAATTGTTTTTTTTTTTTACATATTCTTGCGATATTTCTTAAATAGTTATAATTTTAAGCATACAGCATAATCTGAAAAATCACTGGAAAAAAATTTATATCAAGAACATGCGATGAAATTTAGACAGTTGCGGCATTTCAAAGCTGAAATTCTGACAGTGCATTTGCCTTGCTTTCTTGTTCAAATGAAACATTATAGTTATGTGTCCTGAAGATAACCTATAAACTATTTTAAATATTTAAAAATTGAATTTGAACTCTGCACTGGCAATTTGAGCGTATTATGACATGCCAAAACAGTTGACTTTAGGCACTGCTATTTGGAAACATTTATTACAGACTAATAATAAAAAAATTCTGCAAACACAGTTTCGTCGGTCCGATCTTTAACAAAAAGCCACTGGTAGATCTCCAACAGGATTGAAAAATGGTAATGAATGATAATTCAGGGTGTGTGCACATAATCACTAGGGACTTTTGAAACCTTAACCTGCGGTTGCAAATAAAAAGCTGTTTTTGAGGGACGGCCAGGAGCGATTGAAGCAGCCTCGCTGTTTGGAATATACCCATAATAACATTAACAGTGATACTATAGTAATGGGTGGTGTTACTGAAACCTGCCTTATTGAGAAGGTAAAAAAAGGGCTTTATAAACCATTGAGGGATATGTTGTGGACATTTTATTTACCCTTTTAGTCAGAGTAAAACTTATTTCTCGCTCGTGACCAGTTTTGAGAAAATTTTACTATTTTTAATCTTCTTATTTTCTCCCCTTTTTGTTTAAAGGCAAACTCTAAATTTTTGAATCATATGATTTATAAATTAAAATGTAAGCACTTTTTGAGAAAATCCCCAAGTTCATTCTAAATGAATAAATCCCAACAAAGATTCTCAAGCTTTTTTGAGATTAAGTTCTTATAAATCTTTCCATTAATTAATTTATTTAAAAACACATAAGTTCCTCGTGTTTTTCACAGAGTAAAGACACAGATTAATTGTAAAATACGCGTCTTGTTCACGCAGCAAGTTTACACGACTCTTTTGCCACAGAAAATGTTCAGTCTTCATATGTTAGCTTGGTTTGATAAATCAAGTCTTTCCCAAACATGTCTTATGTGTCGCCCTTTACTCACACACAGTTACGATTACATTTCAAACGTCTCAATATAATTGTTCAGTCTTTTTCTTACTAAGCTAACCCTAACAGCGGTTAGTCGTAGCAATTGTTCTGACTTAAAACCTGCTGCAGAAATAACTATGAAACTTACTCAAGCAACCAGTGCTGCAAGACGCGGCGCTGTTGGCGCCTCGGATGACTCTCTTTCAGTTTATTGAAGATTTCTCTGGGAAGAGTTGTTATTACTGGGTAAACCGTGCGGTTTAAAGCACAAGATTCATCACCGCGGTAGTATGTTTGCGTGAGCAAAGTACAGGTTACAGCTCTTCCATAATACCCAAGCTGTTACCAGCCGGTGTGAGGGTTCAGTCCCTGCATTTGCTTCCATAAGCGTAAAAAAGTAAACACCACATTGGCTTTGTTGACCCAATGACACCTCAACACATCCACAATGTTGCAATGGGAAAGTTTACCTTGGAAACAGATATAAGTTTACCTTGAAACTGGAGTTTCTGAATAATAAAAGCACTAAAGTTTACATTAACACTATTTGGACTCTACATAAAATAATTTTTGTATTTTAGTAGAGTAAAATAAGTGAGAGGAATAAATAAGAAATGTGCTTAAACTTACAACTGGTTTCTTTGCTGTAGTCGTCGCGTAGTGGGTTATGAGTTATATTTCTTTTAAGAAAGGGAAGTACTACAGTCAAAACAAAATACAGTTTTAATCTAGTGTTTACTTAGAAGAGTGACCTTGTGCAGCATAAGACGACAAAAAATTGGACACCAAATGTATATGTTTTTATTTAAAATGACATTCACATATTGACAAGTCACCCTTTCTCCACATTGAAGAAATCATAGGCATCTCATAATGGTTTCATTATTACTTACCCAATACTCCTGAAAAAGTAAATGGGTTTTAATTAGAGCTCCGGCTTATAGAGCTACCAATAACTTAGTTTGTAATCATCAGACTTGTGATATCAGCGGTATGGGCAATATAAACTTTAGGCCATGTTGAAAGGAGCCGGTTCACTCCATTTGGCAAAAATGGCCCCCCCAAAATTGTACATCCCCCTCCTCTTGCATTAGTCATATAGCTTCCAATTTTTTTGGCTCTGTTGAGGCACTAATCCCCACAGACAGCTCGGTGGGTGACAGACATTTGCAGGGCTGCTTAGAGGTGTGTGCGTGTGTGTGCGGATGGATAGGAAGGGGGTAGTTTGCTGTGCATGTTCATTTGGGGCTTTCCAGCAGAGCTGAACTGATTTTGGTCGGTGCGTTTTAGAGGGAGGAGGGGGCAGGCAAGAGGGCAGGAGGGTCAGGTCTGGGTGGCTGGCCACCTGTCCAGATGATATCAGCAGATTCATGTGTGTTTGGCTGTTTTTTTTTTCCTGTGAATGAAGTTGGAAGGGAGTGGGGGGGCGGGGTGGTGCTTGGGGTCGGCATGGAAGAACAAAATGCTGCGGTTGCCTGTTGGGCTGAGAGGGGTGTAACAGAGAATTAAAACGCCATAAGGATCCTCGTAAAGTCATCGTCGGCCTCGCTCACAGCAACGGTTGGAAACACCAGACTAGACCTAATCTGTTATTGGTCTGATGTGGGGGGTGGGGGCTCCAGCCGTACTGAGTTGTTAACGGGATTACAAGTTCTTGTATACGTCACAAAATGAATATTTGGTTTCATGTATGTTTTTCTTTAAGTGTCACTCTATTAAATTAGAGCCTGCACTGTTAGCCAGTGTTTTTATGTGTACTATATTTCCATGACATTGTTTC
Source organism: Poecilia mexicana (assembly GCF_051168715.1). Taxonomy (NCBI): domain Eukaryota; kingdom Metazoa; phylum Chordata; class Actinopteri; order Cyprinodontiformes; family Poeciliidae; genus Poecilia; species Poecilia mexicana. Next base: position 11,426,393 of record NW_028263387.1, read on the forward strand.
CTACTGAAGCAGACTTCAGTTTTAAGGAAGTGTTTGGGTGTGCCAACTCGATTCGTCACGTCGATGTGGTGAATGTGCAGCGTAAACGGTGACGACGTTCAGATCCGATATATCTGCTCGCAGTCCTGACAAAGACATTTTGTGTGCGCGGCGTCCTACTACATCGACAGAATATTTTGACGCTCTCACAGATTGGACATGTGTTCTCCCACATTTTCACAGTATAATCACAATATAGTCCGATAGCATTCGTCTGTGCGATGCTATGCATTCCTCATTTGGAAGAGCTGTGCAGAGAGCAGCTGGAATGCTGCTCACTAAATGTTATGATGTTCAAAGCAAAGTGTTAAATTAATGAAGCAGGACAACAGCTTTTCACTGCAGCGTATGTTTGCACGCATTTGGCTGGAATTGCATTGGAAGAGCTGAATTGTCAACATGTACTATCAAAATGTATAGCAAACATGCTAGCGGTGGCCTGGTTCTTTCGCAGACTGTTCATTTACCTACACTTTAAAGCTATGGAGTTAGCACATAAATCATATTGATTGTTATTGAAGGATTGAGGTGGGAAATGCCTGTGTTTAAATGACATCACAAGTAGAAAAGCCCAATGATTTCTGTAAATTACAACAGGAAAGTGGGCGAGTATTTAGAAGATAGTCATGTGGCTAAACGAGTAATATTTGACACAGTGTGTGCAGGATTAAAGAGACTGCTTAAAATCAGATCTTTCTGGGTGTAAAAAGGCAGCCTTTATTAAATAACATAGTTCCAGCTATGAAGGACAATCAAAACATAGCAGGAAGTCAAAGAGCTGCACCTGACTTTAATTTGCTTAAGAATTTTCAAGAGCATTTTGATAAATTATGTATTGAAGATCATAATTTGAGATAAATTGCAAGATTTTTTAAAGACCAAAGTAAACATGTAAAAAAAAAAAAAAAAAAAAAAACACTAATTGGATTTTTGTTACAATTCCATGGTTTGTACATTTGAAGAAAGTGTTTAAAATAATTTTTTTTTTACATAATTGTGCAGTCAGCAGGGTAATTTCTTGGCTCAAAATAGCAATTTTTCTTTTTTTGTTGCAACATGCAGAAAAATATATCTGTTGCTGCGACATAGAACAGGATCTTTCTCGTCTCTGAGTACCGTATTAGTCAGAGCAAATTATGTTTGTACACGCTGTCTAAACTCGCCGGATTCCCGTCCCCTGTGTGCACAACAAGCAAAAGACGAAAATGAAAATAAACAGCATCGACTTTGTGTTTTCCTTTCTGCACGTTGCTTCCTAGCGCAACTGACTGTGCAGTTGAAAGAGCGGCACTGTTCACCTGAGATGATAAAAGCATGAATCACTTATTTCAACACCGCTCCGCCTTCACTGTGCCCCTCGGGGATGGGATTCCATTTAGCTCAACCCACCCCCCCCCCCCCCGTCCCGCTACACACGCACACACACACACACACACATTTCCTCCTGCCACACACACATAAAAAAGTCTTTTTCCGGCCAGAAGCCAAGAATTTGCTCTGGTGTAACGACACTAGCTCAGCGTGTCTTTGCGACACAAACTCGTGTTCTTGTATTTTTTTTTTTTTTAAACCATCAGTGTGGTTTAGGGGGCTTCTGGGGTTGTTTTGATCTGATCTAGTGTGTGTGTGAGCGTGGGCGGCTACACGCTAAAGCCGATATGTTTGTGTGTGTGTGCACGTGCATGCGTTCCCCAGGGTCATCTCCTCTTCCCCGCGTCCTTTTTATAAAAGGAAAGATTCAGAGAGAGCAGCAGATGTCAAAGCGCTGACCTTTATGGTGGCAAAGGCTCGGAGGAGAGTTAAAACACATGCCCACCCAGTCGACCCCCACAACTCCCCGCCAGCTCGTGTGAACACACAGTCGGCTACTTCACCTGCGGCACTGGAGGGACAGGTAAACATCTGATCTGTGCGTCACCTGAGCATCCTGCAACTCGCTCCAGACGCTGTGAAAGTCTTCAAAGTGCGTGTGGCATGTGGGGTTGGGAGCCAGTGCAAAAATCACAAGTAAAAACCACAGGCAAAGCAAATTCGCCGTGACAACATTGGGGAGGGGGAATTTATTTAGTTCATACAGTGGGCCATTGTTTTAGGAGTTCGCACATATCTGTTACTTCACATGACTGAAATCCGCCCCCCAACACCCCCCCACCTCCCTGAGGCCCGTGGTTTCGTTCAGGTTTCAGATTCGACTTGTTTGGTCAAGTGAGGAAGGGCCTGTTAAAGCACCACACACCCAAGTTGAGTCAGTGTCTTTTATTTTCTGATTTCCCTGCTACAGCTGTTTCTCAGGAGGAGCAGCCACCCGAGCTTCCTTTAGGGGATGGATAAAGTATTTATCCATGTATCCATCTCGGAGACACCCCAGGCGGATAGAAGTGCGCATTTTTGTGTAATTTGCGTTGGATCCTTGCCAGCTTGGCACTCCTTTAGCCATCTGCTTAAGTGCGCACCCAAACAGACATTGTGACATAGTATGGCGCGTACCTGCACTGTTACTTTTCTACTTGTTGATGCCGCCTTTCCATGCATCCAGAGAAGCGTGGAAGCCTTCTGTAGCGGTTGGAGTTTCTCTGTTTTTCTTTTTTTTTTTCTTTTTTTTTCTTTCCTTTTTGTAGACGTTTTAAGAATTTTATTTTTTTGGTTGAGGTGTTGCATGTTTGGACTATTATTCCCTTTGGTTTTGGATGCAGCTGGAAAGATTTTTTTGGGGGGCGGGGGGAATGTTATGTTGCATAACCAAGGAAACAAGGTATTGTTTTTACAACTGGTAGCAGCTGACTAGCATCTCTGAAGCTCAAATAATACCTGAACTGCAACTCCCAATGCTCGAGGAGTTGAAGCGGAGGCTTCATGGATGCATCGCAGAGCGAGAAGGAGGACGTTGAAGCCATATCGGTCACCGATCACATCCCAGACTCCAGCGTCTCTCAGCCGGCCTCCTATTCATACGGCCAGACAGAGATTTAAAGAGGAGCGGCAAAAGCAAATGGAGTGCATTAGTAATGGTTGCCAACAACTTATGGTGTCATCTAGGACATGTTGCTGTCTCTGCTGCCTGGATACTGAGCTGTTAGCATGTCATAACACTAATCATCATCATCAACATCAAGTTTCATCATCTAGTTTATTTGTGTTGCACATTTCAGCAACAAGGCGGTTCACAGTGCTTTTCCATAATAAAAAACATTACATTACATTGTAGTGGGAAATTAAAAAAATATGACATTTAATTTCCCTTTGGGATAAATAAAGTAGTGAATTTAATTAAAAACCTTCTGATGAATTGTTCTGCTGTGGTAGTTGCGCAAGAACCAAGTCAATTTGTTTGAACACATCTTTGCCAATAAATAAAATTTAGACCCCTGATTTGAAACCTGATCATGATGACGTTATGCCAGTTTCCGTCTAAAATAATGACGTTTTTTTAGACGGCGTTAAAAAAACTCAGAATGTTGGTATAAAGTTGCACGAAAGAGAACATTTGAGCGTCTGTGCTAAGAAGCTTCATAGGTGTGCGGTAAGGATGGTGTTGAACAACTTAAGGCAGAACTTAAAGACTTTGTGGCTTTTAAAAGCAGACCTGGCCTCCAGTCCTCTCTCTGTGTTGCTGTTGGCGTCTGCTTCACCGCTCGCTTTAGACAGAAAACCAACAAGTCAGCACAGTGGAAGCATTCAGCTCCGCGTTGACTCTTGTTTTGAAGTTCTTCTTTGACTTTCCTACATTCAGCCTCAGCTTCCAGCAGCGTTTCCTCACGCGTTAATGGCAGCGGACCTCCCCGTTCCCCGTCCTTTGCTGTTTTACAGTGATTAGTCTCACCAGGGTGGATGGCACTTTCTACTCTGTCAGCAGTTTTTGCCCCGTCATCCCTCCGCATTCAGGATGTTTCATTCACAAAACTCGTCTGGCTCAGCTGGCTTTCACCCTCCCCTCCGCAGACCTTTCTCTTACCTACTTCCTATGTTGGCGCTGCTGACACGAAGAGGGAAAAACAGCTTATAAAAGAAGAAGAAGAAGTGTGTGTTTATTATCTATTTTATCAAACACGTCCAGGAAAGCATACTCTCTTCCTGCCTGTTGAATATTGCATCATTTTCAGTCTAACTCGGTCTAGATCGCGTCCTAATGTCGGCAGACAATAACACGGGCCCTGTTCAAGCATTCATAGAAAGACGCTAAATATACACAGGATCTCCCGTGTTGGGAAAACCCCCGACGACACCACCTCAGGGCTACAAGCAACTGCCACTATTGCTGCACAAGATAAGAGGGCAGTAAGCCTGCAAATGCAAAATCTTACGCAAACAAGGTTTATTGCCCCCAGGGCAGTTGGTGGCATTGTGTTGTTTGTTGATGGCCGCGATGCTGACCCACACCTGATCTATTTTACGGGTGTTTTTTTTTGTTTTGCTCCTTTTCATTTCAATCTTTTGGGCTGATGTTGGTAACCCCCGACTGGAAACGTACACAAAAGTAATCCAACCCCTTCAGATTTTACACAAAATTTAATCTGTTTTTTTGGGGGGGATTTTAGGTAAAAGACCAAAACAAAGTAGTAAAAAAAACTAAAATAATTGTGCTTTTTTAGTCAGATGTGGAAGAATATTGACTCTACCCTGAACAGACAAGATGCATGGTGAAAACATATTGATGGCAGCATTATGCTGTGGGGGAGATTTTTTTTTTTTCTCCGCAAAAACAGAGAAGGTGATGATCTCTATTGATGTGTTCATGGAACAAACATGTTAAGAATAACATTTCCGATAACACTGTCGATTTAAGCGAAATCTATCGAGACAATGATAAATCAAAATTCTTCACGATTGATAAGCGACGCGATAAAAGCCCAACCCTGTTACAAACAATACTGCTTTTATTCTTCCAGCTACAAAAGCACTTAACACTTTGCAGTTTATCTGTAAAGAAAAAAGTTTCCCAACCATGTATCTTTTGTTTCCTTGCCAATAATCCAATAGTTCGTGTTGAACAATCACACAACCTCCCAATAAAATGACTCTGTAGCTATGAGAAGTTGTGCTAATCGGGTCAAATCCAACTTTTTTTTGCAGCGCTGCTGCTTATTTTCCTAGTATGATATTCTCTAAAATAGCAGTGCACATTTTTTTTTTTTCTAGCTCAAAAATCATATTTCAGCCTGTGACTTCTGCGAGCCCGCCTCCATTGAGACCGCTGCTGGCATCGGTCCAGGCAAGTGATGGCAGCCCTGGGGGAGATTAGCAAGCCTGCGTTCTCCTTTCTCCTCTGTAAAAGTAGGAGCGCAACAAGGGGAGTTATCAAGTGTCATGAAAATGCTGCAGGAGAGAAAAAAAAAAAGAACAGAAGGAAAGGAGGCTGAGATTCCAGGAAGGGAAAGCTGTTATCTGCAAAATGTTTTCTTCGCATTGTCTTGCTTGTTTAACCGAGGCCGGCGGAGACTTTTGACTGAAGAATCCGCCTGGTGGCATTCCTGTGGCTGTTGACGTCAGGAGGGTTTCTGGCCTTTCGCTGCAGAATCACAATGAAAGCGGTGGACGTGTGTGCTGTTCTGTAAAAATGTCTGATTGTGGTTGAGCAAACAATGCTCTTTTCTTCCCTTTTTTTTTTTTTTTTAAACTTAATGAGAGGGTTTGTTTATGTTGTGGTTGATCGTCTTGCACTTGCGGCCGCGGCCTGATGCTGCCGTCTACTGTTTCAGAGGGTTTCGAAGCGCTGCTGGGGGAATGTATGTGGGGTTTCAGATGAGCTCATGGAAGGAAGCTGACCTGGTTTAGAATCCTCTGGTTTTTCCCAAAGAAGCCATCCAAAGAATGAACAAGATGTTGCTTTTGCGCGCGCCACAGTTGCGCGTTCGAAACGTGTGCATCAAACCTGCGTGGATGTGGGGGAACGTTTCTGAATCGGCTCACGTAACCTCGTTTTTTTTTTTTTTGTTGTTTTGTTTTTCTCCCTCCTTCAAAGATAGCGCAGTTTGAAGAGAAGCAAGCAGCAGGAGCAACATCCTCCTTCCCCATCATGAAACCAGACAGTCGCCTTGAGCCGACATACTCATTGCTAAACTGCACATATACACAAAAACACAGTGCGGTCTCAACATTTGGTTTGGTTTGCTTCGGATCGTCTCTCAGCATGTGGGCTAAAGGTCACTCTCCCGCTCTCTGGCTCTGCCAGGAATTTTTATTTTCTTTTTCTCTCTCCCTCTCTCTCCCTCTCTCTTGTTCTCTCTCCTCCTCGCTCTTTCTCGTCTCTCTCTTGACTGCAGTTCAGTCAGTGCCTTTGTGGCAAGGGCAGGGCAAGACGGTGGTCACTTTGATAAATGCCCAGAAACTGTGACTAAATTTAGGCTCTTGCTGTCTTGGAGAGCTGCAACAGTGTTAAATCATTTCAGATATTTGGCAGAATAAGCAGAAATGTTGGATGCCGTTTCATTTTTGCAATTAATCTGCTTAAACCTGCACTGGAGAGCCTAATGCTTAAGTAAAAAAAAGAAAAAAATTACTCTGTAATAAAAGCTTTTTTGGGGGCAAAATGAATGTACGTAGCTGAAAATAGACACCAACATCGGTAGCCTACAAGGTACTTGTTAAGCTTAAGGTTCTGTATTGATATTAGCTAGTCATCTTTTAGCTAACATTACCTGCATCCAACAGCTTCACTCAACTCAGTCGGTTAGTTTGGAGGGAAAAACTGTGAAAAGTTCTTTGCGTTTTGCTGGTTTGCTGCCGTGATTCTAACACAAACCTACGTAGCTCCGCACAGCAGCAGCAGGTCTCCTTCACAGGTGTAAACCCAGCGCGAGCGTCGTAGCGCTCATGTTGCGTTTAAAGGCGGCTCGGAAAAACAGGTTACAACATGTTAACAACGGATTAAACAGTTTTAACTGCTGATAAAAGTGACAGAGGACACAAATATGGGAGGTGTGGAAGCCTCTACTGTATCAAATTGACATAGGAATAACATAGAGTTGGCCATTCTAAGGTAAAAACCCAGCGCATACAGTGATCATGGTTTTTTTTTTTTTTTTTTCATCCAGACAGCTTCCCGTGCCCCCCATGCAATGACACGGCGCCCCCAACAGTTTGGGAACCTCTGACATAGTGAAAACTCATGTTGCTCCGGTACTTTCTGACATTTAAATCTGTTTGACATTTGGATCTGTTTTTTTTTTTTTTTTCGACTGACAAACGGTTTAGTATCTCATTGATTTAATAATTTCTCCAGTCAGGTTTCTTAATATATATATGTATGAATGAATGAAATCTCTTTCCACAATGTGTTCCTTGATTTTTTTTCTACTTAATAGAAATGGACTCAGTTAGGGCTGAAATGATTAATCGTGATTAATCGATTGTTGAAAGAATCGTCAACCGATTCAGTCATCGATTAATCGTTAGCTGGAGTGTACAGACTCAAAAACAGGTCATTTGCAGAAAGAACAACACAGTGAAAACAGTAATTGAGCCAGAACTGTACAAAAAGTAGTATCCATAGATTTTACGTTTAAGACAAAAAAAGTTTTGCAAGATGCATCTTTCACTATAAGTGATCAAGCCAAAGCTAAAGAAATGCTGCTCTTGCATTTCTGTCAAAACAATGTTATTTAAAAAAAATATTTATTTATTTGCATATTTTAATGTATTTCTAATATTGTACCAAAAGGTTTCAATGATTGAATAAAATCTCTGCAGAATGTGCCAATCTTTATCCAATTAATGGTCTAATTACTAAAACAATCGTCCGTTGTAGGCCTAGGATCAACATCTTTTTCTAATCACTAAACCACCTCCTCTTTCATTTCTTACACCTGCACATGTATTATTATTATTATTGTTGTCCCAGATTGTGGATCCTGAACGTAGATCCCTGAGCAGATCCACTACCCGCCTGCCGCACCAAAGACAGTTTTCTTCCCGACCAGGAGCCGCCGTGGTACTGTTGTGGTTGACGCAGCGTCCTCATTTCCCCCTGGGTTGGTTCTTGTTTAGAAGTGAGTCATCAACTCTGTAGAGAGAGTGAGTGGCGGGGGTGAGGGCGGTGGTGGAATGAGGAGGGAGGGGTGGGGGTTCATTCAAGGTTCAGATCTCCGTTGTGTCGTTTCATGTCATCTCTTTCCTCTCCCCTCCGTCCCGTTCCAGTCCATTATTGCAGTTTGTCGCTTGATCATCAGCATCTGATTCTGTGCGGTTAGTTTGTGTGTGGTGTGACATGGTTCTTTTTTTTTTTCTCCCTGCGGCTTCTGATACTTTCAGTGTAAATATGGCTTATTTTTCGGTTCAGATATTTTGCATATCAGCATCATCTGGTTTTCATCAGGTTTTAAAATTAGCAGCGTTCCTAGGCAGTCTGGAAACAAAATAAAATCTGGTCGAGCTGTTTTTCCAGATAAGTATGAAGAAAATAACTGCTCGGGAAAAGTATTTCCTTATACCGCAGAAGTGTCCTTCCCTCTATCATTCCTTCCTCACGTCCTCTTTGCCCTTCCTTCCCTGTAGCTGTAAAGGTGCAACCTGAAATGTTAGACTTGTGTAAATCTTTAACATCCCCTTCAGGGGAGTTTTGGAGTTTTGATTCTGTTCATTAAGTTAATATTTTATTATGATTGTGCTATGGCAACAACATGATTTATATTTTTATCCTCCTTTGGTTATAGATTATTTGAGTATACAGAGCAGTTATTGTTCAACTTAACAATTGTTGGGTGTCACGGTCCTGAGGCAGGAAAACGAGTCCAAGAAATTTACTCTTTCCTAACAATTTTGCATCATAGTTGGAGTAAGGTATTAATATTTTGTCTAGTTTTCGCTGTAGAACGTGCTTCATGAAGGACATTCAAAAATGTTTTATGCATTTTTTTTTTCCAGATGCACCTTTGGGAATTTAAGAGATGGCTTGTTCTTTTCAGAAAAAAATACTTTTTGATGGAGACTGTAAACGAAGGAAAAGTCTCCAGTTGCTTTTATTTTCTCTGAGGTTTACATGATCTAATCTCTGGGTAAACGACAAGATGAGAGGTTTAAATGTTATACGTAATTTGCCGTTTCAGATGCAACTCAAAAATGTTTGGAAAGTGCTCTTCTAAAGCAAAAAGGTTCAGCAGAAGTTACTTTTGAAGATCAATACTGTTGACTTTCAAACACTTTCGAATTCTCCAGATTAGAAAACTCCCGAAACGTCTACTTTTATAAATGTGCTTCCCCCCCTTTTTTTTTGGCTCTGCTCTGATCCTTATTGCTCCTTTTAGAGAGTACGTACCATATTTTTTATGATCTCCACTTTCCTCTGCTTTTTATTGTGGGTAATTTGAGAGAAACCCTTTTGGAGCCCAGGATCATGGTGGTCATTTAGTGACTTAACATTTCTTTGCTTTAACTGGATATTTTGTTAATTATACTCTGTGTACAGTTGCTTGCATAAGAGCGATCCCTCAAGACTGGACATAGTTTTGTCGAAATAAACACAATCTTTTTAGTGATAAAGTTGATATCATGCAAGAAGAAAGGTGAAAGAAGCTTTTTTTTATGTTTGAAATTAATGTGAAGGTGTTGCCTAAAACAGGTGCAAGTAAAGTTACACTTTTCAGCCCGACTTTAAACTAAGTCCCTGTTGGAAGAGAAGTGCTGTTCCTCTGCACATTGATGCCATTGTGTTGTTGATTTGTTTTTCTTTTTTTATCCAAGTCAAATCAGTTGAAAACTTCTCAACAGCACCATGACTGAATAGGAAGTTTATTTTCTGAAACCTGAGTGGAGCCTGAAGGCATGCTGCACTTTAAAATCATGCAAAACTACACAGGCTGATACTTAAATATAGCCGTGGCTCATGGTTTAGGGCAACCAACGAGTACACCTTCTTCTGGCATACTTTGTTGCACCTGCAGACCTGTGTCGCGTATTTTAATCACACCTGTGTGATTAAGTGAGTGAGTTCACTACATGGAGCCACTGTTGAGGAGTTGCAGAGATCCACATCTTGGTTGCAGGAATATGTTGACAGGACAATTTTCAAGCCATAAGAAGTCCAGTTTGCAGTTTCTACAAATGATTCACAAGTCGGCAAACATGAAAGAAGGTGCCCTGGTGAGGTCAGACCAAAGTCGTACATCTTCCTGAACCCACCAACAGTAAAATCTGGCGGTAGATTCATTCGACGAAGACATTTCTCATGCTGGTGAGAATTCATGGGAGGAAAATAACAGAGATGAACACCTGCAAGAGGCTGTCCAGCAAGACCTCAACCCTTAACATCCAGGCACAGCCACAATGGAATGACACAATGTATTAACATTGCCCAGTTAGTCAAGGCCTAAATCCAAATATAAAGTATTTAAGATATACACCAAAAGCCTTGAAGCGGAGATTGCAACAAATGTTTCTACTAACTGAAGACATATGCATGATGTACCTGACCTCTCCATTCCGATTTTGGCCAATACAGATTTTGGTTTTTGTTTTGTTGCCTGAATAATCTATAAATATCTAAGTCGGCAACAACTGGGTGAAATGGGCGACTGAGAAACCAGCCCTCTCTCACGGTAGCAGAAAAGGGGGGATTTTTACACCTTTGCGGAGATGGATGAAATTGCTACTATTTTTTTCCCGTCTGAGACAAAGATTCAAATTAAAACCTTTGTCTCCCTTCGTTGTTATGCTATACTTTGTGTTGGTTTATCACTCAATATCCGAATAGAATATATAGAATTTTTCAAGGTGCTGTTATTGTTGGTCGTTTCTGTGGAAAATTTATCTTTAGCATCTTGTTGTGGTAGCTATACACTTTGGGCTTCGCAAAAAAACCCCCCAAAAAACTAAATAATTAATGAATGGTGCTGTGTTTATGTGCAAGTGCAGGTTGGCTGAACGGCGCGCACTGGAAATGTCATTACTTTATTTCCAGAGCGTATACGCTGCACGAGCAGCGGAGCTTCTACTTGTTCCAGCCTCGGAGCCAGATTACACTCATTAAAGCATGGAGTTGGTGTGCAAGTGAGCGTGCGTCTAGAGGTCTTATTGATTGTGTGCCAGGCCAAGATGAGTATTTAAAAAAGTCTGTCCTGAATGCTCCATATGGAGGGTTGATGTCGGAGAGTGTGGTCAAGAGGGGGAGAGGCGGAGGGAAGGAAAATGAAGGAAGAGGGGAAAGAAGGACGAGGAGACCTTCTCTTTTTTTTTTCTTTTTTTTTTCTTCTTCTGGGCTTTGCTGCCTCTGTCATTAAGCTCTCCCATGTCAAAGACAGATGGAGCAGTTTGTGTGTGTATGTGCATGCCTTTTGAGTGCAGGGCGTCGTGACCCACCCACGTTTGAACACACACACACAAACACACACAGCATTGATCGCTGCCTTTTATCCTGCCCCTGGTGGGGACGTCTCTGGGCACCCAAGACCTCCGCCATCTGCAGTAACTCAACCTTGAGGGTCTGTCGGCTCATCAGCAGCACCGTACCACTTTCGATATATTCAAGGAAAAATTGAGATTCTGATCACTTAATCATTTTTAAGTCTTGAGAAAAAGGACATTTAACTTTATCTTTTGTGGCACCACGTTGCTGTAACCTTAATAGAGGCACGCTAGTAGGCCCGGGCAATTGAACGATATCCATCGCGATAGACACAAGATGAATAGGAATAGAAAATACATCTGGTGGACTATTCAATCACTGAACCTCATTAGGGTTCTGGATCAGAGAACCTGAGTGTGCTATCCTACAGCTAATGTAACACACTAGCTGTAGGGGATGCAGGCAGTGGAAAGGCTTCTCGGCCTTTGACCCAGCTAAGTAAGGTCAGTGGCATAAACTAACTTACTCGCTATTTGGTTACCTAGGAACAACTTTTGTGTTACGCAGAGAAACAATTTCATGTTGCTCCCAACATACTGGGCTGTGCTTAACTCCGTGTGGACTCAATGTCGGATGCGATGTTGTAAATCTTTACAACCACGAATGCGTACTTTTTGTGTCGAACTGACTCGCACAGGAAACTGCTCGTCAAGAAGCGGCGTTCACATCGAACTCTTTTGTATGCGACACAGCGTTGATGATGTTGAGTCGGTCCAAGCAGTTGGAAGTATGCGTAGCGTGACTTCCGCTCTCTGTGAAGTGCTAACATTTGTGAGCTGGCTGCCCTGGTGGAGAAGAAATGGGGCTATGCACCCGACTACATCATCAAACATGCAAGTACCCTTTAGAATTGTGGGAAATTCAGGAATTTGTTACGAGAAATGTAGGCAATGCGTATGCTTCACTATGAAATCTCAACTGTTTGCAGACAGTTAGCGACCCACAGCATTTGTACACACAGTACACATGCAGGAGCAGTTTCATGTTTTGACACCGTGCCACATAATTGCTTAAAAATAAAGAAAGATTGGAGTGGAGTGAAAGGAGAAAATGGGCATAACACCTCAAGAGATGATTGTAGACAAAAGAGGAACGGTCACGTCACTAGCTTGGTAGTATTTTGGATATTTAACAACAAACTAAAAAATCAGTATCGATATTGACTGATATTAAATGCTTATATCGTGATACATTTTTCGGCCATATTGCGCAGCCAAAGATCTTTTTAGTCCTGTTCCAGATGAGTGTGTTTTTTTTTTTTTTTTAACTCTCTCCTTTCCATGATAGTTTTGGCTACATTTTCCATGAAAAGCTGCGTTTGACACTAGCAAAGATTGTCGATTTAAAAATCAGTTGGTCAATGGTGGAAAGTTGAACAAATTTTCCCTGGTTTGCTCAGACCAAGGGTCAACTGGTCAAGGTTCATCAGATACACCAACCTCCACAAACAGCATCTTTGTTCTCAGTTTTGTAGAGATTACATAAAAGTAGATGTAATATGCCTTATGAATAACTGGCAATAATGTTGTAATTTCTTCATCTTCCATCCAAAAGTATCTATCAAGAAATTGTCAAAGCAGAATGGCTCCAACTCGAATGATTGCAATCCTCAGGTCAGCCAGTAGCACGGTATTGGCGTGGTGACGGTTCAACTTTAGGTCACTAATTCTAAAACATTTTATTATTTAAAAAAAAAAAAAAAAAAGGTGTTTGCTACTTCCTTTTTTCTGTATTCAAATATTCAGGCATGACTTTGCTAAGAGGCAAGACTCTCGCAACATTTGTAGCAGCTCTGCCCTCCTCGGCCCTTGCAGGCTGCTACAAACTGTTGGCACTTGCCAAGGCAGCAGTGCCAAGCACAGAGCGAGCCTCCAGCTCCAGCAATCTCCCCGTTACTTTCTGGGGGAGTGCCTGTCCACTCCTCCTCCTTTATTTATATCTGTTTCTTTGTCCTCATTTGCACCCTGCTTTTAAAATGTGAATCCAGATTTGACTCGAATAACAAGTTATTCATTTTTTTGTGTTTTATTTTTTTCTTAATGATGAAACTTCTGCCTTTAAGATGTGTGTGTGTGTGTGTGTGTGTGTGTGTGTGTGTGTGTGTGTGTGTGTGACACACTAGCTGTAGGCTACACAGAAAAAAAACTCAGTGCAGCAGAGGAAGTGTGTGTGTGTGTATCTATCTGTGTATTATAGGAAAAGCCTGTTGTTTATGCTTGAAGTGTGTTAGAGCTGTGCAGCAGTGTGTGTGTGTGTGTGCGTGCGTGCGTGTGTGTGTGTTTGAAGCTGTGACATCAGTATGCAGGTATTTCTCAACAGACTGCCAGGACTAATGCAGCCAGTAGGCTCCAATTTCCAAATTTCTTTCACTGACACGCACATCGAGTTGCTTGGTGAGACTTGTTGTTTCCACGTATTTCTTTCTTTCTTTTTTTTTTTTTTTTTCTCCGCTGACTCTGGGAAGCTTTAAAAACACGTAGGAACAGCATCCGAACCTCAGCCTGTTCTTGCCTTTCAGATGCTGCAGATTCCTTGTTTTGGGGCCGGGTTGGGATGAGTAGGCCCTTCACGGCAACCCATTATAGGGGACTGTTATTTTTTTAATAATTCATGAACCGAGTGTCCCCGGTTGTGTTCTGACTCTGCCGTCATATCTGCATCATGACGGATGTCGGTAACTCACAGGTTTCTTTTTGTCATCTCTGAAAACTAGTCTGTTCAGTTTCAGATTTATGCCTGTGATATTCTTTATCATCTCCTTTGTATTCTTCCGTATTGTCAGGAATGCATTCGTCAGCGAAGTACCATTCAGCTGTTATTCATTATGCTCATCCAAACTATCATTTTTAATAAAATAATAAGTTCATCAACCAACAGCTTATACATGGGTCCTTTTTTCTATTTTTTTTTCTAAAAATCCACTAATTATCTTCTGTTGGACTCTAAACAGCAGCACTTTTTTTGTAGTTTTTCTCTAATGTGCTGAAGTTATTTAAATAAAAAAAAAAACGGAAACTTGACAGATCAGATTTGGATAGTAAGGCCTCAAAGAACATTTTTGCATCTGTGTTTGCCAGGAAGAGCCCAATCGGCTCATCTCTTATATCATAAAATCACTTGTTTTTACTTTTGTAACATGTCTTATTCATTTCCACTAAGTGAAAACTAGTCAAAATGTGTTTTCTTTGGTCATACTTACCTTTTGAAATTTTGATCAAACTAGCACTGAAAGTTATTTTTGATTAATAAAATGACTTACTACTTTTTAAATTGAACAGGTTAGAACTGCTTTAGTTATGGGGACCTTTGGTTTCACACTTAACCTGCTAAATAGCCGTAAACGAGTAGCTTGTTCAGAGTTAATTTCGTATATTTGTGACTGTGTTGCGCGTTGGTGTTGATAATGAGATGTAGTGCTGCTCAGTGGAGCTTTGATATCTGCTATCGCCCTTCAGGCTGAAACCAGACACCCTTTTTTGTGGCCCTAATCCCACACACCATTCTTCATTTACCTCACACACACACACCGCGGTCGCACTTTGAGCTAACGTCGAGCTCACCTGGTATGCATCGAGTGCCATAAAAACATATTTACACTTCTTTCCACTTTGTTTTTCAGGTTGCACCCACAAACTGCTTCGTATTTTGATTTGTATTATATATGACGGATCAACAAAAAGCAGTGAATAACTGTGAAGTAGAAGGACAATTATGCATGGGTTTTTACAGAACAGTGGACTTTAGTCGTAAAGGGAGCTAATTTCTCTTTCTAGATTTTTATTTGTATCATACATATAAAACAATATATAATTTTCTTTAAGCCACGATTCACCAGATCGTGCTGATCTATTATGCAAAAATCAGAAAGGTGCTTCGTGGTTTTTAAAGAAACTGACTGATGTTTTTGAGTTGTGATTGTGTCACCCAAGGATGCACTCACTCAGCAACTGAGACTTTTCAATATCTGCTTGTTTTTATTTTCTTTCACGAATCATTACACTTATGAGTGCTCAATAAAGCAAGATTGAATCATGTAGCGAAATTTAGCTGAGAAATTCAGTGGTGAAATGCATTTCAGCAGAGTTCACTAACATAGGAGATGTGGGAGCAGATTCAACAAATTAATTGCAAATGAAATAATTTATATTGCTGCTGTTTCACCACATAAACCCTAATAGTATCTGACTGGTTAATCTCAAACTTGGTTGAAGACTTTATTTTAAAGATCAAAATAGTTCAGCTGGGCTAGCAACACTTTTCTAATATAGTGTTAGGATTTCTGAGAGATTTAGTTTTTCTAAGGTGGAGAGATTAAATAAATTTATATCATGAGCCATAAAAAAAAAACATAATTCCAATGTTTGCTTTTATATTTATTTGGATAAAGAAAAAAAAATTTCACAAATGCATCTGCAGTTTTAATAAAATTTTCACATGTATAAATATCAATTTTGAGACATTTTGATTTATTGAATTGTGGCACATATGGCTTCCCATACTTGATGTGGTTCAAATTGTCTGTACAGTATGTATGTTATTAATTGGTAAACCTTATTGTTGAGTGGCACAGACGTGACAACAAACACACACACACACACACACACACACACACACACACACACACACACACACACACACACACACACACACGCGCACACGTTCAAAAACCCCCCAAAACCTCAAAATGGCACCAGGGAGGAAGAACCCGTACGTGCCTGCTGTAGATTGATATCAAATGTTGATTCTTGTCAGCGACTCGTCTAACTCAGACCATCGTTTTCTTTCATCTCCCACTTGCGTAGTTAAAGGGCACGGGCCTGTGTTTACTTTCTGCATGTAGGCTTTTATAGTATTAGTCAAACAGAAAAGCCAAGTTACCGCAGATTATTTGAAGAGCCTCGGCTTCAGAGAAACCATTGATTGAAATTTCATCTGCAGGCAACGCTGCTGAGGTCACACTCTCACCTTGAGTCACTTCAGCCCACCGTACGACGCTGTGGCACAATAAGTGTTGAAAGCAACTCGAGTCAAATGGGGAGAAGGGTTTTTACCGCTGTGTCCCAATGCCGACGAAGATCAAGGACTTTGTAGTGTTTAGTGAAGTGGAACTGGAGATGATCTAAATGACTTGCGCAGTCTGGTCTGGATGTTACACTTTGTGGTGATCAGCGTGGCTGCATACCTCTTACACACATCTGCATTTTTACGCAAAGCAAAACTATTGAAGGGATTTGTTGTTTAAATTAAAAAATTCAGATCTTTTTTTGTTAATTTCTCCCTGAACCGAAGGCTAACTGTGAGTAAAGGAGGACAGCGTTGTTCCAGTTGAAACAATGCACACACCTCACTTCGCAACAGGAAAAGCTCACTTAATAGACAAAACAGAAGTATTTTGTATGTTCAGTTTGGGCTTATGTGGATTTGTTGTCTTTTTTTGTTGTTGTTCAGGGTTTCCCCTAGAGCAGTGGTTCTTAACCTTTTTTGAGGTACCGAACCCCCCAGTTTCATATGCGCATTCACCGAACCCCCCCAGACACACACACACACACACACACAGAAAATAATTTGCGGTATTCTGATTTATTAATGTAATTATATTAGTTGTATTACCTCCCCCACGCCACTAGAGGCAGTAGCAACCCCGAAAAGATGCGACTAAGGAGCAGATTTAGACTATAGAATTTGGTAAAAACTGAGCTTTACTGAAGTAATTAAAGACACAAGTTCAAATCCATGCTGAGAGTGGAACTCCTTCCCGCAGCACTGATTGGCTAAGCAATGTAACGTGATCCTCTGGAGGAAGTGATGGCAAAGCGGGGCGTCATCATGACTTTACACAGTGTGTCTTTACCTCCGCGGTAAAGACGCACTCCGCCGAACCCCTAAGACCGACTCATCGAACCCCTGGGGTTTGATCGAACCCAGGTTAAGAACCACTGCCCTAGAGGATTATAAGCCTGGCGGGCCACCAGGCTTTACTTGTGCCCCCACCAGGCTTAGCATTGCTCATATACACTGCTCAAAAAAAATAAAGGGAACACTCAAATAACACATTCTAGATTCTGAATGAATGAAATATTCTCACTGAGTACTTTGTTCTGTACAAAGTTGAATGTGCTGACAACAAAATCACACAAAAATCATCAATGGAAATCAAATTTATTAACCAATGGAGGCCTGGATTTGGAGCCACACACAAAATTAAAGTGAAATGTGTGAAATGTTCCCTTTATTTTTTTGAGCAGTATATTTTTAGTTTATTTTAATGTTTACCCCTTTTTTTAAGACTATATAGTTGGTCTTCGGGTATTAATCTTCCAATAACACATAATTATCAAGTGATATTTTCAAACTTCCTGTCAACTTTAAGTATTTTTTTTAACTCAATAAATAAATAAATAAATAAATAAATAAATAAAAATGCCACTCATCCGGGTTTAGAAAGTTTTCTGGGGGAAATCCTGACATTGATGGCAAAGTTTTATCTACATGTCAGCAAGTTCACTTCCAAGTCTAAAAGAAATGATAATACTTTACTGATAATGAAACTGACTGACTTTGAAGCTGTTGTTGTGATTGTATGGATTGATTGCTTAGCTGTGACGCGTCGAATGGAAAGAACAAAATTATCTGATTGTTAGAAATTTGACTGGTTGGTCATTTGACAAGATGGTGTTCCTATTACTTTTTTATGGCCATTTTTATACCACTGCAGTGCTCAGGAGCAGTTAATTTATTTCAGCAGGATAGGTTAAGACATTGCTGAGTTATGCTTTGTAAGTCATCAACCAAACTCTTTAGGCTTTGTTTCTCAATCCTCACAAGTCTGTGGTTATGCCTGATCATTTAGCTCATTTTTATACCAAATGTTTTCCTTCCACTCAACTTTCCAGTAATATACTTGAATAGTGCACTCTAAGGACCTCTGCCGTTAACAATGACCTGTGTCATAAACTTTTTTTTAGCCACGGCTGTCAATGAACGTGTGTTGCACAACTAGTTTGTCAACAGATTTCCCCGTGATTGGCGTAGACCCTACGATAACATCCATGTATAACAAAGATGCACTTCCTAAAAGTATTAAACAGAAAAACATTAGATTGCAATTAAATGACGTAAGCCGTGTGGATGTTATCGGCACATTCCTGTTAAGTGCTCAGGCGCAAAATTTTCTCCCTGCTTCCTTGTTGTAAATGTTTTGGTGAAATGGAAACATTTCCGACTCATGAAATGATCCCTTGTTTAATAATTTAAGCTGTTCAGTATAAGACACCTGCCAGAGCGACGACACATGTCTGTTTTGCCATGAATTTTTAAGAGTTTTTCATCTACGCAATGACATGACGGCAGACGACATTTGGTGCGTTTTTCTCGTCTTCTAAGGTTTTTATCGTTGTTCCTTCAAACACATCTTAGCATAAAATCAGAGTCTGACTCATAACAGCCACCAGTTCCTCCCACTACCTCCTAAAACGCAATAAACTCTTCCTGCGGTCCTACAGAGCTGCATCCAGAGAGTAATGTTCCTCTGATTATTAACAGCATCACTTTGTTTATGCTCTGATTTTAGAGTGAAGAGCGAAAATTACATTCAATTCAAATGTGTGTTTTGTTTTTTATTCTGTTATATATTGTTCACCATATACTGGGATGAATAAGTTGCCATAGTAACAAAAACTCATTTTGTGGCAAATATTGAACTGAAGCTGTTGATATTTGCAGGTCCTAAAAACTGAAAGGAGGTTTTTAAATTGTTCTGGCCATTTTGAATTATTTTCTAATCCAGCTTCTTTTTTTTATCCAAAGTTTGACCAATTAAAATTTTTTTACATTTTTTTTTTCCATTATACAAATGTTTGCATTATCACCATATTTACCATTATGTCTTTTGTCTATTATTTTCACAGATTAAATGTTGAATATTTTGCTCACTATGAATTGCTAAGCGTCACTGTTTCTTTGACACGGCCAGAATTGTAAAATTTCTGTCCAAAACCAAAATTCTCACTTTACAGAACTTTTGAAAACCGTTTTGGTTGTTTAATATTGATTCAGTCAAGCTTTGCTCGCTACACTCTGCTTGTTTTTGCTACAAACACAAAGTCAAAAATGATGACGTATAATATCCTAATTAGATGAAAACGTTTTTTTGTCCTCTCAGAAGTTTGTCTCTGTTTCAGCCTATATTTCTTGTTTTGCTTTGTTGTAATCAGAGCCTGACTACTACTCGCTCTACCTCGCTGCCTTTGGAGGAGGGGACGGTTTACCTCGAGTTGTCTGAGGTTTCAGCTGTATCTGCGAAGGCGACAGGATGCTGTAGTTTGATGAAACTGTGAAAGAGGAAACGGGAAGAACTTCCAAGCCAGCTGTAAAGTACGGGGGTGGAGGCATCATGGTGTGGGCCGTTTCGCTGCAGGAGGAACTGGCATCATGGGGAAAGAAAACTGTGTGGGAGTATTGAGCAACATGTCAAAACCTCAGCCAGGAAGTTAAAGTTGGGTCACAAGAGGTTCTTGAGGTCATCGGTGACCCTAAACGTAGAGCCAGATTAGACACGAAGCGGCTAAAGAACAGCAAAGCCAAGGCTTCAGGGTGGCCATCATGAAACCTTGACGTCCCAAAGAAAATTTCTGAGCAAGACGCGTTTGTTCGCAAGGCAGTCCAAAAGCCTAGCTCCACATCTTCTCTTTGATTATTCTGGCATCTAATAAATTAAAACGGGCTCTGTGATCCCAGCTGACCTAAAAAGCGAAAAGTTTAGTCGAATTTTATGTTTGACACTAGGGCCGGAACGACTAATCGTGATTAATCGATTATTCAAATAATCATCATCTAATTTAGTAACAGCACAAATGTTTAAAAAAGGCCATTTGCTGGAAATAACAACATATTCAGAGCAGTAACTAAGCCAAAATTGTACAAAATATGCATGTTGCATTCAAGATAAGAAATAATAAATATGTGGCAGTTTTTCAGCTTCACGCCATTCAAAATCACTAAAGGAGTTCAGTGTTGTTGCATTTTAAGCAATAAAATGTTTTTCTTATTTAAAAAAAAAATTACTTCTGTTGCATAAAAGAGGCTAAAGTGGTTTAATGAAAAATCGAGTAATCAAGATAATCGATTTCTAAAACAAGCAATCTTATTTGACACAGCAAAGAGAAATATCCTTTATGCAGTGTGTGGCTCTAATGTATTCTTAACTATGATGAGTAAAGGTTTTGTTTGCCAGCTGAGTGATCTGCGTCTTTCCTCTCCCTTTTTTCTGCTTCTTGGAATCAGTGCCATCATATGAGGAGACGCAGGAAACGCTTCAACGTTTTCCGCGAACGACTGTCAGGGTTTTTTTTTTCTGCACTCCTAATGTCGACAGCTCGTATAATGAGGCTTTTTTTTTTTTTTTTTTTTTAAAGAAGACAAAAGCCGAGGCTCTAGGACCCGCTGTTCACCGAAGTTAGCAGCAGCGAGACGTTGCTGCATGTTTGAGGCGCAGGCTGGAGAAGTGCTGATGCAACAGTGAGAACGTCTTGCCCCTGACATCTGCAACTCTACCTTTTTGTGGTTTCCTGCGTTCGGGCTTCTTCTGTTTTTTGGTGTTTTGTGTTTCCACTTGATGTGCTAAAGTCAGTTTGTGGAGGTGAAGAGAAGTGTGGACTGTGGTTTTTCACAGAACTGGCTAACCAAAAAGCGCATGTCACAAGTTGAAAGCCTTGATCTCACTTTATATCCTACTGCTACTATCTTAATGCTCACTATTTTTATGTTTTTATATCACTGAATAAAATCACCTAAACATGGAGGTGGAGACTTGTAATGAAAAAAAATATAAAGAAAAACATTCACATAAATGTATCTGTATTTTATGTTTTCCTCTTCCCTCCCATTCACGTATTATTCCCTTATTTTGCCTTAAACATCACGCTCCCTGCAGTAATCCCGTCTCCCATCATTCGGAGCGCGCAGTAGGTGCTGTGATGTTCAGAAGAGAGCTGAGGGAAGATAAGAGAGCCGTCTGGAATCTATTAGCCGGTGGAAGCATCAGCGCTGCACTGTGGGAACCTTATTGATTGTCCTCCCTTATAAGCATTCCACCTTTTTTTCCCATCATCTGGCTCAGGCACAAGTCATATCTGCTTCTCAGTAGTAGAGATGGGCTCCTCTCTTATTTAACTTGAATATTATGAATCAATAAGAAGCTTTCAAAGCCTTGACATCACCTGGGCTTTCATCATTTGTTAAAATACATTCTAATGTTTGTCTACAGAAAGCAACATAAACTGACCTGGAATAAAAAAAAAAAAAATCAAATATTTGGTCTCATTTAAAGACAGTAGAAAACATAATCATGTGCGTCTTTTTTTCTTTTTTTTCTTTAAGCACATCTGAATATCTTGTACTGCCTGTTAGGAAATCACTGGTTCGGCTTCTGGGATTTTCCAACTCGGCCAGGAAATACACGAGAGAGGCAGGGGGGAAAAAAAATGCAGGAGCATGTCAAAAACCTGCAACAGAGTGTCTGGAAATCTAGGTTGAGATCTTTGTGTTTTCATTATTTATGAGCAGCTGCACCACTACGGTCTTAGATGGGCCTGAGCAGTTTATCAAAACATCAACGCGATGTCGGTGTGCTCAGTTTTTATGTTTCGAAAAGACTGTTTGGGATCATGGATTCATATGGCCCTTGGCAACGATGCGTTTTGGAGTAACTCTGCGGTTAGTGCTGAACGATGCATCGCTATCAATGTTCAATATTCAAATGGTTGTTTGGAGCACAATAGTTATTGTTTTCCTAGTGTTACAAGGTTGGATTTTCCTCGATAAATGTGATATTTAGCTCCGACTGGACATAAACGACATGGTCCCAAAGGTCAGAGTGACGGGAGCACAAATGAGGGCGAAAGCGGAAAGAAAAAAAATTGGATATTACTGTGTTTGTAATAGTTTTCTGATATCCTGCAGCAGCTGACGCTTGCACAATGCTGACAGTCTGATATTTCACTGCGATTTTTGAATATTATAATCGATTTGAATACTTGGAATTTCTTGTCTGTCTAAGATTACGAAATATAAAGAGTCAAGATATTTTTAGCTTTGGGGATAAAATAGTTGTTCACAAAAAAAAAAAAAAAAAAAAAATCCACACTTTGATTTTTGTTTTTGCCTCAAACTATTTCTACTCGATTATCTGCAACTGGCTTTCGATTCCTCTGAGATTTCTCCTGACCCTTTTAGTCGGAGGCAAACAGCCGCGATCAGAATCGAACCCAAGCTTACCGACTCGTTTGTCTGATCGTGGAAGGTGGTTGGTTCGCCTGGAATGAATCGCCGCTAAACATCTGCAGGTGGGACTCGCATTTTGTTTTTTTTTATTTCAACTGACCGTCCGTGTCCGATGTAGCACAAGCTGTAATTTAACTGAATGAGACAAATAAGATTGCAATTATTCTGTTCACAGGTCATTCACTGACTGATTCATGCTGAACACATGTGCTCTCGGAGCCTAGAGATGAAAGGCAGCCTGTGCAGAGGATAAGGCTTCGGTAGATGTCTCGGTTTCACGCCCGTGAACAATCCTTGATGCAGATAAGAAAGTGTTCGTGCTTGTGACATCCAGCCACTCTCCCGTTCGTTTGTGTCCTCTGAATCCTTCTAAATATGCATTTCCTTTTGGTGGACTTCAGAGATTTTGGATTCTCGACGCCGATGCCAACCGCTCTTCTGCCCCGAGATCTTAAGTGGATGAGAAGCTGATCAGCAGCACGTTTGATGTTAACTCTATCAGCGGTTTGGCCTTGCTTTCTGCTTCCTGTCGCAGCAGCGCCGAGGTCTTTTGTTTATGTGTTTGTCAGCTTGATTCCGGAAAAAACTACCTGGCCGCAGTTCATGAGTAGTTAGCTGAGAGGTAGAGCCCCGCCACAGGAAAAACCCTGCATGCCTCTCCACAGCCTCCTCTGACTGTTACTAGTTTCTATTTCGCCTGTGCAAAGTTGGTGATCTTTTCTTTTTTTTTTTTTTTTTGTTAAATAAGAGAGGAAAATGGTCAGACAGCTACATGCAGATGGTGTTGGGGTTTTTTACGTGCAGGTTTTTTTTTTTAAATAACTAACAAAGAAAGAAAACTCTCCTAACTTTGAGCTGAGATTAATTTTGGTTACATACATGCCCATGTGGTGAGGGTTGGTGGTTTGAGTGCTGCATGTAGATTTTGACTTTAATCGGGTCTTCATTGACTGGACATACGTGGCTTTAGTTTAACAAATATCTTTAAAAAAAAAACTAACTGTTGAAGATAAAACTTAAATTGGTCCAGGCGTGGATTTGTATGCAATTCTTTTGGTCTAAGAAGCTGGAGAGAAAAAAAAGGACCAATTTTCATAGTTTCATATTTAGAACTGCGACACCTTGCCAAAAAAGTCGCCACAAAAAAGCTAAAAAAAACAACAACAACCTTTTATTACAGCACATGTTCACTGTGACATTGTTTCGAAACGTTTCTGTCACAAGGTTTATTTTCATCCGGCGTTAACCCCACAGATTCTGAACAGGTCGAAGGTCCAGACTCTCTCAGTTTGAGCCTCATGAATTCTGGCGTTGTCATCTTGGAACGTCCCCGTACCGTCAGGGAAGACTCTTCAGTGCTAACTGCAAAAACATACCCATTCGTCATTCTTCCTAGAATAACGCCACTCTAGCAAGCCGATATTTAGTCAGGCCTTTTGCTGTCAGCTGTTGAGCAGACATGCTGCTTGTTGCTTGCCGCAGATCAACACCTGATCTGTTTTAACTGGTTTCTCAACATCGGTCGTCCTTCATCCTGATTGGCTTTTCCTTTAACATGTCAGATGTGAACTGAAGACGTTAACGACTGAGAGGAAACGGTAAACCAAGTCAAAGGAAACGCAAGCAGGGATTTTAGGGAAAATCTTTTGTCCAGCGCTGCTTTAGCCGTCTGGTTTTAAAACTTTAATGTTGTTTGTGTCGACTTTATCACCACCTACGGGTGGAGCTCAGATATTTCAGGTTTTTTGGACGCCTAATGGGTCAAAAACATATTCAGTCGGGCCGTCAGACTTTGTTTCTCATGTGATTCTAGTGTAGAAGTGGCTCAGATCAGCTCTGCTCAGATTGAAGCTAAAACTCAGAGAGAGTTTTGACTTTTTTTTTTTTTTCCCAAAGTGGAGTAACTGTACTCCAGAGACACACTTCAGATTTATACGTGTACTGAAGATAAGCACCAGATTTCTTGATTTTCACTTTGCTTTGACCATCGGTGTATTTCTAAAGCGCGTAAATCAATAGTTTCTGTCTTCTCAAGTTCATCTCGACTCAGAAACGTTACCTGACTTGGCCCCCATTGAGTCGATTTCATCAGAAGAGTTGAATCCCTCATCCTGTTAGGTGAGATTTACGCCTGTTTGGCATCTTTCAGTAATCCGTGGTGATGAAACGCATCCAGTTCCTCTTGTGTCTGTGGGCCCCATCACATCCTGTGGTGTCTAGTTTACAAAATGCTTAAGGTTGACTCAGTGCTTGTGAAATTTGTGAACCTTTAAACTAGTTTCCCTGTCATAAATTCATCAAGTGAGACATTTCTGGATGTTTCCAAAAAGCCAGAAGGCTGCTGCTCGACTTGCTCACCAACAAGTCGCTGAACAGAGTCGTCAAACATCCAGGCCACCGCCATGGGGCCGTTTAGATGTGCAGATAGCCAAGCTAAGTTTGTGGATGCATCTTCTGAGCAACACGAAAGAGGTTAATCTAATCGTAAACCATCTGCGGCATGTGGCTGAGCTTCATGCACGTTTTTATAACGGTATCTTCTTGTCTTTTTTCTATTCAACCTCTCCACCCTCCGCTCGCTTTGACCCGCTTGCTTCTGCAGAAATGCGCTCCATCAGGGTCAGAGTGGGTGGATTTTTGTGTGCGTGGAAAGACGCGCCGTTTAGCATCGCCGTGTTTGCCATTTGTTTGTTTGCTCGTGGTTAATAACTGACCCACTTATGTGTTTTTTTTTCTTTCTCACTTTGTGTCTCTGCAGGAAGTTTGGGGAGCGCCCTCAGCCACAGCGCCTAACAAGGTGAGAAATGTTTTGCCAATTTTGTTTTGTCCCTTGCGGTGCGTAACGCGCGTTAATTTCTCGTGTTTTGATATGTCCGTCCGTCCGCTTGGAAACCGAAGTCTTTGGTGACTTACGTGTAGCCAGAATTTCATCTCTAAAGATAGAAAAGCTGTGCTGCCTCCAAACGCTTAAAGTTCTTCCCCATTTTGACGCGCTGCAACCACAAACTTCAAAGTATTCTGTTGAGGTTTTATGTGGTAGATGAACACAAGCTTGGACTGCAGCCGCCTTTTATTTTAGTAATCGATTAATCTGAAATTCTGACAATCAGTTACACAGACAATCGATTTTTCTGACGATTAATCGATTACTCCGGCGATTAATTGGTTATTCTGATTAATCCATCGGCTACAAAAATTATTTGAATTAAAAATTGGCACATTCCGCAGACTCTTCATTTAACTACTTAAGCCTTTTTATACAATATTAGAAATACATTAAAAGATGCAAATAAACAAATAATTCAGCTATTTTTAAATGGGAAAAAAACATTTTATTCCCTAAAACTGAGTGACAGCACTCCTTTAGTGTACATTTGATTATTTGTAGCAAAAGATGCATCAGGCTACAGAGTTACAAGATTATGTTCTGGTTAAATGAAACCAAAACTGGACACCAGACATCACCCTGAATCACGGAGTGTCTCTACGGGAACACACAGTGATGACACCATTATGCTGTGGGGATTTTTTTTTTTGTTTATTTTTTTCTCAGTAGAGACGGGAAAGAGGTTTTTTTTTTTTTTTTTATAAAAAGGTGGAAAAGACTTTTGGCTGAAGTGGAGGTTCAACTTCTCCAAAAAAAAAAAAACTAAAGATGGCTGAATAAAAACAGATGCTTCTTCCTTTCAGAATGTGTTTGTGAAAGTTTCTCCATTTTTTCCCAATGAAATACATTTCCAGTAAAATCCATGTAAGGGGTGTTGATGCTTTTCCTGGTGATGTCGGTAATGACTGCTGTGCATTTCTGCGTTTCCGGGCGGATCGCCTTCGCAGCATCTTTTGCCATCAGCCATCCTCAGTCCATCCGTCGTTCCCTATTGTATTGCATCACAGTTGCTCCGCCGCCGTCGATTATGATGGGTCTGATCTCCGCTGAGACTTTCCTGTTCACAAGCCTGTGTGGAAACGAGCTTCTTCCTCACAGTTTGTTTGTGGACGTTCAACCCCCCCGAGAGGCGGGACTTCTCCTCTTTCCTCAGTCTTCGGCTCTGAAAACGCGACGCGCCGAACACGACGCCGCTGCAGGTTTTCGGAGCGTTTCGTTTGCCCTTCAGTTCGCTGCGAGTCATTCAGCGCTCCATGTTGCCGGATGC
Organism: Poecilia mexicana; assembly: GCF_051168715.1. Lineage (NCBI taxonomy): Eukaryota > Metazoa > Chordata > Actinopteri > Cyprinodontiformes > Poeciliidae > Poecilia > Poecilia mexicana. The sequence goes on from NW_028263387.1 coordinate 11,453,201, forward strand.
TGCGGCTCGCTGCAAAGCGCTTGCATGTGTTTCGCCTTTTTTGCTTGTCATCTTTGTTATTTGGAACAGGTTATTGGGTTTTGCGTGCGCACATGTGCTCGGCCTTCGCACATGGCTCTCGGCGAGGAAATTGAGGGGTTGCACGTTGCCTGGAAAAGCCGCGTTTTGGGTTTTGAGGGAAAAAAAAAAAAAAGGGGCCCCAGCACCTTTTGATGTGTCCCCCTCTTTATTCATGTGCTGCCAGTTCCTTGGCTTGCAAGTGGCCCTTGGGTTCATGTGATGGTTTTTTGATGGCCCAAAATATGACAGACGTGGAGCGCTCTCTCTCTCTCTCTCTCTCTCTCTCTCTCTCTCTCTCTCTCTCTCTCTCTCTCTCTCTCTCTCTCTCTCTCTCTCTCTCTCTCTCTCTCTCTCTCTCTCTCTCTCTCTCTCTCTCTCTCTCTCTCTCTCTCTCTCTCTCTCTCTCTCTCTAAAACGGTCCGCTTTAAATGCAGCTTGTGGTTGTACCACTGTGCATCGTGCTGTTCTACTCTTTGGGGTTTTTTTACTTCTCAATTCCCCATTTCTAAAGGTTTCGCTACATCAATTTTCCACTTTTAAATGTGGCTGGATGACTTTCTGTTTGGCATCAGCCCTGACCTCAGAGAGAGTGCATCATCCCTTTCAGGGTCTGAAGTTAGTCCACAGAGAGGGTTGCAGGTTTGAATCTGTAGGTGAGCGTGTGTGAAGGGGGTCCTGTGGAAGTTGTGCAGCTATGTTGGTGTGGATTGCCTGACGAATCGCCCAGCTGTCACAGCAAAAACATGTCAAAACCTTTTTTTTTTTTTTTTTGTGTAGTTATAGTTGAGTATTTCACATACTACACACATTTTAACTCTGGTCATTACTTGGGCGTTTTATGGACAGGATTTAAACCGCAGGAGAGGGATGATGGACAAGCGGGTTTGAATCTTTGAGTTGCACGTCACATGTTTAAAACTCCGTTTAGCAGCTCAACCTCCATTTTTCTAGGAAATGCAACCCAGTTGCGCAACATTAATCACTCAAATTAATCAAGGGATTATTCAATACAGTATTAATTGCTAATATATCGGATAGCTGCAGCACTAATTGCGCCGTACTTGAGCTCAGTCGGTTGGGCAGATTCAGAACGTCACAACCCGATAGACAAATAAACTGTTGTAGGAAAAATCTCTCCTGCTTTTGACATCAGTTGGTGTTGAAAATGTTAAATGTTAAAAATGTTTTCCCTTGTTGCTCAGCACAGTGTTTTGTTTCAAAATCCGTTAAGGTTTGGGAGGTTCAATCAGCGGGGCTTCTGAAGCTAGTTGAGCTTTTTCACTGTGCATGACTGTAAAAAGGTGCCCACTCTCTACGTGTGTGCGTGTGTGTGTGTGTGTGCGTGTGTGTGTGTGTGTGTGTGTGTGTGTGTGTGTGTGTGTGTGTGTGTGTGTGGGACAGGGACAGTCCCTCTCTGCTTTAGCTGCTGTTGCAGATGAAAAGCCATATGCCTTGTCTGCTCCTCTTCATCTCAATATTCATTTAACTTACCTTTGCTGACACACACACACACACACACACACGCACACCACAGTCCTTCTGTTTTTTTTTTTGTTTTTTTTACTGGTATGTGTTTGACACTTTTTTTTTTGGTGGTCTCACCTCTTGTACATTTCCCCTTTTTATTTGTTTTATCTGTTCTCCTTTTCTCTGTTTCCCTTCCCTCTGTCCTCTTCTGCCTCTGCTGGAGTTTCTTCTCTCAGAATAAACATGCAAATTTCCTTTAAGCACAAAAAAAATTACAGCTCTCCTTCCCGTCATTCTGCTATTGCATCAGATTATTTGTGATACTTTATGTGTTTTCGCTTTGCTCTGCTCTGACAAACTTGATTCATACTTTGTGGGGGGGATAGGAAGGGTTCTTTATAAACAATTTGTGCTTAATTTCCTTAAAAAGCTGGATGCATGTTTTTAATTTTGCATGCGAAATTTCAGGAACATGTCTTTTTTTTTTAATGTTTGTCTACACACTAGTTTTCCACAGGAAGTTGGTTTGTGTGCGCTGGTCACTGTCTCACTTCTCCTTCCGTCTTTTGCGCTAAAGGAGACACAACATGATGCTCTGAGTGAGAGGCGGCCGATCAGCCAGTTCATCCTAGAAACACCAGATTTGATCTGATTTAGTTTATCTATCTATATATATATATATATATATATATATATATATATATATATATATATATATATATATATATATATATAGATAAACTAGAGACTGTTGCTGTTCCCTCCATGAAGTTGCGATCACAACTCTTTATCATTCGCAAATTTTCTGCAGACTTTCAATCTTTACCAGTCATCGCACCTTTTCTGTAAATCTTACAGAATTAAGATTTACAGAAAAATCTTAGCATTTTAGCCTTTAAACTGTATTTTCTACTTTTTTGACCAATCATTGACTTTTTTTTTTTAGTGTTCTGTTTGATTTGCTTCTCCTGTGCATTCAGTTCATGTTAACTGGAATGACCAATATTAAATTTTTCAGGGCAGGATTTGATTTGTATTAAGACAGCCATTTCAAGAAGGTACTTAGAAATGTTATTTGCATGTAAAATATAAGTTAAAATCTTTATTAATTTTTTGGGGGAAGTTTGCAAGATCATGTTATGGCAAAAATCAAACTTAAAAAAAAAAAAAGTGTAACTTTGGCCGAACCTTTGAAGACAGAAAATGCAGGAAAATCTGTAATTTCATGCCGCAACAGTCAAAACCATGAAGGGTCTGGATAACGACCCTCGGAGGGAAAGCTTCCTTTCCTAAAGCCGATCTGTCTCGATAGGCGAAGGTCGCGCAGCGGTCTGGTTCTGGTTTGGTTTCTTGAGCAGTGAAACGGTGTTAACCAAAAGCCAAGAGGTGTTGCACATAACCGAGCTGACACCAGTTTCTTATTCTAGCAGCATGCAGTAGTCTGGAGGAAGATCTGAAGATATGAATACAAACATATATTCTTTAACACCTCATCACAGCTGCGTCCTTCTCTAACTAAGCGGTGGTATTTGAATCTGTCAGACAGTGAAGGGATGAAAACATCAGTCCCTGACCTTTATAGGTTTCACACCAAACATCAAGACAAAGTTTAGAAAAAAGCAAAACACCTGTTGGTGATTTCTTTAAAGAATTAAGAAAGTAAGCATTGAAAAAAAAAAAAAAAAATCTTGTTCCCAGACTTTTCACATCCCGTTGTCTAAAGCAGTGGTTTCCAAACTGTCCTTCCTTCCTTTGCTCTTTCTTCCCTTTCCTTTACCCTTCCTCCCATTTTCCTTAATTTTGTCCTTCCTTCCTGTTTGTGTTTTTTGTCAGGTTTCCTATTCCAGTTCTTAGTATTTTTGCCTTTTTGAATGAATATGAAGGACCTAAAAATCTGCAAAGTTAATATTTCTTTGAGAATTTAAGATAAATCATTTTAGGGACCTTGATAAATGGATGCTTCAGATCAGTTCAGCTGCCTGTTCTTGTTTATAAAATTCGGCCAGTCAGTAACACAGAAATTACTAAATTCTGCTTTGCTGTCAGATGGAAATATCCCATGAAAATGTCATTAGAGTGAAGTAAGAAAGCCTTCTCTCGTCCATTATGAAATGGATAAACCGCAATTTCTCTTGGACTTCCTCCTCTGCTGCATCCCCTCAACTCCCCTAGCACGCGCGCGCACACACACACACGCACACGCGCACACACAGAGCGGCGCTCTGAGGAGGCCCCATACTTTTCATAACAAAGGCTCTGTCAAACTCCAGCTCCGAGCCTAACGTTGCAGACTGGAACGGCGTTTGTGTGTGTGCGTGCGTGTGTGTGTGTGAGAGTGTGAGAAGACCCTGGCGTGTCAGGTGTCACTGACATCTGTTCATGTGTGCAGCATGAGTCAAGGTGTGATGCGGCGTCTCCATCTAAACGCGGTCTGTGCCTTTTAAGGGGCAAGAGGCTCCGAATGAGGAAAAAAACTCCAAAAAACAAGAAGTTTTTGCTGGTGAGGTCAGCTTTGTTGTTGTTGTTTTTCTCCCCTCTCTATCCTTCCATTACTCCCCTCTCTGTCTCTCTCTCTCTACATCTTCTGTTTCTCCTCCTCGTTCCCGTCTCTCGCTCCCCACCGTCCCCCTGAGCCAGGCGTTGAGAGTTCAGCCCACCCCCACACGGACACATCTGGGGGAGAGCAGAACTTCTTGGCAAGCGCTCGAGTCTTTTTGTTGGGTCATCCTGAGTTCACTGTATGCATTTCCTCACCTCAGTCTGATTACACGTGTGACACTTGTGCATTCGCTTCGGGGTTGTTGTTTTTTTTCTTCTCAACCTGTACGCTTTTTGATGAATCATTGCAACTGTAATCCAAAGGAAAAAAACACAAAAACAAACGAAAAACCTTTACTTTCCAAGTGACGAGGTATGTCGGTGATAAAACTTTAATGTTTCTGTTTTGTTTTGCAGAGAAGCGATGAGGAATTACCTAAAGGAGCGAGGCGACCAAACCGTCATGATCCTGCACGCAAAAGTTGCACAGAAATCCTACGGCAATGAGAAAAGGTGAGCCCCCGATCGACGTCGGCTCTCTTCGTCTCTCTCTCTCTCTCTGAACGATCATCGCACTTGGACGCCACGCTGCCGTGAGAAAGCAGCCATCGCAAAACAAAACCCATGTAAAACCCCCCCAACGTCTCTGAAAAGAGCAGGCGATCATTAGAGGGATTAACACAGACTGGGTGTTATGGATTAGTTCGTCCTCGGGATGCTGAAAACAAAACTCGCACCTCCATTTTTTCTGGGTGGCGTTTGAGCTCACTGTGGGCTCGTCTGGGTTTCTTGGCATGAACAAAAATCTATTGTTTTTTTCCAAACGTTTTGTTTTTCCCAAGTTGCAGATGAAACGCCTAATAAAGCTCTATAAGTGTGAAGGTTTTGACTCGGACGTAGAGCTGCAAAAAATGCATTTTCGCAATTGACAAAGGAATACTTTGACACAGTATTTGAAAGGATACGATCAGGGCTGCACCAATAAATCGCCCCTGATTTCCTTCATTTTTTAGAGATCGGCAGTCGGCCGTTGCTTGCGTGTAAAACCAATTCTGTCCACCTCAAAAGAAAATTAGCGCACAAGCTTTCGTCTGCACATAAATTGTTCCAGGAGTTATCGGGATAATCAATAATACTGTTGGTTTGAGATCATTCTTGTGCAATTCAATGACAATGGCATGCTAATAACGCAAGAAGACATTCTCAAGGATCAATAAACTTTCAATTCTAAAGAACATTTAACACTGGAAGTGGAAGACATCTTAAATATCCAAAATAAATAAACAAGACAATAAATAAAATTAATTATGACGTCTCTCCAAACAAGTTTTAAGTTTTCCTTAAAAAAAAATGTTTAGCTTAGACCAAAAGCACCAAACTGAAGACTTTTATCATCCAGAAAGAAAGAGAAAAGATATAAACGATAGATCGTGCCAATGGAAATGATTGAGTTTGTCTTAATTTATCATGCAGTTGATTGATTTATTGATTATTGTGACAGACAATGCAAACGTCTACCCGGCTCATTCAGAGCAGCTCGTGTTTCCTCCCGTCATACTTCAGCCGATTGCCTCCGTTCTACGCTGCATTGATGCAGTCATTCAAGCAAAACAAACAGAATTGAACCGACTTTCCAGAAGCGGGTCGTTTTCTGTATGCACTGTGGTGCGATAATCTGATTCATCGATCAGCCAGAGTGATCAGAACTACCAGAACATAAAAGCTTGGAATGTTTCACTCTTTGTGTAATGAATGTGTGTGTTACATGACAAAAAAAAACATTAGTTTGTACAACATCCAGGTTTGGTGTTTTCTGCTCCAGTTTGCGTAATCTCCTAAACGAAACCGTTTCAAACTCGATTTTCCAGTATTTATTTATTTTTTTTTTAAGTAAAAGCGTCAATTGTTGCCGTGTGACGGACTGGAGACCCAAACTCCGGCTCTCGACTATTGTATGAACACAAACAAAGCAACGTTTTCCTTCAGGTATTGCACTGATCAGTCTCGACGGAGAGCATGGAAAACGCATTGAGCTGAAGGCAGCTAGAGCTGGAAGTCGAACTCCTCCAGAGGGAATGTTTTGGGAAATCGGGAGGAATTTCATTGGTTGGATCTAAGCTGCAGAGCCTGTGCTGCCGTCAAACTTTTCAACTCATCTTCTATGCAACACATGTAACTGCACTTCAATCAGCAGCTGATGCAACACCTCCTGTTTTTTTTTCTCTTTTTCTTCAACTCTGCTCTCTTGAACTCTTCTCTTCTTCCTCAAATCCTTCCTGTAACGCTGCGCTTCACCTTTCCACCCCACGCTGCAACTTTTTATAGCCTCCTTCCCCCCCCCGAAACGCTGCGCGTCTTCATTCCGCTGCTCTCTGCGGTTCCGCTCCGTTTTTTTGGCTTTGCTTGCGACACTGCTTGCAATCTCATCAGGCCGCCTATCTCTTGGCAAATCAAACGTTGGACGCCAACCACCAAGAGCTGGAAAAAGATGAATTCCTCAGATAATAGTCTTTGTCCAGCAGGACTCTGCAGGATGCTGCTTTGTTATCAGGTTGCACCTCTCTGCATGGCACTTTCAGTTTTTTTTTTTTTTTTACACACGTGCCTGAAGGGTGGAGGTGAACGGAGAACCTTAAAGTCCCCCCCACCCGTTTCTCGCCGCTTCTCGCTTCTTCTGTGCTTTTTATAGGAGGTGAAAGTAGACAAACACCCACAGAGACGGAGTCTGGAGTTGCGAAACAGCCTGCTCTCCAGTTCCACATGAACCCAGTTCGTCCAGTAATGAGCTCGTTTTTTCTTTTTCGACGGTTTATTTGTGCAGGACTAAAATGTCTAAAATTTATTTTGAAATTTAGTTGTTTTTGTGTGTGTGCGTGCGTGTGTGTGTCTGCACCGCAAAGTGCAACAACTTTTGAAATAAAGTTGCAGATAAAAATATTGAACCAGATCTTTTCTTTCCACTGCAAGAGAGAGATGACACTAGACTGCCCTCTACTGGTGTGAATTAGGATGCACAATATTTGGTTTAATTTGACCGAAATTCCAAGTATTTGACTTAAAATAATTATTTTTATATTCGAGACGTGAATAAATGTTGATTCTTAAAAGCTCAAAATCATATTTAGAGAAGGTTGTCTTGGAAACAGAGCTGCTTTGTAAAAAAAAAAAAACAAAAAAAAAAAACATGCCACACGCCTCATTGTTTCCAGGTTCTTCTGCCCTCCTCCCTGCGTCTACCTGATGGGCAGCGGCTGGAAGAAAAAGAAGGAGCAGATGGAGAGAGACGGCTGCAACGAGCACGAGTCGCAGCCGTGTGCCTTCATCGGCATCGGCAACAGCGACCAAGAAATGCAACAGCTCAACCTAGAGGGAAAGGTACAAACTACACAAAACGACGCTCGGGAGAAGAAAGTGTTTACTCTGGATTCCTCCAAATTCGCACAGTGTGCACCTTATATATGCAAGCTGAAATGAAGGACTCATGACAAATTGGAGCCTTCACAAGCTGACAGCCTTATTGGATTAACCAATATTTAGACTTAGAAGAAAGTCCAATGAAGATGCTAAGAGGAACTGTGGATTCACTCACTTTTGCAGCCGATTAGATTAAAGGAGATTCTGAGTAAGTTCAGAACAACAGTTCAAACAAACATTAGATATGAGTTTTCAGTGGATTTATCTAAACATCCGGCGGCAGATAAATGAACGCGAAAGCATAAATCTGACGCTGACCTGTCAGCTCACTTTGCATTTTGAGCAAAAATAATCGA